>NC_138768.1:776511845-776904345 GCF_965119305.1 Pelophylax lessonae | reverse complement strand
GCTGTCCATAAGAAATAAATGAAATCTACTTAAAGAATTGTACAAATTACTAAGAATTGTTTTTTTCCTATAAGATGTCAATGAAAGTAATCAAACAATGCTTCCGTGGCTCAACACTCTCTCCCCTGCAGCAGTCACTCTCTGACACATGAGAGCCAGAACTGCAGGATTACGAGACTGGACCAGAGCGGAATAAAAATAGGTAAGTACACAGATCTTTTTTATACAGGATAGGAAGGATACGTAGAAAAAGGGAACATTTTTAAAAATAGTCATGGTTAAGTTTTTCATCCACTTTAATTTCACCCTTGAAACTGCCACTCACTGGATGTTTTTTGCACAGCTCTTTTAAAACTCTACAGCATAATTTTTCGTGCATTCAGGTTTATTCAGGTATGTCTTGGCAAAATGCCTAAAAAGTACCCAAAAATTAAATACAAGTCAGCGGGTTGATCAAGTCTGCCTTTAAGTTACTCAAAGCCAAAGGTTTTCAATGTGCACCAATACAATCTTCTAGCCACGGGCATCCTAACAAATGATGCCATCGGTTGATAAGGAGAAGTTTGGCTGCCTGCACGGAATCCTAGTTTGCCCCACTGGGATCACATTAGCCGAGTGAGAAAGAGAAGCTGAGGGAGAAGAGAAACATTGGAATACTAGTCAGTTCCAGGGTACAAAGGTATATGTGCTTTATAAGATTAATGTGTGTGGATGTTGCTGCATTATCTAAAAGTTTTAGTTAGGTTTTTTACCTTTTAGTAGGGGCGTAACTACAGGGGTTACAGGGGTTGCAGTGGCAACCTAGCCCCATGCTCCAGGGGCCTGTGCGGCACCCCTGTACACCTGGATAGGATGGGCGGCGGGGGCAGCATGTAGAGAAATCACTGTCCTCCTTTTTCCTTCTGTAGCTGTAGGAGGAAAATGAAGAAGATTGGTTTCTCTGTATGCTGCCCCCGCTACTCCTCCTTTTCAGTTCACTTGTATTCTGCTGTCTCTGGGCCCCTGTGTGCTCCCCTGGTCTCCCCCCCTACTGTGCTGCACTCCCCCCCCCCCCCCACTGTGCTCCCTTCCCTCTCCTGCCGGCTGCAGCAGAGGATGTGTCACAAAAGAGAACAAGGAAGGGGTCGGTAAATATGTAATTTACCAGCGCCTTCCTTTTCTGAATGGACAGAGTCATAGTCAGTGACATTGTAAAAAAAATAAAATGATAATAAATAATACAATTAAAATACCAAAAAATAAAAACTACTGACACCAGTGGGTGAACTTCCAGGATCGCAAGGGTCACACTTGCAACAGGGCCCTGGAATTCCACCACCGTTGGGAGGCCCCAAGATGGCAGGAAGGGGGCCCACTGCAGAACTTGTGAAAGGGTCCCGCTGCAGGACCGTAATAAAGGGCCCCACAACGAGAGTAAAGGGCCCCAGGATCAGTGGGAAGAGCCCCAGGCTTGAAGTGAAGGGGTCCGTGGGCCCTTCATGGTTTCTTGCACTGGGGCCCTGAAGGTTCTAGTTACACCTCTGCCTTTTAGAATATGATTCCTCTAGATTGTGCATAATTTTAAAGGGTGTCTTGACTGATAGAGGTTAAGAAACCCTGGTTTAGAGCCCATAGTGAGTTAAAGTCCCAGGAAGTCATTGGTTTCTACCATTCCCTGAGTTAATGGTTTGTTGAAATACAATTGAACCTCTTGACCATATCTTGTATTGTGTTGCAGCCTCAGGGTTATTTGTACCTAACTTATTTGTAAGTTTACTATCTATCTATCTATCTATCTATCTATCTATCTATCTATCTATCTATCTATCTATCTATCTATCTATCTATCTATCTATCTATCTATCTATCTATCTATCTATCTATCTATCTATCTATCTATCTATCTATCTATCTATCTATCTATCTATCTATCTATCTATCTATCTATCTATCTATCTATCTATCTATCTATCTATCTATCTATCTATCTATCTATCTATCTATCTATCTATCTATCTATCTCTGTCTGTCTGTCTGTCTATCTATCTGTCTATCTATCCATCTATCTATCTTGTGGTTTATTTATGATACAACAGTTTGAAAAGTAAAGCTCACAAAGCAAAGCTTAGGAATAAACATTTTCTTTGTTTAGTATTTTTGTAACCGTTAATAACTGACAAAAGTGTTCCTATTTCATTGCGATTTTCCTAGCTCATGTACATACATTTGCAGTGGAAGAGCGGGAGGCAGTTACATGGAATAAGATAATAACGCTCAGGCTGTACAAAATAATACAGGAGAACATTTTCCATTCAATTGTGTACCCATTAAGCCAAAGCAGCGCTTGCCTGCCAAAACGGCTTCACAAAATTGAAAAAGACGTGGCGACAGATGAGAAATCCAAAAAGAAATCCAAGCCTGCGAGTAAACATAACATCATGTCACAAATATAAACAAAGTCACTGAATTCGAAGAAAGTTTTTTCCATTTTGAGGGAGAATGTTGTCTGCAACATGTATTACGTTTCAAGGCAGACAGGACAACTGGGAGCAGCGGAGCACTTCTGAGGCATTAGTAACATTATACCCCACTTCCCTTTCTAAAGATTGCCTTTTGCTATCACAATAGCTTTTAATGCATCGATGTTACAAGGTATTAATGAGCTTAGGGCAGTGAGATCACCATCTTCGTGAAATATGTAGTTACTGACACTAATTAGTCCAGGGAATGTTTCCACTCTGAACAACAGGTCCTCAAACTCCACTTACAGGAAATCTAAACAGAAAACACAATTAACTTTGTATAACAAAGTTTCTGAGATGATCAGCACATGCATATCACGAATGACAGCAGGGGAAACAGAACGATTGGATGAAAGCCTGAGCTATCCACTCAAAAGACTAATACAAAAGCAAGTAAGTCCAGCCATATTTAATGTGAACCTGTGCTGTGCCTTTGCAGAGAGAGACAACAAGTTTACTTTAAAGCACAAGTTTTGGTAACAAATATTTTTTTGATATATGCTGGGTGTCCAGTGCGTTCCTGTGCCTTTAAGGATGGGCTCCTTCCAGGCTCCCCTGCCCTCTGCCTGTCCATTATAATGCATGTGCTTCTACTATGGAGGCTCTCAAAAATGTATACAGTTAAAACTCTGGAAAAAAAATGGGGGGCCTTGTCGCAGCCTCCACAGCTTTCACATTTATTTGCAAATTTGTACAAACAAAACCCTTGTTTCTAATATAAACTGTTAAACAGGTTTATTCAGTTAGTTGCAGGCTGGCTGACAAGTTGAGCCTGAAATTTTCTTTGGTTTCGTTTTACATGCATTGCCCTTTGTGCTCCTTGCTACGAAGGCCAGTTATAGGTGGGGGCAGGGGCCATTTGTATGTACTGTTGGAATACTGGTAAGGGGCAAACACTGGACACCTTTTCTGACACCGTGCTATATGCTGGGTGTCCAGTGGACCCCTGTGCCTTTAAGGAGGGGTGGTCTTCTTCCAGGCTCACCTTTGACTATCTATTAGGCCCCTTTCACACATACGGTCCGTTCAGTTCATCAGTTCAGTCACGTCAAAAAAATCAGTTTTTCATCCATTTTTCATCCATTTTTCATCAGTTTTTCATCCGTTTTTCGTCCGTTTTCATCCGTTTTCATCCATTTTTCATCCGTTCTTCATCCATTTTTCATCCGTTTTTTTACATCCACTACCAATGCAAAAAAATGGACATTGACGGAAGCGGATGAAAATGGATGTTAACCTCCCTGGCGGTATGATTCTTTTGGATTTTAGGTGCTGAAAGCGGTACCATTATTTTGCATGTAATTCTTGTGAATGAGCAGCCCAAACCAACTGTATACATTTATTATATATATTATATATATATATATATATATATATATATATATATAATGTATACAGTTGGTTTGGGCTGCTCATTCACAAGTATTATGTATATATATATATATATATATATACACATATATTTACATAAAAAGTACAGTAAAACTGCAGGAAAGGGCACTGGGGGGCAATGTAATGTGAATTTTTTTTATTTTGAATGGTATCAGTGTGTTTGGTGTGTTTTACATTTGAATTTGCCACCGGTTCCACCCCCCGGCGGACGTCACGTCGCCGGAGACGGAAGTCGGGGCTCGCAGACGATCGGGAGGAAGCTCCGCCGCCGCATACCGCCCGCATTCTTCGCTGGATCCCGGAGAAAAGGTAAGTAAAACCTCTACCAGGATCCAGGGATCTTCCTAGCGGTACCCCGAGTGTGGCTCGGGTTTACCGCTTTTGGCTCTAAAATTTAACCCCGAGTCACGCTCGGGAATACCGCTATGAAGGGTAATCATCCGTTGTCATCCGTTTTTACATAGAGATGCATTGATGTCTATTTTTCAACGGATGGATGAAAATGGACAAACGAACCTAAGTGTGAAAGGGGCCTTATAATGCATGTAAGAACAAAGGGTAGATACATAGGTGTGCCCAAAGCCAAGCCTACTGTCCCTTCCCCAAAATAATTTGTGAAAGAAACAAGCAAGTGTTCCTGGGGAATTTGACTGGACAAGGCTAGGTAGTATAAAAGTGTGAAAGAATAGCAAAGTTGAATAAAAAGTAACATTTATTGTTCAATATTAAAATGTAAACGTATAGTAACAAAAACACATAATTCAATAAAAACTGAGGAACATAATCACAAGAGTATGTTCAAGTGGGATTGCATGTGGCCCAATGTGAGAGTGTGGATCACTGGTTCTTCATACAGTTGTAAACGTCCAACATGTTTCGGAATCTGAGTTGCTATTCCTTCTTCAAGGAAGTATGTAAAGAACATGTAATCACCACATCAACATCTACAGAAATATAGAAGACATGCATGGAGTTTTTTAGGGTGTGCAGAGATGTTAGGCTGTTTTTCCATCAAAGCAAAAAAAAGGGAATAATAATAAATTAACAAATACACAGATGCATCCACTTATAATGCATGTGCTTCTATTATGGAGGCTCACAAAAATGTAAAGAGTTAGGACTGTGGATAATAATGGGGTTCCTTGTCGTGGCCTCCGCAGCTTACGCATGTGTTTGCAAATGTGTGCAAACTAAACCCCTGTTTTTAACGCAAATTGTTAGACAGTTTATTTTGGTTCGGTTGCAGGCTGGTTGACAAGTTGAGCTGAGAATTTTCTTTGGTTTTGTTTTTTAAACAAATATCTTTTAGTCCTGGCTCACACTGAGGCGACCTGTGAGGCGACCTGGTCGCCTCACAGGTCGCCGTAGGTCGCCTCCCATAGGGAAGCTGCGGACCCGTTCTAATAGGAGCGACACAAGTCGCTCCGACTTAGAAAAAGGGTCCGGAGCTTCTTTGGGGCGACCAATGTTATGAAGTCCGTGGCGGCCGCTCCGAGGTAGCGTCACCCCGATGTGAACGGGGCCTTAGAGTCAGTTCACACTGAGGCGACACGACTTCGGGGGGCGACCTGTGAAGTCGCGTGCACCGCTGTGCACCGCAACTTCGGCGTGATTTGCAGGGACTTCACATAATGGAAGTCTTTGCAAGTCGCTTTGAGGTCGCCCCAAAGTAGTACAGGACCCTTTTTCTAAGTCGGAGCGACTTGTGTCGCTCCTTTTAGAACGGGTTCTGTACTACTCAATGGACCGCGACTTGTCCGGCTGACAAGTCGCCTGACAAGTGGCGGCAGTGTGAATGGGCTCTTACAATCCAGACTGCAGAAAAATTATACATTCCAAATGTCTTGCTTTTATTTTCCTTATCATTAGGCTCAGGGCCACTCCAAACTCCTCTTCCTGCAGTGCTGTATTCTAAACCTAAAGTGGTTGAAAAACCTCTGAAAAGAAAAATGAACAAAGCACTGATTTTATAATATGTATTTGCCTCAGCCCCTAGCACTTAGTGTGGATCCTGTCTGCTCTCTCCTTCCTCTGCTGTCATGAGTCACTTCTGACAGTCCTTCCAGACCCTGGAAATCTTAAAAGAGGGCTTGCCCCCTTCTCACAACTAGAGGATGATCAAATGAAAAGGAATCAGTATACAGAGGTTTACTTCTTCTGAGAGATAATAAAGGAACACTCTAACCACCATGACCACTTCAGTGATTTGAAGTGGTCATGGTGGTAGGAGTCAGAAACACTGCACATGCTCCCCCCCCCCTCCCCTCCGAGGCAGCCTCTGCCTACCATTGGTTGGAAGCTGCTGTGGCCGTGCCCTCGGCCCAACATCCTTCCTCCCCAGCAAAAAAAAAAATGGCAGGGGGCAGTGGGCCGCATTGCCTGCGGCTCCAGGCCGCATGCGGCCCTCGGGCCGCAGGTTGGATATGCCCTCTGTAAATGTTACTGGCACGCATG
Source organism: Pelophylax lessonae (assembly GCF_965119305.1). Taxonomy (NCBI): domain Eukaryota; kingdom Metazoa; phylum Chordata; class Amphibia; order Anura; family Ranidae; genus Pelophylax; species Pelophylax lessonae. The sequence goes on along the minus strand of NC_138768.1, from coordinate 776,897,998 downwards.
ATGCATTACAATAGATTTGATTGGAAGGAGTTGAAAAGCTTCTACACCTCCCAAACTCAATGATATAGGAATACCCTGCTGCTCCTAGGTGAGTTCACTCCTGAACCCTCCCCAAACACAACCTCCAATCAGGTGCAAAGTCAAGTCCAGATGGCTACAGGATTCACTTTTATTGCAGGTAAAATCCAAATGACAGGAAATGACAGACACAGTGGGGGACAAGAAGGTAAAGACGATTCACTCCCTCATCAGCCCTTTTGCCATACAGCATCACAAACTCTACATGTTTTTCAAATGTGTAAGTTCTGTCTGCTGTCCATATTATTGATTGTAGGCTGTTTTTCTAGGCATCTGGGGAATGGCAAAAATATGCCTGTTTCTAATGCCGGTGTGAACAGGTCAAAAATTATAGGAGTTGTTTATTTGGGCTACCTTGGACCAAATAACAAACTTTAAAGTAAAAGGAAACCTGGAATTCTTCTTTAAAGCATACCTCTACTTTGTTGAGAAAAAAACATTCCCCTCTGGGTGATCTCTGTACATTACAAGGATTTTACCAAACGTTGCAGATTCCTACCTTTCATTATTCTGAAGAAATCCATGTTAGTTCCTCTGTGCTGAGTGGGTCTAATGGGAGTGGTTTCATAATTATCACCCAGCTGTGGCAGTTGCAGAGCTCTAATGAGGAAATCTGCTGGGCCTGCATCCCTTTAGACGTGTTCCTATTGGGATTATCTCACCAAAAATTAAATTTTTGTTGCAGGGGATGCCAGAAATCTGACTTGTATCTTGGTGCAGACTTCTGGGAAAATTGGTGAGCCAATCACACAAGCAGGAAATGATGTTTCTGGGGTGTGGTCAGTACACATTCTGTGTACAGAACAGCTCCAGGTAGCCATATTGTATTCCATTTGCAGAAAGTTACAAGAGCCACAGATTCAAAAGGAAAGGTCATTTTTAATAACATTCAATTACAATATGACTTGAGTCGCAATTGTATACGCTATATTGTTTACGCTGTTATTGTTTTCTCTTTATTTGCTATTTTTTTTCCCCATGTAAGTGGAGTTACCCTTTAAGCTGGTATTTCCCAATGTGGGGTCTGCTTTATTTCCAAAATTAAAAAGATGCTGTTTAGTTAGGGCTCTGCTTTAACTGGTCCTAGCTAGCATGTATGTTTGTGTGTGTGACAATGGAAGGGGCCTTATTGGAAGCCCTCTGGAGAGTGTAACCTTCTTGTGTAGTGAGTGCTCTACAAACAATCATATTATAGAGCTATGTAAATTAGTATAACAAATATAACTGCCCTATAAGGGAGAAGACTTCAAGACCGTATTGCGTATATACGTATATATACGTTGCGGCTTTGATGTGGTTTACCGGGGTTATGGCTAAGCAATCAGGCATAACCCTGGAATCTTTTTCTTCACCTGGCGGCTGGCATTCTCAAGAAAGCATTCTGAGCAGCTCATGAGCCCCTGGAATGCTTTCATAAGTGGTGGGAGGGGACGCCCCCCACCGATTGCCGGTGTTTTTCAGGCTTACAGTTTCCGCCAATTCGTCTGAGAAACGGTCCGACAGTGCGGCTGGCTAGTCCCAGAGGCGATCAAAGAGTAGATCATCTTTGATCGCCTCTATGGCCTTGGAGGACCGGAACGACGTCATTCCGTCACTTCCAATCCAGGCTGGAAGTAAACTTTTCTTTTTTTTTTTTTTTTTTAAGGAAAAAATTACTTTTTTTTTTTTATTTTATTTTTTGCTTATAAAAATAAAGGAGAGTTTTGAGGTATTTTTGACCCCAGATCTCTCCGTAAAAAGGACCTGTCATCCTTATTTCTATTACAGGGGATGTTTACATTTCTTCTAATAGGAGTAAAAGTCATAAAAAAAATTAAAGGGACAGTGTAAAAATAAAAAATAAAAAGTTAAATAAATAAGAAAAAAAATTGAAAGCGCCCCTAGCCCCGCATATTAGTGAGCAGAAGCGAACACATATGTAAGTCACCGTGAGCATTAAAGTGAGAGCAATAATTCTAGTGTTAGACCTCCTCTGTAACTCTAAACAGGTAACCTGTAAAGGTGTTGAAAGCATCGCCTATGGAGATTTTCAAGTACCGTAGTCTGTCACCATTCCACAAGAGTGCTCAATTTTCAAATGTGACATGTTAGATATCCATTTACTTGTTGTACCATCAACTTTCACATTTTACAAAATTGGGGTATATTGAAAAACAGCTGCGCAAATGTGTGACATAGAAAATGTCAACGATCACCATTTTATTCCCTAGGGTCTTTGCTAAAAAAAAAAATGTGTTATGTTTGGGGGTTATAAGTAATTTTCTAGCAAAAAATACTGATTTAAATTTTTAAACAAAAAGTGCCAAAAAAGCCTGGTCTTAAAGTGACTATCTTTCATAGTTCTAGGATCTAAACCTGCTTAGGGTCATCCAAAACTTCAGATGTGGAAATATACTAGGGATCGACCGATTATCAGCAACACCGATATATCAGGGGCCAATATGCACTTTCCCCGATATATCGCAATCGACCTTTGGATTTACCGATATTGACGATATTTCGGGAAAGTGTTTATACCGGGGTGATGCCTGCAGATGCCGCTCGGCTGTTATTACAAGGAGTGGTAGGGGATGTCCCCCCCCTCCCGCCGCCTTCCGTGGCACACCCGGGTCTCCCGTCCCACCGGGAGACCCGGGCATCCTACCTCCACCGCCGACGCTGCCGAAGAGAAGACCCTGTGTACTGCGCCTCCATGTAAAAAACCGGAAGTGATGTCATGAAATCAATTTCGGGTACTCTACGCCAAATTAAAAAAACTGACAGCATTCAAAACAGCTAAACTTGGCGTTTTAGGGGTTTGGGGTCTTTTAGACCCCCAGATCCTTCCACAAGAGTACCTTTAGAAAACAAAAATAAAAATGTTTTTTTTACATGTCCGAAAATATCTGCAGATATCGCCCGATACTGATATCCGATGACCAAAATACCGGTATCGGCATTAAAAAAACTATATCGGTCGATCACTAAAATATACATTTTTCTTCACATATTGTGATGTCATTAAATTTTGTAAACAGTGACATCATCACTAGCAGGCTTTGCCAAAGTTCTTACTTAACATCTTTGGACCAAAATGACCATTATGTTTTCCAATAAGAGGAAAAGAGTATATCCCTAGGCCACTGCAAGTATTAGAAATGACAGATTAATCAATTGTTGTGAGAAGTATTGCTGTAATGTTTTCCATTTCTACATGACATGTTATATTCTGTGTTTAAATTGCCTTTCAGCATTTAATAAATGTGACACTTTTTCAATTACATGTACATATGACATTAATATAATGAGCTGTGAATTGTGTATACTTTGAACTAATTTATTACACCATTGTTTTTATGAACACTAATGTAAGCTTTTGTTCAAATAATAATATGTATTGGGTTGTGAATATCGTAGAAAAAAATTAGATGAAGGAATATAAATAGATAATATATTTTGTAATAATGCACCTGTTTATTATGATTATGCTTATGATGTGAAAATTGTAGAATTAATTAGTAACGAAAATAAAAATAGAAGCTGGGCTGTGATTTATTCTATTGTGTGCTGATACAGTAATGTGTGGTATCTGGAATAATTTTAAAGGAATTACTTACAATATAATTATAAATACTAACATTTCCAAAGAGTCTGTATGAAGCTGGTAAAATGATATCAATAAGGTGGTCAATGCAGGGTTAGGGGGAATCCCTGGTTGTGTAATGTTGTTTTAAAACAAAAGTGCCAGAACTGCCTTTCTGGTATTTATGGCAGGTGAACCCCAACCTCCCACACCTGTACTCTATCAGTGTCCACTAGCCACCAGATATAGGAGGAGTCCCTTATAATGCAGTTGCACATCTCTCCCAGTAAGGAGTAAGCATCTCCAATAGTGAGAGGTTGGATTCATCCTTCTTTTTATGGATAGTGTAGGACCCACTGACAATGGGGTACTTTGACGTAGTGGTGGGCTTGAGCACGATATGGCCATATGGTGGGACCAAATCCCCATTTTTTGCCTTTATATTTGATAGTCATTTCCTTTGCATGTGTGCGCTATTCTCTGTAAATATGCATGTCGCTTGGTTCATAGCTGCACCAGCTTTAGAAATGCATGTTCAGGGTGTGCCCCCCCCCCCCAGCTCTTTGTTTGTTTGTTTGGTATTTATGGCATATTTTGTTTTGTAGTGCCCACCAGTAGTCCCTGCCTGGCAGAGTGCTCCTCCTCCTCCAGCCCCAGCTTGTTTCTCCCCTCTCCAGCCATGATGAACAGCACAGGGAGAGGGGAGCAGAAGAGGATCTTCAATGGCTGCAAATAAAGCCAGGGACTATGACCATTCCTAGAAACAGGGCATGGTAGATCTGCACTGGCTACTCAACAGCCAAGACTGGAGCCCTGATATCACCAATCTCAGAGCTGCATGGAGGTGAGCAGAGACCCTTGTGGAGAGTTTGGTTTGCTTGCTCGGGAGTGTGCAGTGCTGCAGAGAGGTGCCAGAAGTTGCTGCCAGAAGAACTGCTGCTGCTGTGCTGAGAGAGCTACAGGACCACATGCTGTGTGCAGTATTAATCTCCAGTACCTATGTGAGAGGATCATGTGCCACTGGAGACTGAGCTCCTGTAGTACTGATCCAGTGCTGTTTCAATCCTAGTTTCAATCTACATCGATCATGGGGATGGAATGTGGCCCTATATGGTTGAGTGGGGGGGGGGGGGGGGGCACATACTTGTGTCCCACTTTTCCTGGCATTTTTTTTGGGTGGGGCATGTTTTTTTTCCTTAATGTTTGTGTGGGCTCCCCCTTTAAAACCCCTACAAAGAATCTGGTTTGAATTATGGAGGGGACCCCACACCATTTTTCTTTAAAACTATCCAGGGGATCCCTAGCCAGTAAATTAATGAGGCCAGGGATGTCACCAGACATGGCGGGTGCCAGCACCAACTACAATTTTAACAACCATTGACAGCAAAAGAAAGAAGGTGCCATAAATGGTAGCAGGGAAACATCTGCTACCATATGTGATGCTTAGCTCCTGCCAAATGGGCTGAAAGTCCAGCATTCAGGTGAATGCCCGAACAAGCAAAGTTCATTCCTGGATCTGTTGACCAGCGGAGTGGGATGCATCACTAGTTTCTATTTAGTGCTTTAATAAAAAATAGTTGGTCAGTTATGTTAGCCACCAATCCCCCCCCCCCCCTTTGCTTACACTACCCTCAGTGGGAAACAGTAATAAAAAATTGCCCCAAAATATATACCCGATTCCTTAACGAGCAGCTGTTATGGATTTTGAGAAGGAACCCAATGCAAAAAAAAAAAAAACACATTGGGTCCTCCTCGAAATCCATACCAGACCCCCTACATGCATTTTTATGTATTTCAAGAAAGTCACCAAGCATTCCTTTTTTTTTTTTTTTTTTTTTTTTAACAAAGAAAACCGAAAAACCAAGCTGGCAGGGAAATGTAGTTAGCAGGCCATTTAAATAGGATCATTTTTTGTAAATGTCACTTTTGCTGTAATATTGTTTACATTGTACAGGTGCTCCACTCTACAGTCAGGTTTAGGGTATCCCCCAAGCATGGTATTTAAAGGAATTGGGCATTTTTTATGTTTAAAATTAAGCATTATTAAAACAAATGTTTTTTTTGTATTAATATATATCAATTGCCTATTAGCCTTGAAAATGACCAGAATTTATTTGAAAGATTTGGTTCCTATTGACTTTAAAGTGGTTCGGAATATTATTTAAAATTTCAGCACAGTATAGCAAACTGCTCACAAACTGAACCCAAGTCTATTTATGGTTCCCTAAAGTCTGCTGGGAAACTTCTGTGAGTGTTGGTGTCCCTTGCAGCTCTCATGGGTTCCTTCTGCTGACCTCCACATGCACTGATGTGGAGGTCAGTAAAGCTGGCCATACACTAGCCGAAAAATCGTTCAAACTGATTGTCAAAAAATGAAAAATCGGCCGTGAGAGCAGACGATCGTGCCAGCATGTAATGACCGAGTCTCGAACGATAAATCATTCAATGGACATAAATGAATCAATTTTTCTTTCAGTTTGTCACATATACCTAGTGCAAACAGTTTGGGCGAGAAACACATTAACCTTTTAATTTATCGTTCGTTCTACAGAATTTTCCAAACTGTTCCTTCGATTTTTCAGCTGTGAAAAGTTAAAACCGATTTTCTATTTGTGCCCATTAACTGGACGAAAAACAAACGAACGGACCAGATGACAGATTTTCGAACGATTTTTCGGCTAGTGTATGGCCAGCATAAGAGGAACAAATGTAAGCTGTGGGAAACAAGACGATCAACAATGAAATTCAGACAACCAACTCGATGCATGGTTGAAATACATATACAGTAAAACCTTGGTTTGAGAGTAACTTGGTTTGAGAGCGCTTTGCAAGACAAGCAAATTTTTTAAATAAATTTTGACTTGATATACAAGCGATGTCTTGATATACAAGTATTGCATCATGTCACAACCGAGTATTAAATGGAGGCATCGCTAAGTGTAGCAATATGGTTACATTTAATGAAGGTACAATATTTAGCAACTCACATGGTTGATGTTTAAAACAGGTACATCTGGGATAAAGCTGTCCACATAGACCATCCTCCACACTGCCATCTATGTCACCCCTTCCACACTTTGCTCCACGGGTGCTTCAAGCCTCGCTTTCAGATCGCTTTACTGCAGGGAAGTCTTCTCGGTCACGATTGCAGACTGACAGCGGTGAGAGCCGGCTGAGCGGAAGATGGTCTATGACTGTGCACAGCTTTACCCTGGATGAGTGCATACTTAGATCTGCCTCTTTATCATCAACCATGTGAGTTGCTAAATGTTGTAACTTTATAAAATGTAACCATATTGCTACACTTGGAGGTGCCTCTCTTCTCTTCTATACTCTGTAGCTCCTGCTGGATTTTGCTTCTAATCCCCTTGTGGAGGCTGCCCTTTGTGAATGTACACTTTATGGTTATCACATTGCTATAATCTTTGTATATAGACTATAAACTGAAAGATTTATGAATAAATGGTTGTGGAACGAATCATCTGAGTTTCCATTATTTCTTATGGGGAAATTCGCTTTGATATAAGAGTGCTTTGGATTACAAGCATGTTTCCGGAACCAATTATGCTCGCAATCCAAGGTTTTACTGTATGGGCGCTGTTTTAGCAGATAACGGATTTGTATCCATATAGTTCTGAGATCTACACAATACTGCCAGACAACCAAACTACAGTAAGTTGGTAACTTCACTTTTCTTTGCCATAGTTAGACTATGCAGCTGGTGCTGAAGCCTGTGATTGAGCAGTGAAGCAGCAGCAGTAACAGGATGATGGGTGCACCCTTCTGCTCACTTTGCTCTCTTCTACTATCAGCATTTTCCTTGTCAGCACATGTTCCTGCAACACATATACCTAACCCCTGGTGCTGCCTCTCACTCTCCTAGTCTACAGTTTTACAGTTTAAGCCTCGGTTCACACTAGGGCGACCTGTGAGGCGACCTGGTCGCCTCACAGGTCGCCGCAGGTCGCCTCCCATAGGGAAGCTACGGACCCGTTCTAATAGGAGCGACACAAGTCGCTCCGACCTAGAAAAAGGGTCCGGAGCTTCTTTGGGGCGACCAGGAGGCGACCGCCATAGACTTCAATGTTATGAAGTCCGTGACGGCCGCTCCGAGGTCGCAGCGCGCTGCTCGCACCGCGATCTCGGAGGTCGCCCCTGAAAGTAGCGTCGCGCTAGTGTGAACCGGCGCTAAAGGTTTGCATTTAAAATAAATGTAATAATATTTAAAAGGGTATTTAACATCCTTAATTGGGCTTTTATTTTTTTTACCTGCCTGGTGTTTAACTTCAATAACTGATACTAACCCACTTTCAAATCACTCTCTTAGTGACAATGGACAATATATATTCACAATTCATAATTTAACATCAGACACATGCAGGCAAAGACTTTTAATATTAAAATTTCCCCCAAAAACCTTTTGCGCTCTGCCAAGCTGTTTTGCATTTCTTCCACAGCAAACAAAATAGCTTACAGTACTAATTATACACATGTCACAGGCATTTTGCATTTCAACATAAACTGATTTAAAAAAAAAAAAGATGCTGTTGAAAGAATAGTAATTTTTCAGTTTATTGCTCTTGGAGCTAATCTAAATTTGAAGACACTATGGATGGATGTAATGCCAGTAGCAGACATTAGCCCGATTTGGGATCTTGCCTCTGGAAACGGATGTAATTATCACATCTACACTTTACATTTAAAAGATTAAAATTATACTAGTAATAAAGGCACTGCTTAGGGAGGCAAACACAGGAACATTTAGATGTAGAAATTCCCTATTGATGTTTGCCATTGGCTTATTATAGAACATGGCAGACCAGTAATGCAATGTTGAATTAATGTATAAGGCAAACTCCATTCCAGTGAAGTTTATTACGTACGCAATTATACATTGCCAGGTGATCTACTGAATAAGCATGAGTTATATTGAAACTTATTAGCAATGTTGTATTATTTATTGCTGCGTTTAGATAACCATATGTCTACTTTGGGGCTTGCAAATGTAATGCTCATTCAGTGTGACTAAAAATGCAACCCATAGATGTTTATAGAATATAAATCAGGCTATTTTAAGAATACTAGGGTCATTTTAATGGATCCAATTTTTTTTTTTTTCACAATGCATGCATTGCAATAGCTGCATTTGGTGATAAAAATAGAAATGCAGAACATATTATTTAAAATACTGTTATGTTAAAAGTGCTTTGATACATTCTAAAATGGCCAAAGATCAATAAAACTGATCAGATACAAGCAAGTGTTCTGTAATGTCACAGGAAGTAAATATTGAAGTATGATAAACAAAGTAGTTTTTTGCTTGTGTGCATTTCAAAGAACCAATCAAAACCCAATTTCTGTGTTATTTACTGTAACTTTCCTGCTATAAACCTTATTTGGTATTTCAGTGAACAAGAACTGGTGTGACAATTCATACTTCATTAATTATCCCTGGATTGCAGGAAAAAACTTACCAGGAAAGGTTAAAGGACCTTAACATGTATAGCTTGGAAGAAAGAAGAGACAGAGGGGATATGATAGAAACTTTTAAATACATAAAGGGAATCAACTCGGTAAAGGAGGAGAGCATATTTAAAAGAAGAAAAACTACCACAAGAGGACACAGTTTTAAATTAGAGGGGCAACGGTTTAAAAGTAATATGAGGAAGTAATACTTTACTGAGAGAGTAGTGGATGCATGGAATAACCTTCCTGCAGAAGTGGTAGCTGCAAATACAGTGAAGGAGTTTAAGCATGCATGGGATAGGCATAAGGCTATCCTTCATATAAGATAGGGCCAGGGACTATTCATAGGATTCAGATATATTGGGCAGACTAGATGGACCAAATGGTTCTTATCTGCTGACACATTCTATGTTTCTTTTTTTCTATGTTAAGAGCATATATAGCCAACACTTTTTTGTTGTGGATGGAGTAGGAAAGGATTGGAACCTCATGTCATTTTTTTTTATGCTGTTATATGTGATACTCACACTTTTTATGTGCTCTGGTTACCATGATCACTGAGATAAAAAGTGATGGGACAACAGGTGATTGCAAATCATCCAATAAGGACAAATGTTCTACTGACAACTGTTTAAGGGGGGAATTCCCCTCACTTTAGAGAGATTTCCTGTTCCAGCTCCAGCACAGTGAAATCTCTCCAACACAGGGAACAAAACATAAATCAACAGAGGTCTTAAACCTTCCTTACCCTATGCAAAACTGAAAAGAAAAGCCTTTTCTATATATGCTTACTTCATCCTGGCCTTAAAACTAACCCTATGGCTAGCCCTAACATTAAAGCGTAACTCCACTTTTGTTGATAAAAAAACATTCCCCTCTGGGTGATCTCTGTACATTGCAAGGATGTTAACAAACTTTGTTGCAGATTCCTACCTTTTGTTATTCTGAAGAAATCATTGTTTGTTCCTCTGTGCCTCTGTGCTGAGTGGGTCAAATGGGAGTGGTTTCGTATTTATCTGTCAGCTGTGGCAGCTGCAGGGCTCTAATGAGGATAGCTGCTGGGTCTGCATCCCTTTAGACGTGTTCCTATTGGGAGTATCTCACCAAAAATTACATTTTTATTGCAGGGGATGCCAGAAATCTGACTTGTATCTTAAGCAGACTTCTGGGAAAATTGGTGAGCCAATCACACAAGCAGGAAATTATGTTTCTGGAGTGTGGTCAGTACACATTCTGTGTACAGAACAGCTTCAGGTAGCCATATTTCATTGCAATTTCAGAAAATTACAACAGTTGCAGATTGAAAAGGAAAGGTAATTTTTAATAACATTCAATTACAATATCATTTGTGTCGCAATTGTATACACTATATTGTTTTTTCTTTATTTGCTATTTTTTTCCCCCACGAAAGTGGAGTTACCATTTACCTTTTACCTTTTTGTTATTACCAAAGCCATTTTTATCATCATCTTAGCTGTGGTGTTGAATGGATGTGTTTGCCAACAAAGCCACGTGATTGCCCTATCATTACTGACACGGCAATCGCATGACTTTGTGCTATACATATCCATTTATCATAAACTCTAACATGGTGGTCATGGCTTTGTTTATAATCAATTGCAGCTGATATTGTATTTCTTTTAGAGGCACCTGCTGTACATTTAAAAAAATATTTTTGTCAAAAGTTGATTCAAAGTTTGCAAGTTTTTAGAAATTAAAAAAATAAACATTTTCGAAGGGTTTCCTTAACTCTTATCCCTGAAAGTCACTTCAATATCATCTTCCCTATTGACTGCAGTGTATGTTTCCAAAGTGGCAAATTTCACCAAAATGTCCTGATTTATTGTCCACTGAGAAGTTACATTATTTGTTAGGATATATTCAATAGGGACAGAAAAATTACAACAAATGTCTTTTTTGCTAAATGAAAAGAAAATATTAAAATAAGGCCAAAGCATGGTATAAATGCTGTCACAGCATCAAAAACCTAATTATACAGATTAAAAAAAAATATCAGAGTCTGACATAAATTTAATCTTCTACAATTAAATCTACATTTAATAATTAACCACTTCCGGACTGCCTGCCACATATATACTGCGGCAGGGCCCCCTGGCTGCGCAAAATCACGTACATGTACGTGATTTTGTGCAGTAGATGTCGGGGACGTACGCGTGCCGCCAGAGCACTGCTCCTGTTGTGATTGGACACAGCGGGAGCCAATCAGGCGATCCAGTGGCTGCGATGGCCGCCGGGACCCGTCGATTGTTCTGTGAAATGACAGAACGGCGGTCTGCCTTGTTTACATAACAAAAAAAAAGTAATTTGGAGATTTTCAAGAGGCTGAGAGGCAATACATGGTATTTCTTTGAGTTAAGAATATAGAATAATAGAATTTTATTTTTTTAAAAACACAATTCAGTGTCACTTTAATAGACTATCCCGTGTAAAGCCTTAATCAAACAATTCTTCTATAAATCTGGTTGGGCTGACATACCAAAAAAAAAAAAAATAATTGAATGCAAACAGCAAAAGGTCTTACATGCTTAACTAAGTTGATGTAGAAAATCCCTGTGCCCACTGCCTGATGAGGATCAAAACAGATTTTGGAGGACCTTAGAGGAAATAAAGTTTGAGCTCATGAAATCAAAAGCATTACAAAAAGTCTTCTGTCCTACCTATATGTATTTTTTCTGTTGTTGAATTGAAATGTATCTAGTTACTATTGTTTTGATGTTAGCTGACATCCAGTGGTGGTTTAGAGCCAGGCTTGCTTACTTATGTGATCTGATATCTCCCTCTGTTCTCCCCTCCTGTTTAGAGCTTGTTAGTTCACTTCCAGCTACCCCCCCCCTTTGTTCCTGTCATGTTCCATCAGTCAGTGTTATTTCTTTTTAAAGACAGGGCTTAGGAAAGTCTTCTTACACTTCCACAGACTAGGAAACCATCCTCTGTATTTCATTTATCTGAGATCAAATTGTGTAGGATACACCTTCTGTGTCTTCTTGAAGAGTTAGGCTCATCTGGTGCCAAGTCAGCAAGTGACCATACTGTCAAGGCAGACTGAGTCTTTGCAGGTATAAAGCTGCATTTGAAACAGAACAAAAAGTAGATTTGAAGTCTATTGTCAGACAAAGAGACAAGACAACACTAAAAGACTGGTTACACATATTGTGCACCCACAACCTAAATTTCTGTTTCTTGTATCTTTCTTGTAATTTCTTTTAGCAATCAAAGGGTTATCTGGGCTAGGTTTGGAAACCATGTTCAGGTAACCCTTAAAAGTGTCAGTTTTTTACCCTCTAAATTGTTAGTGTAGGATTCATAAGGCATAATGACCCTTGGCCAAGTTGGTGAGCTTACACAATTTGACTAAAAAATAATGCCTCATAATTTTGTGCTTTGCTCTTGTGGGGTGCAAACATTTTTGATGCATAAGATGCATACCAGCCTGTCGAATTAATGACAGAGGCAACACTTAAAGGGCTCTTTGCAAGCACTGTTTATCCACAATTGAATTCCCCATTTTTGCAGCATATTGATGTTAGCAATCAAAGCTGCCTGGTTGTGGTCTGGGACCAAGCCAAGGTAACCCATAAAAAGTGTCCTTTTTTAACTCAACAAACACAAGAGCATGGTATGAAATGCTCAAACAGGTTAAAGAGCATCATGGGATAATATCTGGATCAATCAGGCTACCAATCGAAAATACTTTTCTGCTATCTATTTGTTACTTATGTCAAACTAATGCTCAGGTAGGAACGTGATCTGAACCTGGACATGGAACTCAATAATTGGTATAAGTTGGCGGGTTATGCATCCAAGTTGTATATTAACACCACCAGTGGCGGCTGGTGCTCAAAATTTTTGGGGGGGCGCAAAAAAAAAAAATGTAATAGGTATTGCTTCGCGTCAAAAAACGCAGTAAAAAATTGCGTGACTTTGAAGTCATGGTACAGGCATGGCACAGGTGATGGTATAGGCATGGCATAGGTGATGGTACAGGCATGGCACAGGTGATGCTACAGGAGATGGTATAGGCATGGCACAGATATGGTATAGGCATGGCACAGATATAGTATAGGCATGTCACAGGTCATGGTACAGGAGATGGTATATGCCCCCTTTCAATGCAGAGACCAGCGTACATGCCCCCTTTCAATGCAGTGACCAGCGTACATACCCCCTTTCAATGCAGAGATCAGCGTGCGTGCCCCCTTCAATGCAATACAGGGAGTGCAGAATTATTAGGCAAATGAGTATTTTTGAGGATTAATTTTATTATTGAACAACAACCATGTTCTCAATGAACCCAAAAAACTCCTTAATATCAAAGCTGACTATTTTTGGAAGTAGTTTTTAGTTTGTTTTTAGTTTTAGCTATTTTAGGGGGATATCTGTGTGTGCAGGTGACTATTACTGTGCATAATTATTAGGCAACTTAACAAAAATCAAATATACAGTATACCCATTTCAGTTATTTATTTTTACCAGTGAAACCAATATAACATCTCAACATTCACAAATATACATTTCTGACATTCAAAAACAAAACAAAAACAAATCAGTGACCAATATAGCCACCTTTCTTTGCAAGGACACTCAAAAGCCTGCCATCCATGGATTCTGTCAATGTTTTGATCTGTTCACCATCAACATTGCGTGCAGCAGCAACCACAGCCTCCCAGACACTGTTCAGAGAGGTGTACTGTTTACCCTCCTTGTAAATCTCACATTTGATGATGGACCACAGGTTCTCAATGGGGTTCAGATCAGGTGAACAAGGAGGCCATGTCATTAGCTTTTCTTCTTTTATACCCTTTCTTGCCAGCCACGCTGTGGAGTACTTGGACGCGTGTGATGGAGCATTGTCCTGCATGAAAATCATGTTTTTCTTGAAGGATGCAGACTTCTTCCTGTACCACTTCTTGAAGAAGGTGTCTTCCAGAAACTGGCAGTAGGACTGGGAGTTGAGCTTGACTCCATCCTCAACCCGAAAAGGCCCCACAAGCTCATCTTTGATGATACCAGCCCAAACCAGTGCTCCACCTCCACCTTACTGGCGTCTGGGTCGGACTGGAGCTCTCTGCCCTTTACCAATCCAGCCACGGGCCCATCCATCTGGCCCATCAAGACTCACTCTCATTTCATCAGTCCATAAAACCTTTGAAAAGTCTTGAGATATTTCTTGGCCCAGTCTTGACGTTTCAGCTTGTGTGTTTTGTTCAGTGGTGGTCGTCTTTCAGCCTTTCTTACCTTGGCCATGTCTCTGAGTATTGCACGCCTTGTGCTTTTGGGCACTCCAGTGATGTTGCAGCTCTGAAATATGGCCAAACTGGTGGCAAGTGGCATCTTGGCAGCTGCACGCTTGACTTTTCTCAGTTCATGGGCTGTTATTTTGCGCCTTGGTTTTTCCACACGCTTCTTGTGACCCTGTTGACTATTTTGAATGAAATGCTTGATTGTTCGATGATCACGCTTCAGAAACTTTGCAATTTTAAGAGTGCTGCATCCCTCTGCAAGATATCTCACTATTTTTTACTTTTCTGAGCCTGTCAAGTCCTTCTTTTGACCCATTTTGCCCAAGGAAAGGAAGTTGCCTAATAATTATGCACACCTGATATAGGGTGTTGATGTCATTAGACCACACCCCTTCTCATTACAGAGATGCACATCACCTAATATGCTTAATTGGTAGTAGGCTTTCGAGCCTATACAGCTTGGAGTAAGACAACATGCATAAAGAGGATGATGTGGTCAAAATACTCATTTGCCTAATAATTCTGCACTCCCTGTAAACACTGTGCTGTGCCCCCTTCAATGCAATAAACACTGTGCTGTGCCCCCTTCAATGCAATAAACACTGTGCCCCCTTCAATGCAATTAACACTGTGCTGTGCCCCCACAATGCAGAGTTCAGCGTGCATGCCCCCTTCAATGCAACTGTGCTGTGCCCCCTTCAGTGCAATGAACAATGTGCTGTGCCCCCTTCAATGCAATAAACACTGTGCTGTGCCCCCTTCAATGCAATAAACACTGTTCTGTGCCCCCTTCAATGCAATAAACACTGTGCTGTGCCCCCACAATGCAGAGTTCAGCGTGCATGCCCCCTTCAATGCAACTGTGCTGTGCCCCCTTCAATGCAATAAACACTGTTCCGTGCCCCCATCAATGCAGAGTTCAGCGTGCGAGCCCCTTTCAATGCAGAGCGCCACAGCATTGTCCCCAATCACTGCAGAGCGCCACAGCATTGTCCCCAATCACTACAGAGTGCCCACAGCATTGTACCCCAATGATTGCAGAGTGCCACAGCATTGTCCCCCAATGATTGCAGAGTGCCCACAGCATTGTACCCCAATGATTGCAGAGTGCCACAGCATTGTACCCCAATGATTGCAGAGTGCCCACAGCATTGTATCCCAATGATTGCAGAGTGCCCACAGCATTGTACCCCAATGATTGCAGAGTGCCACAGCATTGTACCCCAATGATTGCAGAGTGCTCACAGCATTGTACCCCAATGATTGCAGAGTGCCCACAGCATTGTACCCCAATGATTGCAGAGTGCCCACAGCATTGTCCCCCAACCCAATGCACTTCCTCGATCCTTCGTCCTCTTCTGCGGCGGCGGGAAGGTGAGCGGAGCGGCTTCTCCCTCGTCCTCTTCTGCGGCGGGAACAGGCGGGAAGGTGAGCGGCGGTGATGGTGAGTGACTGACACACGCACCGGCACCGCCCCCATTGCGACGTCAGCGATCGATGTCCTGGATGATGATTGGTCCAGGCTGGAGAAGGCTTGTTCCTTTATATTTTGTGGACATCTTCAAAAGTGCAAAGATTTTGGATAAGGGTTTAAAATTTTATTTATACTTCGACAGGGACAAACCTCAAAAAAAAAAAAAAAATGAACAACAGGCCTTTTTAGGCCACCCTGTGGTGGAGGCTCCCAGGTACACGAGGCGGCTAATTGCATTTGTTTTTATCTTATCTTAAAAGATAAAATGGCAGGGTTCGAAAAAACTTGGCCCTATGTATCAAATATCTCACGGCAGAGGCGTAACTAGAACCTTCAGGGCCCTGATGCAAGAAACCATGAAGGGCCCCCCAGACCCCTGGCCGGGGCCCTTACCTTCAAGCCCAGGGCTCTTCCCACTAATCCTGGGGCTCTTAACACTCATTGCATGGCCTTTTATTACGGTCCCGCAGCAGGATTCTTTCACAGGTTCTGCAGTGGGCCCCCTTCCTGCAATCTTGTGGGCCCCCTTCCTGCAATCTTGGGGCCTCCCCAGAGTGGTACAATGCCAGGGTCCGGTCGCAAGTGTGACCTTTGCGATCCTGGAAGTTCACCCACTGGTTTGCTACCGGGCCCCCTGGAGCATGGGGCCCGGTAGCGATTGCAACCCCTGCAACCCCTGTAGTTACGCCCCTGTCTCACGGGGAACACCTAGAGCCCTTTTGGCTCTTCAAACATCTTTGGTAGCATGGTGTGGTTGCACGGTCACTTTTCCTTTTCTCTTTTTCTCCTCTTTTGTCTTTTTGTTCGTTTTCCTACCTGGAGATAAATGTTTTTGTTTGCATTCAAATTTATAGGGCTTTCTGGCCAGGGATCTGCACAAGATGACATACTTCGGATTGCGGTTAACCGATCTGTTCTTTGTATTTTGTTGTGAAGGTACTTAATGTGTACTCAGTTATACATCAGTTTCAGATTGGCAAACATACTTTTGCTCTGATATGGTAAAAATCCATGACATTGTTTGAATGAGCGTTTGTAATTTTTTTACATGCCTTTTAAAAAGAGCTATTTTCACTCTTTTTACTTTTAGTAATGTAGACAGTGATGTGTACAGCAAATGTATTACATGCCACAAAACAATATCCTATCTAACTGTGAAACATGGTGGAGGAGATACAGAATAATGGTGAAAGTCTGATTTACTAGGTCAGCGCCTGTATAGTCTCTAATCATTGTAAATGTAATGATTCCTATTTGGATTACAAAATTCTACAGTGGACTGTCAGGAAATATATTCTGAGTTTTATAGTTTGAAACAAGTTGGGTGATGCAATGTGAAAGTGATTGGCTGAGGTCATTTTTAAAATAGGAGCTTCCAGTTCAAATTTATAAATCATAAATGGGGATTTGTAAATGTTATTCCTCTCTGGATACACCTTTCAGTGGGTAAATATTTGTTACCTGATCCACGCAGACCTGCAAGAATTCAGGTTTAGGATAATAGGATTGATCATGGATAGTGTTGAGCGAACACGGACTGTATTATTCGTGTTCGTACCGAATAATTGGATTTTTTGTACCCGACATCGGACACGGACACTTTACTGTATGTTCGGGTAAAAATCCGTGTTCGGTCGTTTTATTTCTGGGTTTTGCATGCTTTGGCACTCTTTTCATGGCGGGCTTTCAACAGCCAATCAACAATCGTTTAACTGGTGTGCCTTAAGCCATCCCAGCCATGCCTGCAAATGTCTCAGTAGCTGTGATTGGCCGTCTGAAGCATGTGACCAAGTCTTTATAAGTTCCAGGCAGCCGCAGCGTCTTCATTCTGCTGCTTAGATCAGGGACAGAGCACACATCAACGTGCTGGCTGCTGATTAGGGAAAGACAGGCAGGAAAAAACCATTTGTGTCCGGATAGAATTGAGGGACAGGTCGGAGTGTTTAGGCAGGGCGAGTTGTAGGCATTTTAGGGATAGAGTCTGCTGAATTATAGGGTCAGTGTCTTCTACAAAGTACAATCGATATTGCTGTGTGGGGGGTGGGGTGACTCTGCACTCAATCCTGATCTACGATCTCTTCTCAATCCTGTTAGGGAGAGGCTGCTGCTGCTGAATTTTAGGGAAACTGTGTTCTACAAACTACAATCGATATTGCTGTGTGGTGTGGGATAGGAGATAGGCAGGTGTCAGTGATCCACATCCATTTTTCTGTGTGTGAGCTGCAGTGAACACAATCTTTTTGGGCTGCAGTGAACACAATCTTTTTGGGGTGCAGTGAACAACTTCCTTTTTGGGGTGCAGTGAACAAAATATTTTTGGGGTGCAGTGAACAAAATCCTTTTTGGGGTGCAGTGAACAACATCCTTTTTGGGGTGCAGTGAACACAATCTTTTTGGGGTGCAGTGAACAAAATCCTTTGTGGGGTGCAGTGAACACAATCTTTGTGGGGTGCAGTGAACACAATCTTTTTGGGGTGCAGTGAACAACATCCTTTTTGGGGTGCAGTGAACAGAATCCTTTTTGGGGTGCAGTGAACACAATCTTTTTGGGGTGCAGTGAACAAAATCCTTTGTGGGGTGCAGTGAACACAATCTTTGTGGGGTGCAGTGAACACAATCTTTTTGGGGTGCAGTGAACAAAATCCTTTTTGGGGTGCAGTGAACAACATCCTTTTTGGGGTGCAGTTAACAAAATCCTTTTTGGGGTGCAGTGAACAACATCCTTTTTGGGGTGCAGTGAACAAAATCCTTTTAGGGTGCAGTGAACACAATCTTTGTGGGGTACAGTGAACAGAATCTTTGTGGGGTGCAGTGAACACAATCTTTGGGGGGTACAGTGAACACAATCTTTTTGGGGTGCAGTGAACAAAATCCTTTGTGGGGTGCAGTGAACACAATCTTTGGGGGGTACAGTGAACACAATCTTTTTGGGGTGCAGTGAACAAAATCCTTTGTGGGGTGCAGTGAACACAATCTTTGTGGGGTGCAGTGAACACAATCTTTTTGGGGTGCAGTGAACAAAATCCTTTTTGGGGTGCAGGGAACAACATCCTTTTGGGGTGCAGTGAACACAATCTTTTTGGGGTGCAGTGAACAAAATCCTTTGTGGGGTGCAGTGAACACAATCTTTGTGGGGTACAGGGAACAGAATCTTTGTGGGGTGCAGTGAACACAATCTTTGGGGGGTACAGTGAACACAATCTTTTTGGGGTGCAGTGAACAAAATCCTTTTAGGGTGCAGTGAACACAATCTTTGTGGGGTGCAGTGAACAAAATCCTTTTTGAGGTGCAGTGAACACAATCTTTGTGGGGTGCAGTGAACACAATCTTTGTGGGGTACAGTGAACACAATCTCATACTTCTGAAGATTTGAGGGTGCTGCCTGTTCCATACTCCTCCTCCTACTGCTCAACCATCCTTTTAGGGGTACAAACAATAGTAATTGGGGCCTAGTGTGGTGGTGTACGTGTGAGATACATACACTTTCTTTTTGATCATATTTTCTAATCCGCTATTCAATTAAAACCTTTGGGGATCAATTAAATTGCGTGATAGTCTGTGTCGGTACGTGTGAGATCCACCTTTCCAAGTTTTTGGGGTTCATCTCATACTTCTGAAGATTTGAGGGTGCTGCCTGTTCCATACTCCTCCTCCTACTGCTCAACCATCCTTTTAGGGGTACAAACAATAGTAATTGGGGCCTAGTGTGGTGGTGTACGTGTGAGATACATACACTTTCTTTTTGATCATATTTTCTATTCCGCTATTCAATTAAATCCTTTGGGGATCAATTAAATTGCGTGATAGTCTGTGTCTGTACGTGTGAGATCCACCTTTCCAAGTTTTTGGGGTTCATCTCATACTTCTGAAGATTTGAGGGTGCTGCCTGTTCCATACTCCTCCTACTGCTCAACCATCCTTTTAGGGGTACAAACAATAGTAATTGGGGCCTAGTGTGGTGGTGTACGTGTGAGATACATACACTTTCTTTTTGATCATATTTTCTATTCCGCTATTCAATTAAAACCTTTGGGGATCAATTAAATTGCGTGATAGTCTGTGTCGGTACGTGTGAGATCCACCTTTCCAAGTTTTTGGGGTTCATCTCATACTTCTGAAGATTTGAGGGTGCTGCCTGTTCCATACTCCTCCTCCTACTGCTCAACCATCCTTTAAGGGGTACAAACAATAGTAATTGGGGCCTAGTGTGGTGGTGTACGTGTGAGATACACACACTTGCTTTTTGATCATATTTTCTATTCCGCTATTCAATTAAAACCTTTGGGGATCAATTAAATTGCGTGATAGTCTGTGTCGGTATGTGTCAGATCCACCTTTCCAAGTTTTTGGGGTTCATCTCATACTTCTGAAGATTTGAGGGTGCTGCCTGTTCCATACTCCTCCTCCTACTGCTCAACCATCCTTTTAGGGGTACAAACAATAGTAATTGGGGCCTAGTGTGGTGGTGTACGTGTGAGATACATACACTTTCTTTTTGATCATATTTTCTATTCCGCTATTCAATTAAAACCTTTGGGGATCAATTAAATTGCGTGATAGTCTGTGTCGGTACGTGTGAGATCCACCTTTCCAAGTTTTTGGGGTTCATCTCATACTTCTGAAGATTTGAGGGTGCTGCCTGTACCATACTCCTCCTCCTACTGCTCAACCATCCTTTTAGGGGTACAAACAATAGTAATTGGGGCCTAGCATGGTGGTGTACGTGTGAGATACATACACTTTCTTTTTGATCATATTTTCTATTCCGCTATTCAATTAAATCTTTTGGGGATCAATTAAATTGCGTGATAGTCTGTGTCGGTACGTGTGAGATCCACCTTTCCAAGTTTTTGGGGTTCATCTCATACTTCTGAAGATTTGAGGGTGCTGCCTGTTCCATACTCCTCCTCCTACTGCTCAACCATCCTTTTAGGGGTACAAACAATAGTAATTGGGGCCTAGTGTGGTGGTGTACGTGTGAGATACATACACTTTCTTTTTGATTATATTTTCTATTCCGCTATTCAATTAAAACCTTTGGGGATCAATTAAATTGCGTGATAGTCTGTGTCGGTACGTGTGAGATCCACCTTTCCAAGTTTTTGGGGTTCATCTCATACTTCTGAAGATTTGAGGGTGCTGCCTGTTCCATACTCCTCCTCCTACTGCTCAACCATCCTTTTAGGGGTACAAACAATAGTAATTGGGGCCTAGTGTGGTGGTGTACGTGTGAGATACATACACTTTCTTTTTGATCATATTTTCTATTCCGCTATTCAATTAAAACCTTTGGGGATCAATTAAATTGCGTGATAGTCTGTGTCGGTACGTGTGAGATCCACCTTTCCAAGTTTTTGGGGTTCATCTCATACTTCTGAAGATTTGAGGGTGCTGCCTGTTCCATACTCCTCCTCCTACTGCTCAACCATCCTTTTAGGGGTACAAACAATAGTAATTGGGGCCTAGTGTGGTGGTGTACGTGTGAGATACATACACTTTCTTTTTGATCATATTTTCTATTCCGCTATTCAATTAAAACCTTTGGGGATCAATTAAATTGCGTGATAGTCTGTGTCGGTACGTGTGAGATCCACCTTTCCAAGTTTTTGGGGTTCATCTCATACTTCTGAAGATTTGAGGGTGCTGCCTGTTCCATACTCCTCCTCCTACTGCTCAACCATCCTTTTAGGGGTACAAACAATAGTAATTGGGGCCTAGTGTGGTGGTGTACGTGTGAGATACATACACTTTCTTTTTGATCATATTTTCTATTCCGCTATTCAATTAAAACCTTTGGGGATCAATTAAATTGCGTGATAGTCTGTGTCGGTACGTGTGAGATCCACCTTTCCAAGTTTTTGGGGTTCATCTCATACTTCTGAAGATTTGAGGGTGCTGCCTGTTCCATACTCCTCCTCCTACTGCTCAACCATCCTTTTAGGGGTACAAACAATAGTAATTGGGGCCTAGTGTGGTGGTGTACGTGTGAGATACATACACTTTCTTTTTGATCATATTTTCTATTCCGCTATTCAATTAAATCCTTTGGGGATCAATTAAATTGCGTGATAGTCTGTGTCGGTACGTGTGAGATCCACCTTTCCAAGTTTTTGGGGTTCATCTCATACTTCTGAAGATTTGAGGGTGCTGCCTGTTCCATACTCCTCCTCCTACTGCTCAACCATCCTTTTAGGGGTACAAACAATAGTAATTGGGGCCTAGTGTGGTGGTGTACGTGTGAGATACATACACTTTCTATTTGATCATATTTTCTATTCCGCTATTCAATTAAATCCTTTGGGGATCAATTAAATTGCGTGATAGTCTGTGTCGGTACGTGTGAGATCCACCTTTCCAAGTTTTTGGGGTTCATCTCATACTTCTGAAGATTTGAGGGTGCTGCCTGTTCCATACTCCTCCTCCTACTGCTCAACCATCCTTTTAGGGGTACAAACAATAGTAATTGGGGCCTAGCGTGGTGGTGTACGTGTGAGATACATACACTTTCTTTTTTGATCATATTTTCTATTCCGCTATTCAATTAAATCCTTTGGGGATCAATTAAATTGCGTGATAGTCTGTGTCGGTACGTGTGAGATCCACCTTTCCAAGTTTTTGGGGTTCATCTCATACTTCTGAAGATTTGAGGGTGCTGCCTGTTCCATACTCCTCCTCCTACTGCTCAACCATCCTTTTAGGGGTACAAACAATAGTAATTGGGGACTAGTGTGGTGGTGTACGTGTGAGATACATACACTTTCTTTTTGATCATATTTTCTATTCCGCTATTCAATTAAAACCTTTGGGGATCAATTAAATTGCGTGATAGTCTGTGTCGGTACGTGTGAGATCCACCTTTCCAAGTTTTTGGGGTTCATCTCATACTTCTGAAGATTTGAGGGTGCTGCCTGTTCCATACTCCTCCTATTACTGCTCAACCATCCTTTTAGGGGTACAAACAATAGTAATTGGGGCCTAGTGTGGTGGTGTACGTGTGAGATACATACACTTTCTTTTTGATCATATTTTCTATTCCGCTATTCAATTAAAACCTTTGGGGATCAATTAAATTGCGTGATAGTCTGTGTCGGTACGTGTGAGATCCACCTTTCCAAGTTTTTGGGGTTCATCTCATACTTCTGAAGATTTGAGGGTGCTGCCTGTTCCATACTCCTCCTCCTACTCCTCAACCATCCTTTTAGGGGTACAAACAATAGTAATTGGGGCCTAGTGCGGTGGTGTACGTGTGAGATACATACACTTTCTTTTTGATCATATTTTCTATTCCGCTATTCAATTAAAACCTTTGGGGATCAATTAAATTGCGTGATAGTCTGTGTCGGTACGTGTGAGATCCACCTTTCCAAGTTTTTGGGGTTCATCTCATACTTCTGAAGATTTGAGGGTGCT
Source organism: Pelophylax lessonae (assembly GCF_965119305.1). Taxonomy (NCBI): domain Eukaryota; kingdom Metazoa; phylum Chordata; class Amphibia; order Anura; family Ranidae; genus Pelophylax; species Pelophylax lessonae. The sequence goes on along the minus strand of NC_138768.1, from coordinate 776,874,747 downwards.
GCCTGTTCCATACTCCTCCTCCTACTGCTCAACCATCCTTTTAGGGGTACAAACAATAGTAATTGGGGCCTAGTGTGGTGGTGTACGTGTGAGATACATACACTTTCTTTTTGATCATATTTTCTATTCCGCTATTCAATTAAAACCTTTGGGGATCAATTAAATTGCGTGATAGTCTGTGTCGGTACGTGTGAGATCCACCTTTCCAAGTTTTTGGGGTTCATCTCATACTTCTGAAGATTTGAGGGTGCTGCCTGTTCCATACTCCTCCTCCTACTGCTCAACCATCCTTTTAGGGGTAAAAACAATAGTAATTGGGGCCTAGTGTGGTGGTGTACGTGTGAGATACATACACTTTCTTTTTGATCATATTTTCTATTCCGCTATTCAATTAAAACCTTTGGGGATCAATTAAATTGCGTGATAGTCTGTGTCGGTACGTGTGAGATCCACCTTTCCAAGTTTTTGGGGTTCATCTCATACTTCTGAAGATTTGAGGGTGCTGCCTGTTCCATACTCCTCCTCCTACTGCTCAACCATCCTTTTAGGGGTACAAACAATAGTAATTGGGGCCTAGTGTGGTGGTGTACGTGTGAGATACATACACTTTCTTTTTAATCATATTTTCTATTCCGCTATTCAATTAAAACCTTTGGGGATCAATTAAATTGCGTGATAGTCGGTGTCGGTACGTGTGAGATCCACCTTTCCAAGTTTTTGGGGTTCATCTCATACTTCTGAAGATTTGAGGGTGCTGCCTGTTCCATACTCCTCCTCCTACTGCTCAACCATCCTTTTAGGGGTACAAACAATAGTAATTGGGGCCTAGCGTGGTGGTGTACGTGTGAGATACATACACTTTCTTTTTGATCATATTTTCTATTCCGCTATTCAATTAAATCCTTTGGGGATCAATAAAATTGCGTGATAGTCTGTGTCGGTATGTGTGAGATCCACCTTTCCAAGTTTTTGGGGTTCATCTCATACTTCTGAAGATTTGAGGGTGCTGCCTGTTCCATACTCCTCCTCCTACTGCTCAACCATCCTTTTAGGGGTACAAACAATAGTAATTGGGGCCTAGTGTGGTGGTGTACGTGTGAGATACATACACTTTCTATTTGATCATATTTTCTATTCCGCTATTCAATTAAATCCTTTGGGGATCAATTAAATTGCGTGATAGTCTGTGTCGGTACGTGTGAGATCCACCTTTCCAAGTTTTTGGGGTTCATCTCATACTTCTGAAGATTTGAGGGTGCTGCCTGTTCCATACTCCTCCTCCTACTGCTCAACCATCCTTTTAGGGGTACAAACAATAGTAATTGGGGCCTAGTGTGGTGGTGTACGTGTGAGATACATACACTTTCTTTTTTGATCATATTTTCTATTCCGCTATTCAATTAAATCCTTTGGGGATCAATTAAATTGCGTGATAGTCTGTGTCGGTACGTGTGAGATCCACCTTTCCAAGTTTTTGGGGTTCATCTCATACTTCTGAAGATTTGAGGGTGCTGCCTGTTCCATACTCCTCCTCCTACTGCTCAACCATCCTTTTAGGGGTACAAACAATAGTAATTGGGGACTAGTGTGGTGGTGTACGTGTGAGATACATACACTTTCTTTTTGATCATATTTTCTATTCCGCTATTCAATTAAAACCTTTGGGGATCAATTAAATTGCGTGATAGTCTGTGTCGGTACGTGTGAGATCCACCTTTCCAAGTTTTTGGGGTTCATCTCATACTTCTGAAGATTTGAGGGTGCTGCCTGTTCCATACTCCTCCTCCTACTGCTCAACCATCCTTTTAGGGGTACAAACAATAGTAATTGGGGCCTAGTGTGGTGGTGTACGTGTGAGATACATACACTTTCTTTTTGATCATATTTTCTATTCCGCTATTCAATTAAAACCTTTGGGGATCAATTAAATTGCGTGATAGTCTGTGTCGGTACGTGTGAGATCCACCTTTCCAAGTTTTTGGGGTTCATCTCATACTTCTGAAGATTTGAGGGTGCTGCCTGTTCCATACTCCTCCTCCTACTCCTCAACCATCCTTTTAGGGGTACAAACAATAGTAATTGGGGCCTAGTGTGGTGGTGTACGTGTGAGATACATACACTTTCTTTTTGATCATATTTTCTATTCCGCTATTCAATTAAAACCTTTGGGGATCAATTAAATTGCGTGATAGTCTGTGTCGGTACGTGTGAGATCCACCTTTCCAAGTTTTTGGGGTTCATCTCATACTTCTGAAGATTTGAGGGTGCTGCCTGTTCCATACTCCTCCTCCTACTGCTCAACCATCCTTTTAGGGGTACAAACAATAGTAATTGGGGCCTAGTGTGGTGGTGTACGTGTGAGATACATACACTTTCTTTTTGATCATATTTTCTATTCCGCTATTCAATTAAAACCTTTGGGGATCAATTAAATTGCGTGATAGTCTGTGTCGGTATGTGTGAGATCCACCTTTCCAAGTTTTTGGGGTTCATCTCATACTTCTGAAGATTTGAGGGTGCTGCCTGTTCCATACTCCTCCTCCTACTCCTCAACCATCCTTTTAGGGGTACAAACAATAGTAATTGGGGCCTAGTGTGGTGGTGTACGTGTGAGATACATACACTTTCTTTTTGATCATATTTTCTATTCCGCTATTCAATTAAAACCTTTGGGGATCAATTAAATTGCGTGATAGTCTGTGTCGGTACGTGTGAGATCCACCTTTCCAAGTTTTTGGGGTTCATCTCATACTTCTGAAGATTTGAGGGTGCTGCCTGTTCCATACTCCTCCTCCTACTGCTCAACCATCCTTTTAGGGGTACAAACAATAGTAATTGGGGCCTAGTGTGGTGGTGTACGTGTGAGATACATACACTTTCTTTTTTGATCATATTTTCTATTCCGCTATTCAATTAAATCCTTTGGGGATCAATTAAATTGCGTGATAGTCTGTGTCGGTACGTGTGAGATCCACCTTTCCAAGTTTTTGGGGTTCATCTCATACTTCTGAAGATTTGAGGGTGCTGCCTGTTCCATACTCCTCCTCCTACTGCTCAACCATCCTTTTAGGGGTACAAACAATAGTAATTGGGGCCTAGTGTGGTGGTGTACGTGTGAGATACATACACTTTCTTTTTGATCATATTTTCTATTCCGCTATTCAATTAAAACGTTTGGGGATCAATTAAATTGCGTGATAGTCTGTGTCGGTACGTGTGAGATCCACCTTTCCAAGTTTTTGGGGTTCATCTCATACTTCTGAAGATTTGAGGGTGCTGCCTGTTCCATACTCCTCCTCCTACTGCTCAACCATCCTTTTAGGGGTACAAACAATAGTAATTGGGGCCTAGTGTGGTGGTGTAAGTGTGAGATACATACACTTTCTTTTTGATCATATTTTCTATTCCGCTATTCAATTAAAACCTTTGGGGATCAATTAAATTGCGTGATAGTCTGTGTCGGTACGTGTGAGATCCACCTTTCCAAGTTTTTGGGGTTCATCTCATACTTCTGAAGATTTGAGGGTGCTGCCTGTTCCATACTCCTCCTCCTACTGCTCAACCATCCTTTTAGGGGTACAAACAATAGTAATTGGGGCCTAGTGTGGTGGTGTACGTGTGAGATACATACACTTTCTTTTTGATCATATTTTCTATTCCGCTATTCAATTAAAACCTTTGGGGATCAATTAAATTGCGTGATAGTCTGTGTCGGTACGTGTGAGATCCACCTTTCCAAGTTTTTGGGGTTCATCTCATACTTCTGAAGATTTGAGGGTGCTGCCTGTTCCATACTCCTCCTCCTACTGCTCAACCATCCTTTTAGGGGTACAAACAATAGTAATTGGGGCCTAGTGTGGTTGTGTACGTGCGAGATACATACACTTTTTTTGATCATATTTCCTATTCCGCTATTCAATAAAAAGCTTTGAGGATCAATTGAATTGCGGGATAGTCTGTGTCGGTACATGTGAGATCCACCTTTCCAAGTTTTTGAGGTTCATCTCATACTTCTGAAGATTTGAGGGTGCTGTCTGTTCCATACTCCTCCTACTCCTCATCCATCCTTTTAGGGGTAGAAACAATAGTAATTGGGGCCTAGTGTGGTTTTGTACGTGCGAGATACATACAATTTTTTGGATCATATTTCCTATTCCGCTATTCAATAAAAACCTTTCTAGGGCAAGATCTTAAATTACAGAAATATGAGGAGACCGTCAAATAAGGGCCGTGGCCTGGGTCGTGGTGCTGCTGGTAGAGCTCCTGTTGCAAGGAGAGGACGTGGTCGATCTGTGCCAGCTACACGCACAAGTGAAACACCTTCCTCAAGTGTGAGTAGGCGACAGAACCTGCATCAGTATTTGGTAGGGCATCATACGCCCCTAGAAGTGATGAGGCCAGAACAAGTGAAGGCAATAGTAGATTGGTTTGCTGCTGACAGTGCCTCCAGTTCCTTCACATTGTCTCCCACCCAGTCTACTGCAGAAAGGTCACAGTTGGCACCTGCAGCCGATGTCCAACCGTCTTTCACCTCACCCCCTTGCAAATCAGGCAAGCAGTCTGAGCCCCAAAGCCATACAGCAGTCTCTTCTTCTTTTTGATGACTCTGTCAGCAGGGTTTCCCAGGGCCATCCACCTAGCCCTGCCCCAGAAGTGGAAGAGATTGAGTGCAGCGATGCCCAACCACTTATTTCTCAAGATGAGTACATGCAAGGATCATCGCAGCATGTCTCCGATGATGACGAAACGCAGGTGCCAACTGCTGCGGCGTTCAGCATTGTGGAGACCGACAAGGAGGGCAGGGGTGAAGACTGGGTGGAAGATGATGTGGAGGACGATGAGGTCCTCGACCCCACATGGAATGAACGTCATGCAGGTGACCTGAGTAGTTTGGAGGAAGAGGCGGTGGTCGCACAGAGCCACCAGCACAGCAGAAGAGGGAGCAGGGTGCAGAAGCGGAGCGGCCGTGCCCTAGACACTACGCCCGCTACTGCCCAACGCAGCAAGGAAACGAGCGCACCAAAGTCAGCTCAAAGGAGTTCTCTAGCGTGGAAGTTCTTTAGAAAATGTGCTGATGACAGGACACGAGTGGTTTGCACCCTGTGCAATCAGAGCTTGAAGCGAGGCATAAACCTTCTCAACCTGAGCACAACCTGCATGATCAGGCATCTAAGTGCAAAGCACGAGCTGCAGTGGAGTACACACCTTCAAAACCAAGAAACGTCTCTGGCTCATCCTGCTTCCTCTTCTGCTGCAGTCTCGGCCGCTCCAGCCACATCTGTAGTGATACCGGCACCTGCCACCCCGCAAACAGACGATCTGTCAGCAACACCATCACCTGGGTCACCAACAACCATCTCCACAATGTCCCGTGGAAGCGTTCAGCTTTCCATCTCCCAAACACTTGAGAGGAATAGGAAGTACCCCCCTACCCACCCGCGATCCCTGGCCCTGAATGCCAGCATTTCAAAATTATTGGCCTTTGAAATGCTGTCATTCCGTCTGGTGGAGACGCACAGTATTAAAAACCTTATGTCGGTGGCTGTCCCACAGTACGTCGTGCCCAGCCGCCACTACTTTTCCAGGCAAGCCATCCCTTCCCTGCACAACCAAGTGGGGGAAAAAATCAGGTGTGCACTGCGCAACGCCATCTGTGCCAAGGTCCACCTAACTACCGATACGTGGACCAGTAAGCACGGTCAGGGGCGTTATATCTCCCTAACGGCACACTGGGTAAATGCAGTGGCGGATGGGCCTGAGGCGGATAGCAATTTGGTGCATGTCCTTCCACCACCGAGGATTGCAGGGCGCTTCAGTTTGCCTCCTGTTCCTAACTCCTCCTACTCCGCTTCCTCATCCTCTACCGCCTCCTCATCCGGACAGCGTAACACCTTCACCACCAACTTCAGCACGGCCAGGGGTAAACGACAGCAGGCAGTTTTACAACTTGCCTGTTTGGGGGACAAACCACACACCGCGCAGGAGTTGTGGAGGAGCATGGAACAGCAGACAAATGAGTGGTTGCTGCCAGCGAGCCTCAAGCCCGGCCTGGTGGTGTGCGATAATGGGAGAAATCTCATAGCAGCTCTGGGCCTAGCCGGTTTGACACACATCCCTTGCCTGGCGCATGTGCTGAATTTGGTGGTGCAGCGCTGCAGCGTAACTTCGGCCTTCCCGCTCACCGCCTCATATGTGACGTGCCCACAAGGTGGAACTCCACCTTGCACATGCTGGAAAGACTGTGCGAGCAGCAGCAGGCCATAGTGGAGTTTCAGCTGCAGCACGCACGCGTGAGTCGCTCTGCGGAACAGCACCACTTCACCACCAATAACTGGGCCTCCATGCGAGACCTGTGTGCCTTGTTGCGCTGTTTTGAGTACTCCACCAACATGGCCAGTGGCAATGACGCCGTTCTCAGCTTAACTATCCCACTTCTATGCCTCCTTGAAAAAACAATTCGGGCGATGATGGAAGAGGATGTGGCACAGGATGAGGAGGAGGAGGAGGATGAAGAGGTAACATTTCCAAGGCTTTCAGGGCAGTCATTCGCAAGGGGCTCCGAGGGTGGGTTCCTGCACACACAAACGCCAGGGACACAATTGTCCAGCAGGGGCACAGTTCTGGAGGATGAGGAGGATGAGGAGGAGCTGGAGGAGGAGATGGAACCATGTTCACAGCAGGGTGGCACCCAGGCCAGCTCATGGCCATCACTGGTGCGTGGCTGGGGGGATACAGAGGACACGGACGATACACCTCCCACAGAGGACAGCCTTTCGTTGCCTCTGGGCAGCCTGGCACACATGAGAGATTACATGCTGCAGTGTCTCCACAACGACCGCCGAGTTGCCCACATTCTAACTTGTGCTGATTACTGGGTGGCCACGCTGCTGGATCCCCGTTACAAGGACAACGTACCGTCCTTAATTCACTCACTGGAGCGCGATCGCAAGATGCGCGAGTACAAGCGCACGCTGGTAGACGCCATGCTGCTGGCATTCCCATCTGACAGCGGGGCCGCAGTGGAAGCACAAGGCAGAGGAGGAGGAGGAGGTCGCCAACGCAACCAGGGCACCGCCAGCACCTCAGAAGGCAGGGTTAGCATGGCCGAAATGTGGAAAAGCTTTGTCAGCACGCCACAACAAACAGCAGCACCAGCAGCTCAGATGGAACGTCTTAGCAGGAGGCAGCATTTTACCAACATGGTGGAGCAGTATGTGTGCACACGCCTACATGTAGTGAATGAGGGGTCTGCCCCCTTCAACTTCTGGGTCTCCAAATTGGGCACATGGCCTGAGCTTGCCCTTTACGCCTTGGAGGTGCTGGCGTGCCCTGCAGCCAGTGTATTATCTGAACGGGTATTTAGCACGGCTGGGGGCGTTATAACAGACAAGCGCAGCCGCCTGTCCAGAGACAATGTGGACAAGCTCACGTTCATTAAAATGAATCAGGCATGGATCCCACGGGACTTTTCCGTACCTTATGCAGAATAGCAATGGATACCGACCTTACCCACCCATTGTTCCATTTTTGCTCTTTCTCACTCTTTTGGGGTGTACCCTCATTTAAAATTTGTGAAAAGAAGCAGTGTTGGCTACCTCGTCCTCCTCCTCAGGGCCAGATTAACGTAGGGGCTATTGGAGCTGCAGCTCCAGGCCCCTACCTTTTATATAGGCCCCGGGTTGGCCATATTCACTGTTACCGCTCTTCTGTCACTTGTAAACACAGAAGTCTGGCTTCTATGCTCGCTTCCCCAGGCAGCACCCTCAGAACCTCCCCACACAGTGTGAAGGCCGGACAAGGAGGGACAGTTGCCGATGCATGGATGTGTTTATGGGCTTCAGAGACAGCATTCCATGTTGAATTAGGCATGCATGGCTTCACCCTTCCTCCTCTGGGTGCATGGCAAGGCACGGCCCTTAAGGCCCTTCAAAATCCTCAGCACCAAGCCCATGATGCTCTTAATCCGGCCCTGGTCCTCCTCCACCGCCGCTTCCACCTACACCGCCCATAGGTGTGCGCAGCCTATTGCATTAAGGTGTGCACCCCAAAGTTGAAATACACATGCATATGTTTGCCAGCAGGGAGAGTAATGTATCGGGGCCATGTACCTGTAGGCAAAGAGAAATAGAGCAGAGCAGGTCCGAGGGAGATCTTTCCCATCTCCTCACTGGCAATGCTATGTGCCCTAGGTGATTAGGGTGTGCCCAGGCACACCCGGCACACCCTGTGCGCATGCCTATGTCACCGCCACATCCACCACCACCTCAACCTCCCTCCTACTCCATATGGGCCTCGTCCTTCAGAGATGAAGAAGAACATTGTTTTATTTTTCTGTTTTTTTTTTTGTTGTTTTAAGTTATTTCCCTATCCACATTTGTTTGCAGAGCACTTGCCATGCTCTTAATTACGTTTTGCTGCCATTTGCAGCACTCTAGCCCTTTCCTTTGGTGTTTTAGAGCCATTTTAGTGCCTTAAAGTTCGGGTCCCCATTGACTTCAATGGGGTTCGGTGTCCGGGAAAAGTTCGGTAAAAGTCCGGGACACGGACCCGGACATTTTTTTAAAGTTCGGCCGAACCCGTCGAACACGGACATCTAGGTGTCCGCTCAACCCTAATCATGGATTAAGATCTACGGTAAATGGATTTCTCAAAGACTGGCTTGTTTGTAGAAAATATAATTTTTTGCTTCTTGTAACCGTTTTCACATTTTATTCCTAAAAACATTTTTACAAAGTTCAAATTCAAACCAAATCAATAAGTTTCCTCTTATGGGCAAAGATTCTGGAATTCAAGACTGCAGTGTAAAAAAAATAATGGTATATCATTCCCAATAAAGCTGTGTATATATTATGTTTGGATTGTCCTTTATGTACATGTTTTTTCTGGATTGGAATAAACATTGTTAAGTTATTGTTCCAAATAATTTTATGTACTACATAATGCCTGTGCATCCTGGTACTTTCCATTGATTTTCACTACCTACAGCTGCAGGCAATATGGGAAATAATAAGAGGGGCAGTAAAAAAAAGTTAACAAACCATTGCATATAAGACAATGCATTAGTTTTTCATCTATTTTTATATTATTGGGTAATCTATTGTACTTTATTACCATATATGAAAAGGAAAAATCATTTTACATATGAGTATATTCAATAGTATAAAGAAATGTAAATGTGTTTGCTGTTACAGTGACAGGTGAGAAATTTGATTAAATTGGGTGTAAAATAAGGTGTATGTGTAACACATAAAAACTATCATCTATTAGCTTTTAATGTGTAAGGGATCTATAAATACAGGAACTAAGGCTGCAGTTGTTAAAGTGTGTCTAAGTCCTAAAACAAAAAAGTAATACATTTCAGCCTATTAGGCATGTCGTAAAAGGCTGTTTATACAATTTCAAAATTTTCTAAGCTAAAAAGGGAAATCCTTTGCATAAAAAATTAAAGGAGTTGTAAAGGCAGAAGGCTTTTCATCTTAATGCATTATTTGCATTAATAAAAGCCTTCTGTGTGTAGCAGCCCCCCTACCACCCTTAACACTTATCTGAACCCGATCTCTTTCCAGCGATGTCCACGAGTCCCTTGATTGGCTGAGACAAAGCAGCGGCATCGTTGGCTCCTGCTGCTGTCAATCAAAGTTAGTTAGCCAATCAGGAGAGAGAAGGGACAGAGCTGAACAGCAGCTTTATGTCTGAATGGACACACGGAGCTGAGGGTCAACTTGGGTGCCCCCATAGCAAGTTGCTTGCTGTGGGGGCACTCACCAGGAGGGTGGGGCCAGGAGCAGCAAAAAGGGACCCGAGAAGAGGATAATCTGGGCTGCCCTGTGCAAAACCACTGCACAGAGGAGGTAAGTATAACATGTTTGTTATTTTAATAGAAAAAAACATGAGACATTACAATCACTTTAATCCTAACATAGGTGTTTTAGTCATGGCCCAAAATAGTTATGTCTACAGGCTTCAGTCATTATAAGCCAGCCATTAAGCTACATACCTTCATCTGTTTTTGTGGTCTCTTTTTAGTCTACAAAATCTGCATATAGCCAAAACATTTCTGCCTATGTTCAAGAGTCAACACTAGCCACTGTAAATGTCATGATCTGAGCCAGCGGAAACATTCTATCACCAGATCAGTAATGGCAAATAATGCAGCTGCCAGGGGTTTTACTTCAGTAAAAGAAGGTCCAGAGCTCACATTCAAATGATACCATACATATAATAATCTGATATTATGCATATTTACCAGTCTTGGACCTTGGGGATGGCACACACATAAAAAAAAAGCCAACTAAATACTTTGGACATGTGTGGTATTCCCTGACCCTTTTCCTTCACCACAGCTCGGCTCCATTCACCTACAAAATGACAACCGGGACTGGTTTACTATCACAAAATTAGATCTTGCTGCTTCTGTTTAAAATTGACACTAGCAGAACATTGTCTTCTTGGATACAATGTGCACTTTTTATTCAAAGTTGGTATCCAAAGTTGGTTGTTTTTAAACAAATACTGGCCAAAAGGGAAAAAAGGGAATATTTTGTTTTGTTACATCTTTTGTCTGTAGATTGCATAGAAAACAACATATTTTGGCAAACCAATATTACCAAGGGAAATTCTTGTTTGTACTAAAAATATTTAAAAGTATTACTTTGCTATCCTACATATTCATAAAGTTATTACCAAATCAATAGATCAGCAGCTGAAATTTTAAAATTGCTTTGGTCCATAATGTGTATACAGGTGTGAGAGCTAAACTAGTAAATTATCATTTGTTTTTAAAGTGTTACTAAACCCACAACAGTAAAATTAGTGTGTATATGCAGTACAGCATGCTTGTTATACTCAGTGTGGAACCTAAGGGGTTAACCCTCTGCATTTTGTAAAAAGGCTGTTTGATTATGTCTAGTGTTGAGCGAACACGGACTGTATTATTCGTGTTCGTACCGAATAATTGGATTTTTTGTACCCGAACACGGACACGGACACTTTACTGTATGTTCGGGTAAAAATCCGCGTTCGGTCGTTTTATTTCCGGGTTTTGCATGCTTTGGCGCTCTTTTCATGGCGGGCTTTCAACAACCAATCAACAATCGTTTAACTGGTGTGCCTTAAGCCATCCCAGCCATGCCTGCAAATGTCTCAGTAGCTGTGATTGGCCGTCTGAAGCATGTGACCAAGTCTTTATAAGTTCCAGGCAGCCGCAGCGTCTTCATTCTGCTGCTTAGATCAGGGACAGAGCACACATCAACGTGCTGGCTGCTGATTAGGGAAAGACAGGCAGGAAAAAAACATTTGTGTCCGGATAGAATTGAGGGACAGGTCGGAGTGTTTAGGCAGGGTGAGTTGTAGGCATTTTAGGGATAGAGTCTGCTGAATTATAGGGTCAGTGTCTTCTACAAAGTACAATCGATATTGCTGTGTGGGGGGTGGGGTGACTCTGCACTCAATCCTGATCTACGATCTCTTCTCAATCCTGTTAGGGAGAGGCTGCTGCTGCTGAATTTTAGGGAAACTGTGTTCTACAAACTACAATCGATATTGCTGTGTGGTGTGGGATAGGAGATAGGCAGGTGTCAGTGATCCACATCCATTTTTCTGTGTGTGAGCTGCAGTGAACACAATCTTTTTGGGCTGCAGTGAACACAATCTTTTTGGGCTGCAGTGAACAACGTCCTTTTTGGGGTGCAGTGAACAAAATCTTTTTGCGGTGCAGTGAACAAAATCATTTTTGGGGTGCAGTGAACAACATCCTTTTTGGGGTGCAGTGAACACAATCTTTTTGGGGTGCAGTGAACAAAATCCTTTGTGGGGTGCACTGAACACAATCTTTGTGGGGTGCAGTGAACAAAATCCTTTTTGGGGTGCAGTGAACACAATCTTTTTGGGGTGCAGTGAACAAAATCCTTTGTGGGGTGCAGTGAACACAATCTTTGTGGGGTGCAGTGAACACAATCTTTTTGGGGTGCAGTGAACAAAATCCTTTTTGGGGTGCAGTGAACAACATCCTTTGTGGGGTGCAGTGAACACAATCTTTGTGGGGTGCAGTGAACACAATCTTTTTGGGGTGCAGTGAACAAAATCCTTTTTGGGGTGCAGTGAACAACATCCTTTTTGGGGTGCAGTGAACAAAATCCTTTTTGGGGTGCAGTGAACAAAATCCTTTTAGGGTGCAGTGAACACAATCTTTGTGGGGTACAGTGAACAGAATCTTTGTGGGGTGCAGTGAACACAATCTTTGGGGGGTACAGTGAACACAATCTTTTTGGGGTGCAGTGAACAAAATCCTTTGTGGGGTGCAGTGAACACAATCTTTGTGGGGTGCAGTGAACACAATCTTTTTGGGGTGCAGTGAACAAAATCCTTTGTGGGGTGCAGTGAACACAATCTTTGTGGGGTGCAGTGAACACAATCTTTTTGGGGTGCAGTGAACAAAATCCTTTTTGGGGTGCAGTGAACAACATCCTTTTTGGGGTGCAGTGAACAAAATCCTTTTTGGGGTGCAGTGAACACAATCTTTTTGGGGTGCAGTGAACAAAATCCTTTGTGGGGTGCAGTGAACACAATCTTTGTGGGGTACAGTGAACAGAATCTTTGTGGGGTGCAGTGAACACAATCTTTGGGGGGTACAGTGAACACAATCTTTTTGGGGTGCAGTGAACAAAATCCTTTGTGGGGTACAGTGAACACAATCTTTTTGGGGTGCAGTGAACAAAATCCTTTGTGGGGTGCAGTGAACACAATCTTTGGGGGTACAGTGAACACAATCTTTTTGGGGTGCAGTGAACAAAATCCTTTGTGGGGTGCAGTGAACACAATCTTTGTGGGGTGCAGTGAACACAATCTTTTTGGGGTGCAGTGAACAAAATCCTTTTTGGGGTGCAGTGAACAACATCCTTTTTGGGGTGCAGTGAACACAATCTTTTTTGGGTGCAGTGAACAAAATCCTTTGTGGGGTGCAGTGAACACAATCTTTGTGGGGTACAGTGAACAGAATCTTTGTGGGGTGCAGTGAACACAATCTTTGGGGGGTACAGTGAACACAATCTTTTTGGGGTGCAGTGAACAAAATCCTTTGTGGGGTGCAGTGAACACAATCTTTGGGGGGTACAGTGAACACAATCTTTTTGGGGTGCAGTGAACAAAATCCTTTGTGGGGTGCAGTGAACACAATCTTTGTGGGGTGCAGTGAACACAATCTTTTTGGGGTGCAGTGAACAAAATCCTTTTTGCAGTGCAGTGAACAACATCCTTTTTGGGGTGCAGTGAACACAATCTTTTTGGGGTGCAGTGAACAAAATCCTTTGTGGGGTGCAGTGGACACAATCTTTGTGGGGTACAGGGAACAGAATCTTTGTGGGGTGCAGTGAACACAATCTTTGGGGGGTACAGTGAACACAATCTTTTTGGGGTGCAGTGAACAAAATCCTTTTAGGGTGCAGTGAACACAATCTTTGTGGGGTGCAGTGAACAAAATCCTTTTTGAGGTGCAGTGAACACAATCTTTGTGGGGTGCAGTGAACACAATCTTTGTGGGGTACAGTGAACACAATCTCATACTTCTGAACATTTGAGGGTGCTGCCTGTTCCATACTCCTCCTCCTACTGCTCAACCATCCTTTTAGGGGTACAAACAATAGTAATTGGGGCCTAGTGTGGTGGTGTACGTGTGAGATACATACACTTTCTTTTTGATCATATTTTCTATTCCGCTATTCAATTAAAACCTTTGGGGATCAATTAAATTGCGTGATAGTCTGTGTCGGTACGTGTGAGATCCACCTTTCCAAGTTTTTGGGGTTCATCTCATACTTCTGAAGATTTGAGGGTGCTGCCTGTTCCATACTCCTCCTCCTACTGCTCAACCATCCTTTTAGGGGTACAAACAATAGTAATTGGGGCCTAGTTTGGTGGTGTACGTGCGAGATACATACACTTTTTTTGATCATATTTCCTATTCCGCTATTCAATAAAAACCTTTGAGGATCAATTGAATTGCGGGATAGTCTGTGTCGGTACGTGTGAGATCCACCTTTCCAAGTTTTTGAGGTTCATCTCATACTTCTGAAGATTTGAGGGTGCTGTCTGTTCCATACTCCTCCTACTCCTCATCCATCCTTTTAGGGGTAGAAACAATAGTAATTGGGGCCTAGTGGGGTTTTGTACGTGCGAGATACATACACTTTTTTGGATCATATTTCCTATTCCGCTATTCAATAAAAACCTTTCTAGGGCAAGATCTTAAATTACAGAAATATGAGGAGACCGTCAAATAAGGGCCGTGGCCTGGGTCGTGGTGCTGCTGGTAGAGCTCCTGTTGCAAGGAGAGGACGTGGTCGATCTGTGCCAGCTACACGCACAAGTGAAACACCTTCCTCAAGTGTGAGTAGGCGACAGAACCTGCATCAGTATTTGGTAGGGCATCATACGCCCCTAGAAGTGATGAGGCCAGAACAAGTGGAGGCGATAGTAGATTGGTTTGCTGCTGACAGTGCCTCCAGTTCCTTCACATTGTCTCCCACCCAGTCTACTGCAGAAAGGTCACAGTTGGCACCTGCAGCCGATGTCCAACCGTCTTTCACCTCACCCCCTTGCAAATCAGGCAAGCAGTCTGAGCCCCAAGCCATACAGCAGTCTCTTCTTCTTTTTGATGACTCTGTCAGCAGGGTTTCCCAGGGCCATCCACCTAGCCCTGCCCCAGAAGTGGAAGAGATTGAGTGCAGCGATGCCCAACCACTTATTTCTCAAGATGAGTACATGCAAGGATCATCGCAGCACGTCTCCGATGATGACGAAACGCAGGTGCCAACTGCTGCGGCGTTCAGCATTGTGGAGACCGACAAGGAGGGCAGGGGTGAAGACTGGGTGGAAGATGATGTGGAGGACGATGAGGTCCTCGACCCCACATGGAATGAACGTCATGCAGGTGACCTGAGTAGTTTGGAGGAAGAGGCGGTGGTCGCACAGAGCCACCAGCACAGCAGAAGAGGGAGCAGGGTGCAGAAGCGGAGCGGCCGTGCCCTAGACACTACGCCCGCTACTGCCCAACGCAGCAAGGGAACGAGCGCACCAAAGTCAGCTCAAAGGAGTTCTCTAGCGTGGAAGTTCTTTAGAAAATGTGCTGATGACAGGACACGAGTGGTTTGCACCCTGTGCAATCAGAGCTTGAAGCGAGGCATAAACCTTCTCAACCTGAGCACAACCTGCATGATCAGGCATCTAAGTGCAAAGCACGAGCTGCAGTGGAGTACACACCTTCAAAACCAAGAAACGTCTCTGGCTCATCCTGCTTCCTCTTCTGCTGCAGTCTCGGCCGCTCCAGCCACATCTGTAGTGATACCGGCACCTGCCACCCCGCAAACAGACAATCTGTCAGCAACACCACCACCTGGGTCACAAACAACCATCTCCACAATGTCCCGTGGAAGCGTTCAGCTTTCCATCTCCCAAACACTTGAGAGGAAGAGGAAGTACCCCCCTACCCACCCGCGATCCCTGGCCCTGAATGCCAGCATTTCAAAATTATTGGCCTTTGAAATGCTGTCATTCCGTCTGGTGGAGACGCACAGTTTTAAAAACCTTATGTCGGTGGCTGTCCCACAGTACGTCGTGCCCAGCTGCCACTACTTTTCCAGGCAAGCCATCCCTTCCCTGCACAACCAAGTGGGGGAAAAAATCAGGTGTGCACTGCGCAACGCCATCTGTGCCAAGGTCCACCTAACTACCGATACGTGGACCAGTAAGCACGGTCAGGGGCGTTATATCTCCCTAACGGCACACTGGGTAAATGCAGTGGCGGATGGGCCTGAGGCGGATAGCAATTTGGCGCATGTCCTTCCACCACCGAGGATTGCAGGGCGCTTCAGTTTGCCTCCTGTTCCTAACTCCTCCTACTCTGCTTCCTCATCCTCTACCGCCTCCTCATCCGGACAGCGTAACACCTTCACCACCAACTTCAGCACGGCCAGGGGTAAACGACAGCAGGCAGTTTTACAACTTGCCTGTTTGGGGGACAAACCACACACCGCGCAGGAGTTGTGGAGGAGCATGGAACAGCAGACAAATGAGTGGTTGCTGCCAGCGAGCCTCAAGCCCGGCCTGGTGGTGTGCGATAACGGGCGAAATCTCATAGCAGCTCTGGGCCTAGCCGGTTTGACGCACATCCCTTGCCTGGCGCATGTGCTGAATTTGGTGGTGCAGAGGTTCCTTAAAAACTACCCCGATATGTCAGAGCTGCTGCAGAAAGTGCGGGCCGTTTGTGCGCACTTTCGGCGTTCTCACCCTGCTGCTGCTCGCCTGGCAGCGCTGCAGCGTAACTTCGGCCTTCCCGCTCACCGCCTCATATGTGACGTGCCCACAAGGTGGAACTCCACCTTGCACATGCTGGAAAGACTGTGCGAGCAGCAGCAGGCCATAGTGGAGTTTCAGCTGCAGCACGCACGCGTGAGTCGCTCTGCGGAACTGCACCACTTCACCACCAATAACTGGGCCTCCATGCGAGACCTGTGTGCCTTGTTGCGCTGTTTTGAGTACTCCACCAACATGGCCAGTGGCAATGACGCCGTTCTCAGCTTAACTATCCCACTTCTATGCCTCCTTGAAAAAACAATTCGGGCGATGATGGAAGAGGATGTGGCACAGGATGAGGAGGAGGATGAAGAGGTAACATTTCCAAGGCTTTCAGGGCAGTCATTCGCAAGGGGCTCCGAGGGTGGGTTCCTGCACACACAAACGCCAGGGACACAATTGTCCAGCAGGAGCACAGTTCTGGAGGATGAGGAGGATGAGGAGGAGGAGGAGCTGGAGGAGGAGATGGAACCATGTTCACAGCAGGGTGGCACCCAGGCCAGCTCATGGCCATCACTGGTGCGTGGCTGGGGGGATACAGAGGACACGGACGATACACCTCCCACAGAGGACAGCCTTTCGTTGCCTCTGGGCAGCCTGGCACACATGAGCGATTACATGCTGCAGTGTCTCCACAACGACCGCCGAGTTGCCCACATTCTAACTTGTGCTGATTACTGGGTGGCCACGCTGCTGGATCCCCGTTACAAGGACAACGTACCGTCCTTAATTCACTCACTGGAGCGCGATCGCAAGATGCGCGAATACAAGCGCACGCTGGTAGACGCCATGCTGCTGGCATTCCCATCTGACAGCGGGGCCGCAGTGGAAGCACAAGGCAGAGGAGGAGGAGGAGGAGGTCGCCAACGCAACCAGGGCACCGCCAGCACCTCAGAAGGCAGGGTTAGCATGGCCGAAATGTGGAAAAGCTTTGTCAGCACGCCACAACAAACAGCAGCACCAGCAGCTCAGATGGAACGTCTTAGCAGGAGGCAGAATTTTACCAACATGGTGGAGCAGTATGTGTGCACACGCCTACATGTAGTGAATGAGGGGTCTGCCCCCTTCAACTTCTGGGTCTCCAAATTGGGCACATGGCCTGAGCTTGCCCTTTACGCCTTGGAGGTGCTGGCGTGCCCTGCAGCCAGTGTATTATCTGAACGGGTATTTAGCATGGCTGGGGGCGTTATAACAGACAAGCGCAGCCGCCTGTCCAGAGACAATGTGGACAAGCTCACGTTCATTAAAATGAACCAGGCATGGATCCCACGGGACTTTTCCGTACCTTATGCAGAATAGCAATGGATACCGACCTTACCCACCCATTGTTCCATTTTTGCTCTTTCTCACTCTTTTGGGGTGTACCCTCATTTAAAATTTGTGAAAAGAAGCAGTGTTGGCTACCTCGTCCTCCTCCTCAGGGCCAGATTAACGTAGGGGCTATTGGAGCTGCAGCTCCAGGCCCCTACCTTTTATATAGGCCCCGGGTTGGCCATATTCACTGTTACCGCTCTTCTGTCACTTGTAAACACAGAAGTCTGGCTTCTATGCTCGCTTCCCCAGGCAGCACCCTCAGAACCTCCCCACACAGCGCGAAGGCCGGACAAGGAGGGACAGTTGCCGATGCATGGATGTGTTTATGGGCTTCAGAGACAGCATCCCATGTTGAATTAGGCATGCATGGCTGCACCCTTCCTCCTCTGGGTGCATGGCAAGGCACGGCCCTTAAGGCCCTTCAAAATCCTCAGCACCAAGCCCATGATGCTCTTAATCCGGCCCTGGTCCTCCTCCACCGCCGCTTCCACCTACACCGCCCATAGGTGTGCGCAGCCTATTGCATTAAGGTGTGCACCCCAAAGTTGAAATACACATGCATGTGTTTGCCAGCAGGGAGAGTAATGTATCGGGGCCATGTACCTGTAGGCAAAGAGAAATAGAGCAGAGCAGGTCCGAGGGAGATCTTTCCCATCTCCTCACTGGCAATGCTATGTTCCCTAGGTGATTAGGGTGTGCCCAGGCACACCCGGAACACCCTGTGCGCATGCCTATGTCACCGCCACATCCACCACCACCTCAACCTCCCTCCTACTCCATATGGGCCTCGTCCTTCAGAGATGAAGAAGAACATTGTTTTATTTTTCTGTTTTTTTTTTGTTGTTTTAAGTTATTTCCCTATCCACATTTGTTTGCAGAGCACTTGCCATGCTCTTAACTACGTTTTGCTGCCATTTGCAGCACTCTAGCCCTTTCCTTTGGTGTTTTAGAGCCATTTTAGTGCCTTAAAGTTCGGGTCCCCATTGACTTCAATGGGGTTCGGTGTCCGGGAAAAGTTCGGTAAAAGTCCGGGACACGGACCCGGACTTTTTTTTAAAGTTCGGCTGAACCCGTCGAACACGGACATCTAGGTGTCCGCTCAACCCTAATTATGTCTCCTCTGATCCTCTCCTTCTTCCACTGTCCCAATCCATCTCCTGATAGTACAGAGTGTAGGGGACAAGCTGCACATGCTCAGTATGGTGTGTATTGCTAGAGAGTTTTTTTTTCTTGGGAGAGTGCATGTGATCAGCGCAGGGCCAATCAGCACTGTCCAGACAGAGGCTTAGAGGTCCTGCAGTCTTATAGGACAGTGAGAGCAGTATGAAAACTTTAACCTGACACTGAAAGAAGTCACAAGACTGCTCTAACTGCTGATGAGAAAAGTTATTTAGCAGTTTATATTTACTAAATATATTGCATTTCCATGTTCTGTGTACTGTGGGGAACAGATATAGTGAATGCAGGGTCCTATGTTTAGTAACACTTTAAGGAAAATTTTATTTTATTTTAGACCTTTTGTGTTTAGTACTATTTTAGTCAGGTAAATAAACAATGTTGCTTATGAACATCTGATAGGTGGCAAGACCTAATGCAATTGATATGCCCTTTGGAGACTCATTCTTATTGAAGCAGCTTTAAAAAGAGGTGGCTAAATTATAAGAGGTGGGTACGCCCCCACTTCCCCAATAATGGAAAAACCTTGATTAGTCAGTTTGTAAAACTGATAAAAAGCAAAAACGTAGTTCTGGGTCTTTTTTTTTTATTAGAAAGCCAATTTGTTGGAAAATACCCTGATAAAAATGTTAATTTAATTAAACATATATTTATTTTTTTAGAAAAAAATAAAATGATTTTAACATAATTTAATGTATTTAAAAGAAAACATATTAAATGTATAAAAATGTAAATGTATGCCATTTATACTGTATGTTTATATTATATATATTTTTAAGTTTAAATTCATGAGTTCAATATGACTAGCTGCTCTCCAGCCCTTGCTGGATTAGGCCAAGCACAAAATAATATACCTTTTCTCTGTGGCTTCACACATGTGATTTGCTGCTACACCACACCTCCAACACTGTCATATTGATTACATTAAAAACATTTTTAGGCTATACTACCAACAGCTTGCAGACAACTGGTTCCTGGCCCTTCAATTTCATGGTAAAATTTTAAAATTTTAGTTCAGTTAAAGTAGAACTATAACCCAAACTTTTTTTTTTCATTTTGGATAAAGTAACTTAGTGTTATAACTGCTGTCAGATTTTTTTTCCGCTACCTGTGTTCCATTGCAGAGATGTTCTTTAATTTCCTGTCCCATAGAAGAAATCCCAACAAATGAAAGGAATTCTTTGGGGACCCCTAGGTCACCATAACTAGTGTCCCCATTGGAAGATTTCCACTCAATTACTTTTTTGAGGACAACCCAAAATTTGGGATTTTATTTAACTTTCAATGATAATAGTAAATAGGACCAATGGAGAGGATGAGTCACCTTAATGGGGGCACAGATGGCAACAAAATCTGACAGGTGTTCTAACCCCATCTCACCGCTGTCCAAAGCTTAAAAAAAAGTTTTGCCTTTAGTGATACTTTAACCTTCCTAGCGGTATTCCCGAGTGTGACTCGGGGTAAGATCTTAGTGCCAAAAGCGGTAACCCCGAGTCACACTCGGGGTAGCGCTAGGAAGATCGCTGGATGCTGGAGGAGGTTTTACTTACCTTTTCTCCGGGATCCAGCGAAGACTGCAAGGGGTATGCGGCGGCGGAGCTCTCTCCCGATCGTCTGCGAGCCCCGGCTTCCGTCTCTGGCGACGTGACGTCCGCCGGGGGGTGGAACCGGCGGCAAATTCAAATGTAAAATGCACCAAACACACTGATACCGTTCAAAATAAAATAAAATCACATTACATTGCCCCCCAGTGCCCTTTCTTGCAGTTTTACTGTACTTTTTATGTAAATATATATATATATATATATATATATATATATATATATATATATATATATATATACATATATATATATATATATACAGTATATATATAAATATATATATATATACACACACGTATATATATACACATATACATATATATATATATATATATATATATATATATATATATATATACATACACACACACACACACACACACATTTATATATATATATATATATATATATATATATATGTATATTTATATATATATATATATATATATATATATATATATATATATATATATATACACACGTATATATATATATATATATATATATATATACACGTAATTCTTGTGAATGAGCAGCCCAAACCAACTGTATACATTATATATATATATATATATATATATATATATATACGTATATATATATATATATATATATATAATATATATATAATATATGTATACATAATATATGTATACATACATATATATATATATATATATATATATATATATATATATATATATATATATATATATATATATATATATATATATATATATATATATATATATAAAATATATATAATAAATGTATACAGTTGGTTTGGACTGCTCATTCACAAGAATTACATGCAAAATAATGGTACCGCTTTCAGCACCTAAAATCCAAAAGAATCATACCGCCAGGGAGGTTAAGTAACTTCTGCCAACCAGACTGAAACTTTACCACTGGGTAGAGGAGCAAAAAGTTACGCTATCTCCTATTTAGAGTATAAGATACAATGACACTTCACACAGCGTGGAGGTTTGCAAGAAATCTATCTAATTTATTTTTAGAAACTAGAATAGGCTTTAGAGAAAGAGAAAATGTATACCCTAACACTTCAATAGGTTTATCCTGAGAAATATACTAATAAAAAAAAAAAAAAAAAAAAAAAAGAAGGTTGATTTCCTTCTCTTTAGTTGTTAACTGATTATCCATATGTCTGTGAAGGTTCTCATACAGCCAGGTCATGATATAGCTAGTAGAGATTATTCATAATTTAACTGGACTTCTTCTACAATCTTAACCACTTGCCGACCGCCGCACGACTATTTACGGCGGCGGTCAGCCCCTCACAGGCAAAGCGACGTCGCTAGCCTGTAAGGCTCTAGGGAGTGAGCGCGCGTGGCTGGAGGCGCGCTCCCGCTCCCGCACTGTCATAGACTCTCCCGCGCGTGTGCCCGGCGGACCCGATGTCCGCTGGGCACTCGCGATCGTCCGTTACACCGGGAGAAAGGCAGGCGGCTAATGTAAACAAAGCCGCCTTTCATTCTTCCCTGTGTAAGAATGGTGATCAAACGGTTCTGCTATGTAGGATCGTTGATCACTGTTCTTACACACACAGCCACAGCCAATCACAGTTAGAAACACGCCCCTAGGGACACACTTAACCCTTTCCCTTTGTTAGTAAACGCAATAACTTTTGCGCAAACCAATCAAAATACGCTTTTTGCGATTTTTTTTACCAAACACATGGTAAAAAAAAAAAATTGGCCTAAAATGTTAAAAAATTTAGATTTTTACATCTTTTTGGGGGGGAATTTTATATAAAAAAAATTTGAAAAATATTGTTATTTTTGCAAAATTAAAGCTATTTTTAGGTTTATAGCGCATGATCAAAAAATCGCACAGGTAATCAAATACCACTAAAAGAAAGCTCTGTTTGTGGGAAAAAAAGGACGTCAAATTCATTTAGGTACAGCGTCGCACGACCGCGCAATTGTCCGTTAAAGTCACGCAGTGCCGAATCGCAAAATAGGCCCTGGTCAGGAAGGGGGTAAAATCTTCCGGGGCTTAAGTGGTTAAGGATATTTTGCAACTTATCCAAGATAGAGTTCTGACCTCTACTAGTTGAGCATCCATAGGTTATATTCTTCATGATATACTTGCTTACATACTTGAATTCTGCTTTCTGGAGGAACACAACTCTGGTTGTCGCACCATGTATCTGTAATCAGGATGTTGTTATCTGCTGTGCATCGGAGTGCTGAAGCAGGTAGACAATCACTGCGATTAACTACAGGGGACCATTGTTAGTGCACATAGTCATCACTGATATTACACATAGTCATCACTGATATTGTACATAGTCATTACTTTTTTTACTGTTATGTAAACTCTCACTTTGTTAAGTGGGTTGACATAAAAAATAAAAATAAACCACT
Organism: Pelophylax lessonae; assembly: GCF_965119305.1. NCBI lineage: Eukaryota > Metazoa > Chordata > Amphibia > Anura > Ranidae > Pelophylax > Pelophylax lessonae. Next base: position 776,851,919 of record NC_138768.1, on the reverse strand, counting down.
TACCCAATCATTTTCTACAGTTACAAATTGATCATGTCATGATCATAGCCCTTGTAAAATGAAGAGGTTAGTTTAAAACCAATCCTAAATTCAAGAGAGTATTGTGGCTTTATATTTATTTGATTTCTTTTTTTAATATTGTCAGGACTACAGAAAGGAAATGTAAAAGATATGGAGAAATAAAAAAAATATTTGCATAAAAGTATTATGTAGTCTTTTTCCCAGCCAGGAGGTAAATCGCTAGTTTCCATTTCATAACGTTATCGTTACTATGATTACTTTATAGTTGTGGTAAAAAAAGCTGTTGGTTTACAATACTCATTATTCATCAGAGAAACAAATTGGCCCTTATCGGATGACTTAGTCAAAGGTTGCAATCAAACAAAAAAGTCTCAAAGCAAGCTTAAAGTGTATTTCCACCTTTGCAGCCAAATCTGAGAATCCCCGTTCCCATTACATTCAGTTACCATTTACATAGCACACCTAAAAACATATGTAATTATTGTATATTGTGAGGGATTAGCTCGGTGGTAGGCGTATGGGTGACCCCTTTGGGGGTGCGTTTTCACAGAGATAGCCGATTAGAGGTTGAAAAACAAGACTGATTTATTCATGCAATTTACTTAACACAATTGCAAGCATCAAAACAGCCAAAATAAAATAAAAGACAAAATAAATCCTTGCCTCTGTGGGCGGCTACCTTCTCACAGCTGGAACCTACCTAAGAAGTCTTTCCAACCTACTGTTGGGCCGACACTGCTGATCCTACAGCAGACACTCAAATGTCCATTTGTTTGCTTTTCACACAGCACAAACATTGTCCATTGAACATGTCCCTTTGTTTTCTTTCACACAGCACATGTTCATTTATAACAGGATCCTTTACTCTTCAGATTCTTCACATTGAACACAGTTCATTTAACAGGTCCCTTTACTCTTCACACTCTTCACATGGAACACTTCTCTTCACACTCTTCACATGGAACACTTTGTCTTCTCACCTTTGAGACGTCTTCACTCGTGGTTACCCTCCTTAGCTTCACATCGCTTTAGGGGGTCTTCTCCCATGCTCACCAGCTTGTCGGGAGGCACACATCCGACTGTCCCCCTCTCCCAGCCCACACGGCGACAGGCGGCAGCAGTCCTTCTCCCATGCCCACACGGCGTCGGGAGGTACACGTATGTCTGTCCTCCTCTTCCCAGCTCACACAGCGACAGGAGGCAGCACTCAATAGATTTTCTCTGGACAAATTATAGAGTCCTTGATCTCCTCATTCTGAACAGCTGAATGGTTTTCAACTTCCTGCTGGCTCTCTCTGCAGCCAACACCCTATAGTATCAGTGAACTTTCAAAGCAGGTGGGAATGTGTCTCCTCTCAGTGACTACATTCCCAGATTTACCTGACTTCCTGTCACATACCCCCCCCTCTTGTTTCAACCCTAGGGTTGGGACACATATTTCCAGGCACGCATGTGTCAGGCACTGCTGACTCACTGATAAGCCTCCTATTATCCTCAAGCTTCCGGATGAAACTGTTTTGTCATCTTCATTGACAGATTTCTCATAAATGCCACACAGTTTGTCTCTCATCTCATATACACATTCTTCAACTGCATTTTTGGCATCATTTTGCTCCTTCTCGTTTCTGTCATCTTCATTGACAGCTTTCTCATAAATGTCAGACAGCTTGTCTCTCATAACCGTCTGTCCAATCCACCATGGAGGACCGTGATCCATAGGCAACTCAATTGGGCTAGTCTTAATGTCTTCAACATTCTTAAGACGCCTCTCTCTGCAATCCATAAATGTTTTCCACAAAACTTTGAGAACCTTTGCTTCACTAAGCTTTGTTCCAAGTAGGGACTCTTGACATCCCTCTGTGACTTGAGTTGCCTCTCCATACATCTGTACACAATCATTGACTTTTTGTTGTAAAAGGGAATGATCTTCCTTCTTGAGCTTTGCTTGCTCTAAGATGCTGTGCAGAGGATTTTCCAATTGAGACAACAGGCTGTCACACATTTCTTCAAAGTGACCCCTGTTCCTTTTCCCAGAGATATCAATATCATTCACCAAACATTTCATATTCATAGGCAGATCGGAAGCATTTGCACTCATCAACTTCTTAAACTTTTCGCCCTCCTGAGCGAGTCGCAGTAAAGGCCTACTATTTGATTTGATATTCAGTTTATATTTCTTGCCAAACTCTTCACAGAAGTAGTCAACCAGAACATCATCAACTTTCCTTACACCAACATAGGGGTTAAAGGCAACAACACAGTTGAACCCAGCGATCTGGGTGGTATCCATTATAGACCTCCTCTCTGCATCAGTGAAGAAGCATGGAACTGCAACACATTCTTTTACAGGTTTCTTCAATGCACTTTCTGCTGAACTATTTGACCGCTCAAGGTCACCTAGTTCTTTTTCTCTATCTGAATTCCACATGGAATGCATCTCAAGATCACGATCAAACTTCTGCCACCCGTCTTTCACCAGTTCCATTTTGGAAACACTCCCTGAAAGGCACTTATTCATTTGCTTCACGTTTTCACCAACAGCCTTAGTTTTCCCCACTAGGTTTTCAGCCTGAACTGAGAAATCATCACATTTCTTACTCAGCTCCTTTGTTTGCTGAAGCTCTAATGATACATTTTCCAATGCTTGAAGTTTTTGAAGGAACGGTTTATTCCAAAGGGGTGATTCAAGCCACATGTCATCACATTTCTGAGGCTCACTCAGGACAGACCCCAAAACACTGATCCTTTTAAAAACTGCATCAGGCACACTATCCCCTCTTTGGGACAGATCCTCTGTTGCCTGGAATTCCTCTTCCAGTTCCTGCAACGGAATCTTCATCTCTTCTACTTGCTGTTCTAAGGCTCGCTTAGACTTTTCTAGCTCCTGAACTCTTTTCACAACATCATCCTTGGAGCTGACCAATTCTTCCATTTCTGTACGCAGCTGTTTGTTAACACTTTCTAGTTCAGCCTTACACTCTAGAGCTTCCTCCAAAGAGCGAGCCAAGAACAGGGCTTTGCTCTCGTTATCACGCACCTCCGTTTCTGCACGGGCGCGTTCTTCTGCATATTTTGCAGACACAGTCTTCTCTTCACCAAGCATCTGATCAAACTTCTTTTTCACATCTTCAACACACTGTAATGAACCAACGCTTTCTTCCATGCGTTTTTTCATATCCGCTATCTGAGCTTGCAATGTTGCGACTTGCTCTGATAGGTTTTTCTTTGCTTCCGCCTCCTCTTTTAATTGTTCCAGGAAGCCATTTTTCTCATCTTCCATTTGTTTGAGCTTTGTGCTAAAACTCAGCCTTTGACACCTCTCTTCCTGTAAGAGTTCCTGCGTGTCTTGCAGCTGCGATTCCAAGATAGAAAAATCTTCCGCAATTTCTCTAGATTTGCTGTCTGCTTGAGAAAGCTGATTTGTAACATTGTCCAACTCAACCTGCAGTCGGTTTGCCTTCTCTAACAGCTTAGCACACAATCGGTCACCTTCTGACACCTTGACTTGCGATTCCAGAAGCTGTGCCTCTACTTTTTCCCTCTTATGTTCACAATCTTCTTTTCCCTGCATAAGAGCCTTCACCTCATTGGCTAGTTTCTGGGAATGAGACTGTAATTCTGCCACACAGGCTTCTTTCTCCTTTAACTGCTGCTGGAAACGTTGGGCTTCACCTTTCCAACTTTCACAGTCTGCACGTAATTCATCTACCACATTGCTCAAAGTGGTGAGCTCATACACAGTACTCAGTAATTTAGCCTCTCTTTCACTTTTCTCTTTGTCGCTGAGAGACAATGTCGCTTTCAGAGCAACATTCTGTTCCTGCGACTCCTGCAGGTCTATTTTTGTAACTTCCAAACACTGAAGACTTTTTTCCAGCTGATTACGCAACTCCAACATATCAGCCATACTTTGCTTCTGCAAAGTCTGAATTTCACTTTCCTTTTCCATGAGGATGGTATCTTTCTCCATTATAGTCTCTCTGCGTTTTTGCAACTCGACCAAAAGAAGAGCAGTGGATTCTTCCCACTGTAACACATGAGACTTGAGTAGTTCATTCATTTCCTGCAAGTTTCTATGCTCCATTTTAAGCAATTCCAAGGCTTGTTCCTTTTCTTCCATTTTCCGTTGCAAGGCATCCAACTCAGCCCTGCACACATACTCGGTTTCTTCCAAACCGATGGCCTCCATTGGCTGCTGGCGTCTCTGTTTCCAGCCTGCCATTCTCTCTTGGTGAGCCTTTTGTTGAGCTGCAAAGCTCCGCTGAAAATCCGCATTTGCCTGCTGTTGAGCTGCATTTGCCTGCTGTTGAGCTGTATTTGATATAATCAGTTGTTTCAACATCTCCTCCATTTTGAGCTTACTTTTCATCTGAGCACACTGCGTCTCCATAGCAGTTTCATCAGTGTTGCTAGGGACAACAACCTTCCTCTTTAGTAGACTCTCTTTAGGCATGGATGGGGCTGGTTCAGACGGCAACATCCCCTCCATCCATAGAATCCGGTCTCTCATTTCATCTATCTTTGCATTCTTCAGGCGTTTTGAACGCCCCATCTTCAATAACTCCACAAACAAATTTTTCACAGTCCAGCAAAAATTTTTCAGACCACTGTCTCTTTAACACATGTAGTTTTTCTCTCTCTCTTGCAAGATCTCTTTTCCTGCACACACAGTTTGTGCAGTCACTTGCACCAGACACAACAAAGTTCATCAAATAATTTTGAGACCGCTGTCTCTTTAAAACACTTTTTTTTTTTTTTTGTCAGGATCTTCTCTCCTGCACACATAGATTGTGCAATCTCATGCACCAGATAAAGTTCATCAAACATTTGCACTTCCTTGCAGGGATCTCTGCTTATGCCCACTGCATACCTCCACCATATGTGAGGGATTAGCTCGGTGGTAGGCGTATGGGTGACCCCTTTGGGGGTGCGTTTTCACAGAGATAGCCGATTAGAGGTTGAAAAACAAGACTGATTTATTCATGCAATTTACTTAACACAATTGCAAGCATCAAAACAGCCAAAATAAAATAAAAGACAAAATAAATCCTTGCCTCTGTGGGCGGCTACCTTCTCACAGCTGGAACCTACCTAAGAAGTCTTTCCAACCTACTGTTGGGCCGACACTGCTGATCCTACAGCAGACACTCAAATGTCCATTTGTTTGCTTTTCACACAGCACAAACATTGTCCATTGAACATGTCCCTTTGTTTTCTTTCACACAGCACATGTTCATTTATAACAGGATCCTTTACTCTTCAGATTCTTCACATTGAACACAGTTCATTTAACAGGTCCCTTTACTCTTCACACTCTTCACATGGAACACTTCTCTTCACACTCTTCACATGGAACACTTTGTCTTCTCACCTTTGAGACGTCTTCACTCGTGGTTACCCTCCTTAGCTTCACATCGCTTTAGGGGGTCTTCTCCCATGCTCACCAGCTTGTCGGGAGGCACACATCCGACTGTCCCCCTCTCCCAGCCCACACGGCGACAGGCGGCAGCAGTCCTTCTCCCATGCCCACACGGCGTCGGGAGGTACACGTATGTCTGTCCTCCTCTTCCCAGCTCACACAGCGACAGGAGGCAGCACTCAATAGATTTTCTCTGGACAAATTATAGAGTCCTTGATCTCCTCATTCTGAACAGCTGAATGGTTTTCAACTTCCTGCTGGCTCTCTCTGCAGCCAACACCCTATAGTATCAGTGAACTTTCAAAGCAGGTGGGAATGTGTCTCCTCTCAGTGACTACATTCCCAGATTTACCTGACTTCCTGTCACAATATATATATATATATATATATATATATATATACATATATTAATACACTTTAAGCCACAGTGCCCTGCAAACTCTTTATTATGTACAAGAATATGTATAAAAATTATATACTATAGTTATGAATTTAAGTGGTTGTAAAGGCAAAAGGTTTTTCCCCTAATGCATTCTATGCATTAAGCTAAAAAAAAACTTCTGCAAGCAGCTTCCCTCCCTTTTTGACTTACCTGAGCCCGATCTTGATCCAGTAATGTGCACGAGAGCTGAGTCTCTCTGTCTCCTCATTGCCTCAGACACAGCAGTGGGAACCTTTGGCTCCCACTCAAAGGCAGTGAGGAGGGAGTGTGGGGTGGGCCGAGTGTTGCTCTGTGTGTCTTATAAACACACAGAGCCAGCTCAGGAGCGAGCATGCACGAGTGCCCCCCATAGCAAGCCACTTGTTACGGAGACACATAGCAGAAGTAAGGAGGTAGGAATGCTGGCAGGGGACCTGAGAAGAGGAGGGTCTAGGCTGTTCTGTGTAAAACCATCGCACAGAGAAGGTAAGTATATCATGTTTGTTATTTTAATAAAGTAAAGTTGTGCCCTTCAATCAAAACATCTTAAACAGTTTTAAAAATGGTACATTTTAAACCATTAACGCTTCGTTTAAAGTGTATGTAAATCCTAATAACTAATATTTTTTATTTGCTCACTTTTGGAGAGTTAAATAAACCATCAAAAGTGTCTTGTTATATCAATGTGATAGATTCATAAAAAATACTTGATCTTGCCAGAAATTCAGAGCTATCCTATGACCCATGAACATGTTTGATTTATTTAAGTGTAATTAGCTCATCCAGTTCTTATCTTGGACCACAGAATAATTAGTCAATACTTTCCAGTTTTACAGATAGTGAGAGAAATTCAATAGTTTACCAAAAACAACTGGGCAGGGCTGACACCATTCAGTCCACACAAATCTGTCAGTCTACAACAAGAAATTAGGAACTAAGTGCATTTCTGGTACATCAACATGTATTTTCCTGTGCATGAATAAAAGAAGGGGAAATATATGTTTCTCAGCAATGTACAGCATATTGTTTTTTAAAAGTTATCAACATACAATTTACATATCTTTTATAAAGTGATTTTGCTGCTTGGTCCTCCCTCTTAAAGGACTGGGACATTTTTTTCTCATGTAATCACATGTTGTACCTGGACCCTGTAGCATCCACACTGGTGAGCAGACAATACACCACTTATTGATAAGATATGAATGGAACAAGCACAAGAATTAGGGATTCCTGTAACAAACAGAACTTCAGGATAGTAAATAAATGCATGATTGCAGTATTGAATCCTGAGCTTTTCTGGCTAAAAAACGCTTTGTATTGTTTCACACTATTGTCTCAGAAGAATGTAGCAGTAAATTTAGAACGGCTCGCCAAATCAAATCACATTCGTTTTGTTGCACCTGATTTTGGCAGAGCACCAGCAGCAGTTGCTCTGTGTGTTTAATTTCACTGCCAGAATTACAGCGAAAAATAAAAAGGCAATGTGACATTGTGTTATTAACACCATTACGTACACATGTGCTCTTCAGCAGTTTGTCGAAAGCACTTTGAAAAAAAAAAAAGACAAACATTAGCTCCAGATGACAAATTGTGTTCCATGTCACAGAATCTATTTTCTGACATCACAAAAAAGTCTAAAAATGTTTGAATTTCTAAACAGCTTGTTGTGTCATGAAAACTAAAAGGGTTTATCACCTTAGGACAAGATTAGCTTACTAATGCCCTCCTCTAATAATCAGTTACCGTATTTCTTATTTTGTCTTACAACCTTTTTGAATTTAACTATAGTCATTATTTCACCAGGGTGACGAGAATATTGTTATGCAGCCCAACCCCCCTTATTGATGGAGTGCTTTAAAGAGATATTCTTTTTTTCACCTCTCCCTTTGTCCTCCATATATTAAGTGTCTTAGTTCCGTTACAAAGTACTTTGAGTTGTTTATCTCAACCTAATGTAGCATAGCAACATCGAATATTAAGGTTAAATGAAATAGAAAAAGTATATCAAGTTTGACCTAAGTCTAATGCTGTCCTAATAAAGTTGATGCAGGAAAAAGCAGCATAAAATCCTAATACCTCTGCTGCTAATTTAAGTCTTACCACCATTACAGTAAAGAACCCCTTTTTATTGATTGTCTTCCTCTAAAAAGAAACTCTTTGAAATAAATAGCAGCATACCCTTCTGTCGTGGCCTTAAACCATGTGACCCGACCAGTGTTGAGAAACAAGGACCTCTTCCCCACCCCCAGTACCCCAAGGAGGTAGGGGAAATACAGGGTGTATTTACTGTAGATTCTGGAAGCCCCCTTTATAATAAGTGGTGTCCAAATATTCACACCATTAAAAATCCTTTAAATAAAATAAAACACATGCTTACTTAAATAAATGTTTTTAAGTGGTTGTAAAGGCATGAGTTTTTTTTTACTTAATGCATCCTATGTGCAGCAGCCCCCCCTCAGCCCCCTTTATACTTACCTGAGACCCATCTAGATACAGAGGTGTTGCACAAGAGACTCGACTGTCTGGGACTCTCTCTCCTGATTGGGTGAGACACAGCAGGGGCCCTCCATCACTCCCTAGTACACACCTGAGCCCCATCTTCCTCCAGAGATGTCCACGAGTTCCTTCGTCATCTGGAACTCTCCTTCTGATTGGCTGAGACACAGCAGTGAGCACCATTGGCCCCCTGTTGCTGTCAATAAAAGCCTGTAGCCCATGAGGAAAGAGACGGGGCCAGGCCAAATCGTGGCTCCCTATCTGAATGGACACACAGAGCAGCGGCTTGACTCAGGTGCCAACATAGCAAGCTTCTTGCTGTGGGGACACTCGGCTGGGGGGAGGGGCCAGGAGCATGGGGAGAGACCTGAGAGGAGGATGATCAGGGCTGCTCTGTGCAAAACCATTACACAGAGCAGATAAGTATAAAATGTTTGTTATTTTTACCCAAAAGAAAATGAGACTTTAGTATCACTTTAAATAAATCTATGTGAAAGATGTTGTCCAGCAATGTAATCCACATCGTTTAGGGGTCAAGCAATGTAACACATCAATCACAATGATTTGTCATCTGACAATCTTTACACACTCCTATTGCTAAATGACCAAGCCCAAGCTGTGGCAATGTAAAAATACCACCGGTAATTCCAGGTGACATAATTTATAGAACAAGGAGCCTCAAGAAACCTGCCCACCCCACCCCCCTGGTGAAAAAGTCAGGGCTCCATACTTTTGTTGCAAATTACATTTCCCTGGCCATCACAATGACCTGTCACCTGACAATTACACACTCCTATTACTAAATGACCAAGCCCAAGCTGTGGCAATGTGAACATACCACCGGGAATTCCAGGTGACATTATTTATAGAACTAGGGGGCCTCAAAAAACCTGCCCACCCCATCCTCCTGGTGAAAAAGTCAGGGCTACATACAGTACTTTTGTGGCAAATTACATTTCCCTGGCCAGTAGACAAATGTAAGCAAAGTAGCCCAGTATACTTGCTGACGTAGTTGCTTGCATGATGTGATTGATGATGGATTTTGCAATGTAGGACATAAATGTTTTTTTAATAAAAAGTTTTTTCATAGTCTGTGTGCCTAATTATTTCTTTAATTATGAAAAGTTGATTGAACCTCTGGTCCCATTCACGAATGAGTGGACCAAGTTGTTTTATTATTATTCATCTATGCATTTTTTGTATGTCTTGAAATATTGTATTGGCTGTATCGATTGATGCTTGCTTTTTATGTGATTTTGTAATAAAATTCTATTTTTATACATTCGCTTACCTTACTATGTTACCTACCCGGTAAAGTCCCACCCTCACACGATCCTACTGGTAACTGGGACCAGAGGTTCAATCAACGTTTCCATATTAATTAGGAATGTGGGAAGGTTTCTATGGACAGCACTGAACCATCAATTTAATATTTCTTTAATTATGTTTTTTTTTCCTCTAAATGAGTAACAAGGGGTACTATGTAGGTGTTATGCATTAAATTAGGTAGGGGTGGATAACTTTTTGCCCCCTTACTTTAAAGGGGGCTTTGGGATTCCAATAAATCCCCCAGGCTAGGGATCTGGGGATGAAGCCCTTGTCCCCATGAACATTAGGGTACCCTCCCCATACTAAGGACATGTGACCTGGTTTGGTCATATTACCTGGCCAGCCAAGCTGCATACTTGGATAAGGGTCTGGTGTGAATTAGGTGTACGCCAGACCCAGGTTTTTTTTGTTGCCTGTGGTGCCCTTCAAAATCCATACCTGAACCTTACCAGTGATAGATTTTAGAGGGACCTCATGCTGTTTTTTTTTTTTTTTTTACAAAGCAAAATGAATCTGCCTGGAAAATGTCATTCGGCAGCTAATGTTTTTTTTTTTTTTTTCTTTCTAAATGTCACTTGCTTCAAGTGCATCGTACAAGTCTGCCACTTCAATATAAGCATTAGCCAATATAAGCAATATAAGCAATAGCCTGAGCATGTTAGTTAAAGTAAGTGTTCACTTTAAAGTCACCCTTTAAGCTTTAATTAAAGCTCCCTGCTGAACAGCAATTTTTTTAAAGATGTTTGTGTTGGTATACATCCCGCTTTGTGTACATGTCCCCCCAGCTACCCATGCCCCTTTTTATCAAAATCTTGCAAATTGGCCTTGAAAAATGGCACAAAAAATGCCAGATTAATCTCTCATAATCTTTATAGGGTTTAATACACATCCAGTGAACTGAAAGTTGCTCCATTTGCTCATCACTAGTGTGGAGGAAAACAAATGACATAAATGCAGCCCTGACGCCTATTCTACTGAGTACCTTTGGGATGAATTTGAAAGCTAATTGTGAGCTCTTTTGGCTGAATGGATACACATTTTCACAGATATTTTAAAAAATCTTATGGAAAGCTTTCCCAGAAAAGTTGAGGCCGTTACAGCTGCAAAGGGAGGGGAAACCTAATTTAATATCAGTGGTTTTAGAAGAAGTCCAAGAAAACTCGTTTAAATGTAATTGCTAAGTGTCCATAAACTTTTAGCCCTCTAGTATATACAGTATATAGGGGTCCCTACTACAGTAGTTACTACGAATGTTTATTAGTAATATAACAACAAATGGAAATTGTGTCAATGTATTGTTAACTGATTACACATTTAAAAAAAGTTTTAAAAAAAGGTTTTACACTTAGCTTTAACATCAGTTTAATTTATTACAATCTTTCAAATCACACAATACTAAGAAATACTAACAAATGAGATATTAGCACATTGTAATCTTCATGCTTCTTTATAGCCGCACCTTCACATTTCATGTTGCCAGCAAATCTGTTGAACAAGCTTCAGTTTGGCCATAGTCATAATCAACTGTCAGATGAATGGGCCAGAAGATAGTTTCATGTGTGCCAAAGGAGATGTTGAGTAAAACAGTAATTTAATATCATGTTAAATTGTCGTAATAAAATCATACTGATATGCAGTCTCTTAAAAATTAAGCAATTATGAAAAAAATGCACTCATCAACAGCATTTTATGCGCTCTATAATTACACTGATACTAAAAAACCATGCATATGCAGCAGATGCAAAATACAATTTAGCAGTAAAAATTGTGTAAAGAAAGGACCTCATATATTAATGAAAATACATTTTCTAGAAATAACATAAATAAATCCAGCAATGTATGCATAAATAATGATTAGATATTATATAAGGAAATATTTAAATAGGCAGTAAATTGTTTGGCACTTGCATATAAATATGGACATGATTTTAATTATGTATGAGATGAAAATTCATTTTGCTGTTCACTATTGATTTTATAGTTCAGTTTACAGTAACATATATAATATCAAATGGATTTCCCACTTTAATGCAAAACTTTAATGCAATACTAACGTATATTCAATGTGAATTTGTGTGTGTGTGACGTAAAATTGTTTCTGACATTGTTTATTTCCTATACATTTATATTCCTAAAATATAAATAAAACAGTAGTACCATTGTGTATTACGTAAAATAGATATTAGGTGTATACAGTATAGCTAATATAATGTAACAAACATTGTGTAACAATCCTTTTTTAGACTCTTATTGCTGGGGAAGTCAGGATTATGAAATCCAGTGAACAGTTTATTGAGTGCAGCAGTCAGGATTCTGTAGCATACAGCACTGAGTAATGAGTAAAGTGGCCAGTAGTAAGGATGCCCTAAACATACCTGGGTTCAGTTTAAGGTGAGCTTGCCAAACATTACTGAAGTTCAGCTGTAGAATCCAAACCCCATTCAATTTAATGGGAGCAGAATGTTAAACCAGTAATGCCCATTTTCTAGGCTAATTGGCAAGGGATTGTCACGAAAATGCCATTGAGGGCTGGGCACTGCCCTGTGGAACAGGTATCAAAGCAAACAAAATCCTTCATCTGTACCAGACCCTTATCCTAGGATCTGGAATAGGATCTGGTATAAGGACCCCACTGGCAAAGCACCTTGACAAGCGTCTCTTCCACACATTCCCAGCCGGTGGTTTTGGGGGTCTGCCCCCACCTACTTACTTGAATCTTGAAGCCCCCTTTAAAAATAATATTCCTCAGATACCAGCCTCCATCCCATGTAAATGAGTAAAATACATATTACCCCTACTCATTCACAAAAAAATAAATACATATTAAATCAACACATACACTTTTTGAAAAGTCCTTTATTAAAAAAGAATCTCCCCTCCCCCACAAAAAAAGTTCCACAATGTAAATTTATTTTTATTTACTTCAGATTCGTGATGCAGATTCTTGTCAATTATGATGAACAATGCAATTGTAAAGGGAGTGGGGTATACCTGGAGATTTCATTACAAAAAATGCCCATGTGGCTATATTTAGGCAATTATGCCAGCCACTATTCCTAAATTTTGGCTTTAAGAATTCCCAGCCAGCAAACAGATGGGGCCAGTTAACATCGCTGGTTACTAGAGACACAAAGAGTGCCTGTGCCAGCTGCCTACTTTGCAACCACTGGCAGCAAACGAAGTAAGCTGTCATATATGGTAGAATCAGAATACAGTAACTACTATATATGAAGTTCGGTTCTTGCCAAACAAGCTAAAAAGCCAAAGATCAGGTGGACAACCGGTCAAGGAACATTTTGTTCTAAACCTCTGTTTGAACCTTACAAGGGGCTCATCCCTAATAAGGAGTATGTCTGGGGTACAAATTTCTTACAACTTTCCTATAAAAGTCAAACAAAGACAAAGAGACAAGCAACATTTTCCCACCTCCAGGGGTGTGTCGAATCTTGAGCTGTTTTAACCACTTTACGACCGCCTGCCGCAGTTATACTGCGGCAGGCAGCCGCTCCCAGGCAAATCGCTGTACATGTACGGCGATCGCTCTCGGGAGACTAGGGGGCGAGCGCTTGTCAGCAGGGAAGCTGATGCAGCGGCCAGGCGGCTCCAATTGCCGCCTGACAAGTGCGATCTTTCCCCGCTGAGAGAGAAGGACGGTCGGCTGTTGTAAACACAGCTGACTGTTCTTCTCCCTGGAATGATCATAGAGGCCCTGTGATCCTTCTATATAGGATCACATGTCCCTATGGTCATTTCAGAAGCCACGCCCCTCCACAGTTAGAATCACTCCCCTAGGCTCACATTTAACCCCTTGGTCATCCATAATAAATGGGAAAAAGCTGCTCTAATAAGACCTGATAGGTGTAATACACCAATCTCAATATTGAATGATGAAGATCTTTTAAAGAATACAATAATGGCAACAGGTGCCAGATGTGCACCCAAAGCGATGATAAATGGACTAATACCTGCTAAATCATAAGCATTGCAGGATGGACTTATACATAAATGAATATACCGCAATAATATTGAATTAATTCTTGGCCAAAAATCAAAAACATATAAAGTTCATACAAAGTTCATACAAAGTTATCGTAAAGTCCCAGAAGTGAGTTCCAAGATCGGTGTAGTGGAAGAAAAATCCAATAAGGCTAATCACCACGGTGCTGCACACAAGTGACATGCATATCTCCTTACCAGATGAATATGTAAATGGGCATCTAATAGTGATTCCTCGCAGCGCCACTCAAAAGGATCATAGCAGCAACAAGCCTCCAAGACACAGCCAATAGGACGGTGATACCGATACTAGCCACAGGATGGAGCTCAATGCGTCATAGAGAAAAGAAGGGGACTGGATAGTGTAATACCGTACAGCCTTTATTCAATAAATATTAAAATAACACTCACATTGTGGAAAAGAGAGAATCGCATAAACAAGCCGGCCGGCTCTCGTGTAGCCCGTTCCTCGGGGCAGCGTAGTGACGTCAGCACGCCGTACCCTACGCGCTCGCCTGCAAAGACTTCTGATGAAGTCTTTCCCATCATTTGAGTGGCGCTGCGAGGAATCACTATTAGATGCTCATTTACATATTCATCTGGTAAGGAGATATGCATGTCACTTGTGTGCAGCAACGTGGTGATTAGCCTTATTGGATTTTTCTTCCACTACACCGATCTTGGAACTCACTTCTGGGACTTTACGATAACTTTGTATGAACTTTGTATGAACTTTATATGTTTTTGATTTTTGGCCAAGAATTAATTCAATATTATTGCGATATATTCATTTATGTATAAGTCCATCCTGCAATTCTTATGATTTAGCAGGTATTAGTCCATTTATCATCGCTTTGGGTGCACATCTGGCACCTGTTGCCATTATTGTCTTCTTTAAAAGATCTTCATCATTCAATATTGAGATTGGTGTATTACACCTATCAGGTCTCATTAGCGCGGCTTTTTCCCATTTATTACCTGTGTTTGGTGCTGTCTCACCTGAAGCTGCAGCTTGTTAGTACACTGTTAGCGTGGTTATTCCCTTTTACATTGGTCACCCATAATGTTAACCCCCTTCCCTGCTAGTGTCATTATTACAGTAACAGTGCATATTTTTAGCACTGATTACTGTAGTAATGTCACTGGTCCCCCCAAAAGTGTCAAAAATGTCAGTCAGGGGTTCGATCTGTCTGCCGCAATGTCGCAGTCCCACAAAAAATCGCAGATTACCGCCATTACTAGTAAAAAAAAAAGTCAATAAAAATTACATAAATCTTTTCCATAGTTAGTAGACGCAAAAACTTTTGCACAAACTAACCAAAATGCACTTATTGCAAATTTTTTTGGCCAAAAATATGTAGCAGAAAACCAATTGGCCTAAAATGTTAAATAATTTTGATTTTTAATTTTTTTTGAGAATGTCATATAGCAAGATGTGAAAAATATTGTTTTTTATTTCCAAATTGAAAATTCGGAAAAAAAAGACATCAATTTTATTTGGGTACAGCATCGCACGACCGCACAATTGTCCGTTAAAGTAACGCAGTGCCGAATCGCAAAATAGGGCCTGGTCAGGAAGGGGGAAAATCCTTCCGGTCTTAAAGTGGTTAAAGCAGCAAGTAAAACACTGCTCATAGGTGAACTGTGCATCAATATGTTATATAGTATATACACTACTGTGCTAAAGTTTTAGGCAGGTGTGAAAAAACATTGTAAATTAAGAATACTTACAGAAATAGGAATGTTAATAGTTTATTTTTTTTAATTAAAAAAAGGAACTAAATGAACAGAAAAGAAATCAAAATTAAATCAATATTTGGTGTGACCACCCTTTGCCTTCAAAACAGCATCACATCTTCTAGGTATACTTGCACACAGTTTTTGAAGGAACTCAACAGGTGGGTTGTTATAAACATCTTCTATGGATGTAGAAATACCTCTATCTTTTTATGTAATCCCAGACAGACATAATGATGTTGAGATCAGGGCTTTGTGGTAGCATCATCTCCAGGACTCCTTTTTCTTCTTTACACTGAAGATAGTTCTTAATGACATTGACTGTATGTTAATGCATTGAGGAACCTCCACTATGTTTCAATGTTGCCTGGAGACACCGATTATTATACCGCTCTCTAGCCCTTCGATGAACAAACTGCTTCCTGCTATGGTCAGCTATTTAAAAATATGACTCATCAGTCCAGGGCACCTGCTCCCATTTTTCTGCACCTGAGTTCCTATGTTTTCATGCATAATTGAGTCACTTAGCCTTTTTTCCTTGTTGGAGGTATGGCTACTTGGCTACAATTCTTCCATAAAGACCACTTCTGACCAGACTTCTCTGGACAGTAGTTGGGTATACTTGGGTCCCACTGGCTTTTGCCAGTTCTACCCTGGTAGTACTGTGAGACATCTTCCGATGCCAAAGGGAAATACGCATAATGTGACTTTCATCTGCTGCTTCAAGTCTCCTTGGCCAACCGCTGCATCTATGGTACTCAACATTGCCCATTTCCTTGTGTTTCTTCAAAAGAGCTTGAACAGCATATCTGGAAACCCCAGTCTGCTTTGAAGAGACCATGCTGATGCAATATAACTACCTTGTGTCTTGTTGTTGTACTTAGTCTTGCCATGGTGTATGACCGTATGAAATCATCTTCCATAACCTCACCTTAGTAGCAGAGTTTTTCTGTTTCTCACCCAGTTTTAAGCCTACACAACTGTTTCTGTTACAGTTAATGATCCAGTGTTTCAACCTACATATGTAATTTAGGGTCATTAGCACCTACTTGGTATAATTTTTTAATCATACATCTGAATCTAATCCTACAAAATCCCTGACTTTGTGCAAGTGTACAAAGTGTGCAAGTTTAAGAATTAAAGTCAAAGGGTAGTCACATCAAATATTGATTTGATTTCGATTTTTCTTCTGTTCGCTCACTTTACATTTTGTAAATTGATAAAAATAAACAAATAAAACATATATTTTTTAAAACATTCTTACTTTTCAGCATTTCTAAATACCTGCCTAAAACTTTTATACAGTACTCCATATATAAAAACAGGATCCAGTTAATTACATATTTATTGTATATTCCTGTTCTCTAGTGTCTCTTAAGAAGGGTGAGGAAAGTGAATTATATATTTTCCCAATTAAAATAAATCAATAAAATTCAGACAGTTCATATTTATTCAAAATAAGATAGATTAATATAATATTCCCTCCTAGTAAAGTGTAGTATAATAGTGTGCTCCCCCTTATCTAAAAATTTAGTAACAATCCTATGAACATGATCCAAACCAAATACAGTCAAAGAAAATGAAAAACAAAAACACTACGTTTGAAAGCCCAAACAACCAACAGTGACTGCTAACAAGGGAATACACTAGAAAAAGAGAAAGAGGGCAGTTACTGGCAATATGGTGGGGTAGGGGGTGTCAGAACGTGATCCTTATTGTATGCTATGCTAGTTACCTGGAGTGTACATTGCACTACCTCCCTCCCTATTGTGCACCGTTTATACATGGTAGCCTTGCCAGTAAGCAGCATTTCCATTTGTTCCCATTGAGGATAATAAAAGTCACTGTGTCTGGTAATCAATAACATCCTCTGCAACTTATATTATCTTTACAGTTATGTTGAATATGTTACTAATTTGATGATTTGTCTTGATTGTTCTTACATTTAGGAAGCAGTAACAAAAGACCAGTCACCTACATACTTGGTAGGTTGTGCGAAGACAAATAGAGGTGTTAAATAGCTTTACTGGTACACATTCAAACCACAACGCTGTCAGCATCCATCACTTCCTTCCTCTCAGACAGAGACTAATGATTTGACACATCTTAAGATAGAAGACTGATTGAGAGTTTGCAAAGTTTAGGGATGTGCTGCAAGTGACAAGAGAGAAGTCGACACGATTTGAAAAATAGCAGCCAAGTAGCTGCGCCAAGCAGAATACATTTGGAATAATGTTGTAACCTTAAAATGAGATTGTCTGTCCAAAACTATTTTCTGTTTTTGGTGGAATGGATCTAAGCATCATCCCCTGTTTTCCTATTTTCATTAACCAGGGACAAACATTATACTACGTAGTCCTATATAGAATTCACTGAAGTTGCAGGTGAAACTTATCAACTATCAGGTTATCATTAGAAATCAACTGCAAGTGGTCGAGGTAGATTAGCTCTCAGCTGAGAAACAGGTAACAGTCTACAGTAAACACCCCATCCCCATTGTTCATTCTGATAGGCCCCCCACTCACAGACCCCCACAAACCACAGCCCAGGGTTGTTGGGAAGAGGTCCTTGTCCCCATCAACATGGGGACAAGGTGCTTTGGGGAGCATGTTGAGGGCAAGCTGCCTGATATGGTTCAGGGGGGGCACTCGCTCATCCCCTCCCTATCCTGGCCTGCCAAGCTACATGCTCAGATAAGGGTCTGTATGGATTTTGGGAGGGACCCCATGTCGTCTTTACATTTTGGCCCAGAGGCCTGGTATGGACAGGGGTGGAACCTTACCTTGCATTTTTCATGTTTTTTTTATCTGTTTTGCCGGGAGCCGACAATATATTACTGCCGCGAGAGAGTTTAAATGACATTTTTTCTATTAGAAATGTCAGTATTGCTGCAAAAAGCTCCATACATCATACAGATGCGCCACTTTACAGGCACATTAAGGGGACCCCCAGGCACGATATATAAAGGAATTTTTCATTTTTATTGTTTCACTTTAAGCATCATTAAAATCACTGCTCCTGTAAAAACAATTGTTTTAAAAAAAAATGTTTTTTGCATTGATACATGTCCCCCAGGGCAGTACCCAGGCCCCCATACACTTTTTATGGCAATAACTTGCATATAAGCCTTTAAAATGAGGACTTTTGATTTTCCATGTTCATGTCCCATAGACTTTAATAGATTTTGCATGTTCGCTAGAACTTTTTCCCTGTTCCAGATGTTCTGTTGCAAACCAAACAGGGGGGTGTTCAGCCCTTCACTAATCCTACCCCACACTATAAAAATATTCTTCCCATTGCAGCCATTTCCAGTGTAATATTGGCATGAGTAGAGATTAGTGTTGAGCGAACACGGACTGTATTATTCGTGTTCGTACCGAATAATTGGATTTTTTGTACCCGAACACGGACACGGACACTTTACTGTATGTTCGGGTAAAAATCCGTGTTCGGTCGTTTTATTTCCGGGTTTTGCATGCTTTGGCGCTCTTTTCATGGCGGGCTTTCAACAGCCAATCAACAATCGTTTAACTGGTGTGCCTTAAGCCATCCCAGCCATGCCTGCAAATGTCTCAGTAGCTGTGATTGGCCGTCTGAAGCATGTGACCAAGTCTTTATAAGTTCGAGGCAGCCGCAGCGGCGTCATTATGCTGCTTAGATTCAGGGACAGAGCACACATCAACGTGCTGGCTGCTGATTAGGGAAAGATAGGCAGGAAAAAACCATTTGTGTCCGGATAGAATTGAGGGACAGGTCGGAGTGTTTAGGCAGGGCGAGTTGTAGGCATTTTAGGGATAGAGTCTGCTGAATTATATAGGGTCAGTGTCTTCTACAAACTACAATCGATATTGCTGTGTGGGGGGTGGGGTCTGCACTCAATCCTGATCTACGATCTCTTCTCAATCCTGTTAGGGACAGAGTCTGCTGAATTTTAGGGAAACTGTGTTCTACAAACTACAATCGATATTGCTGTGTGGTGTGGGATTGGAGATAGGCAGGTGTCAGTGATCCACATCCATTTTTCTGTGTGTGAGCTGCAGTGAACACAATCTTTTTGGGCTGCAGTGAACACAATCTTTTTGGGGTGCAGTGAACAACGTCCTTTTTGGGGTGCAGTGAACAAAATCTTTTTGCGGTGCAGTGAACAAAATCATTTTTGGGGTGCAGTGAACAACATCCTTTTTGGGGTGCAGTGAACACAATCTTTTTGGGGTGCAGTGAACAAAATCCTTTGTGGGGTGCACTGAACACAATCTTTGTGGGGTGCAGTGAACAAAATCCTTTTTGGGGTGCAGTGAACAACATCCTTTTTGGGCTGCAGTGAACACAATCTTTTTGGGCTGCAGTGAACACAATCTTTTTGGGCTGCAGTGAACACAATCTTTTTGGGCTGCAGTGAACACAATCTTTTTGGGGTGCAGTGAACAAAATCTTTTTGGGGTGCAGTGAACACAATCCTTTTTGGTGTGCAGTGAACACAATCTTTGTGGGGTGCAGTGAACAAAATCCTTTGTGGGGTGCAGTGAACACAATCTTTTTGGGGTGCAGTGAACAAAATCCTTTTTGGGGTGCAGTGAACAACATCCTTTTTGGGGTGCAGTGAACACAATCTTTTTGGGGTGCAGTGAACAAAATCCTTTGTGGGGTGCAGTGAACACAATCTTTTTGGGGTGCAGTGAACACAATCTTTTTGGGGTGGAGTGAACAACATCCTTTTTGGGGTGCAGTGAACAAAATCCTTTTTGGGGTGCAGTGAACAAAATCATTTTTGGGGTGCAGTGAACACAATCTTTGTGGGGTGCAGTGAACACAATCTTTTTGGGGTGGAGTGAACAACATCCTTTTTGGGGTGCAGTGAACAACATCCTTTTTGGGGTGCAGTGAACACAATCTTTTTGGGGTGCAGTGAACACAATCTTTGTGGGGTACAGTGAACAGAATCTTTGTGGGGTGCAGTGAACACAATCTTTGGGGGGTACAGTGAACACAATCTTTGTGAGGTGCAGTGAACACAATCTTTGTGGGGTGCAGTGAACACAATCATTGTGGGGTGCAGTGAACTCAATCTTTGTGGGGTACA
Source organism: Pelophylax lessonae (assembly GCF_965119305.1). NCBI lineage: Eukaryota > Metazoa > Chordata > Amphibia > Anura > Ranidae > Pelophylax > Pelophylax lessonae. Next base: position 776,831,420 of record NC_138768.1, on the reverse strand, counting down.
GTGAACACAATCTCATACTGAAGGTTTGAGGGTGCTGCCTGTTCCATACTCCCCCTACTCCTCATCTAGCCTTTTAGGGGTACAAACAATAGTAATTGGGGCCTAGTGTGGTTGTGTACGTGTGATATACATACACTTTTTTGGGATCATATTTTCTATTCCGCTATTTAATCAAAAACCTTTGGGGATCAGTTAAATTGGGGGATAGTCTGTGTTGGTACGTGTGAGAGAGATCCACCTTTCCAAGTTGTTGGGGTTCATCTCATACTTCTGAAGGTTTGAGGGTGCTGCCTGTTCCATACTCCCCCTACTCCTAGCCTTTTAGGGGTACAAACAATAGTAATTGGGGCCTAGTGTGGTTGTGTACGTGTGATATACATACACTTTTTTGGGATCATATTTTCTATTCCGCTATTTAATCAAAAACCTTTGGGGATCAGTTAAATTGGGGGATAGTCTGTGTTGGTACGTGTGAGAGAGATCCACCTTTCCAAGTTGTTGGGGTTCATCTCATACTTCTGAAGGTTTGAGGGTGCTGCCTGTTCCATACCCCCCCTACTCCTAGCCTTTTAGGGGTACAAACAATAGTAATTGGGGCCTAGTGTGGTTGTGTACGTGTGATATACATACACTTTTTTGGGATCATATTTTCTATTCCGCTATTTAATCAAAAACCTTTGGGGATCAGTTAAATTGGGGGATAGTCTGTGTTGGTACGTGTGAGAGAGATCCACCTTTCCAAGTTGTTGGGGTTCATCTCATACTTCTGAAGGTTTGAGGGTGCTGCCTGTTCCATACTCCCCCTACTCCTAGCCTTTTAGGGGTACAAACAATAGTAATTGGGGCCTAGTGTGGTTGTGTACGTGTGATATACATACACTTTTTTGGGATCATATTTTCTATTCCGCTATTTAATCAAAAACCTTTGGGGATCAGTTAAATTGGGGGATAGTCTGTGTTGGTACGTGTGAGAGAGATCCACCTTTCCAAGTTGTTGGGGTTCATCTCATACTTCTGAAGGTTTGAGGGTGCTGCCTGTTCCATACTCCCCCTACTCCTAGCCTTTTAGGGGTACAAACAATAGTAATTGGGGCCTAGTGTGGTTGTGTACGTGTGATATACATACACTTTTTTGGGATCATATTTTCTATTCCGCTATTTAATCAAAAACCTTTGGGGATCAGTTAAATTGGGGGATAGTCTGTGTTGGTACGTGTGAGAGAGATCCACCTTTCCAAGTTGTTGGGGTTCATCTCATACTTCTGAAGGTTTGAGGGTGCTGCCTGTTCCATACCCCCCCTACTCCTAGCCTTTTAGGGGTACAAACAATAGTAATTGGGGCCTAGTGTGGTTGTGTACGTGTGATATACATACACTTTTTTGGGATCATATTTTCTATTCCGCTATTTAATCAAAAACCTTTGGGGATCAGTTAAATTGGGGGATAGTCTGTGTTGGTACGTGTGAGAGAGATCCACCTTTCCAAGTTGTTGGGGTTCATCTCATACTTCTGAAGGTTTGAGGGTGCTGCCTGTTCCATACTCCCCCTACTCCTAGCCTTTTAGGGGTACAAACAATAGTAATTGGGGCCTAGTGTGGTTGTGTACGTGTGATATACATACACTTTTTTGGGATCATATTTTCTATTCCGCTATTTAATCAAAAACCTTTGGGGATCAGTTAAATTGGGGGATAGTCTGTGTTGGTACGTGTGAGAGAGATCCACCTTTCCAAGTTGTTGGGGTTCATCTCATACTTCTGAAGGTTTGAGGGTGCTGCCTGTTCCATACCCCCCCTACTCCTAGCCTTTTAGGGGTACAAACAATAGTAATTGGGGCCTAGTGTGGTTGTGTACGTGTGATATACATACACTTTTTTGGGATCATATTTTCTATTCCGCTATTTAATCAAAAACCTTTGGGGATCAGTTAAATTGGGGGATAGTCTGTGTTGGTACGTGTGAGAGAGATCCACCTTTCCAAGTTGTTGGGGTTCATCTCATACTTCTGAAGGTTTGAGGGTGCTGCCTGTTCCATACCCCCCCTACTCTTAGCCTTTTAGGGGTACAAACAATAGTAATTGGGGCCTAGTGTGGTTGTGTACGTGTGATATACATACACTTTTTTGGGATCATATTTTCTATTCCGCTATTTAATCAAAAACCTTTGGGGATCAGTTAAATTGGGGGATAGTCTGTGTTGGTACGTGTGAGAGAGATCCACCTTTCCAAGTTGTTGGGGTTCATCTCATACTTCTGAAGGTTTGAGGGTGCTGCCTGTTCCATACTCCCCCTACTCCTAGCCTTTTAGGGGTACAAACAATAGTAATTGGGGCCTAGTGTGGTTGTGTACGTGTGATATACATACACTTTTTTGGGATCATATTTTCTATTCCGCTATTTAATCAAAAACCTTTGGGGATCAGTTAAATTGGGGGATAGTCTGTGTTGGTACGTGTGAGAGAGATCCACCTTTCCAAGTTGTTGGGGTTCATCTCATACTTCTGAAGGTTTGAGGGTGCTGCCTGTTCCATACCCCCCCTACTCCTAGCCTTTTAGGGGTACAAACAATAGTAATTGGGGCCTAGTGTGGTTGTGTACGTGTGATATACATACACTTTTTTGGGATCATATTTTCTATTCCGCTATTTAATCAAAAACCTTTGGGGATCAGTTAAATTGGGGGATAGTCTGTGTTGGTACGTGTGAGAGAGATCCACCTTTCCAAGTTGTTGGGGTTCATCTCATACTTCTGAAGGTTTGAGGGTGCTGCCTGTTCCATACCCCCCCTACTCCTCATCTAGCCTTTTAGGGGTACAAACAATAGTAATTGGGGCCTAGTGTGGTTGTGTACGTGCGAGATACATACACTTTTTTTGATCATATTTCCTATTCCGCTATTCAATAAAAACCTTTGAGGATCAATTGAATTGCGGGATAGTCTGTGTCGGTACGTGTGAGAGAGATCCACCTTTCCAAGTTGTTGGGGTTCATCTCATACTTCTGAAGGTTTGAGGGTGCTGCCTGTTCCATACCCCCCCTACTCCTCATCTAGCCTTTTAGGGGTACAAACAATAGTAATTGGGGCCTAGTGTGGTTGTGTACGTGCGAGATACATACACTTTTTTTGATCATATTTCCTATTCCGCTATTCAATAAAAACCTTTGAGGATCAATTGAATTGCGGGATAGTCTGTGTCGGTACGTGTGAGAGAGATCCACCTTTCCAAGTTGTTGGGGTTCATCTCATACTTCTGAAGGTTTGAGGGTGCTGCCTGTTCCATACTCCCCCTACTCCTAGCCTTTTAGGGGTACAAACAATAGTAATTGGGGCCTAGTGTGGTTGTGTACGTGTGATATACATACACTTTTTTTGGATCATATTTTCTATTCCGCTATTCAATAAAAACCTTTCTAGGGCAAGATCTTAAATTACAGAAATATGAGGAGACCGTCAAATAAGGGCCGTGGCCTGGGTCGTGGTGCTGCTGGTAGAGCTCCTGTTGCAAGGAGAGGACATGGTCGATCTGTGCCAGCTACACGCACAAGTGAAACACCTTCCTCAAGTGTGAGTAGGCGACAGAACCTGCATCAGTATTTGGTAGGGCATCAAACGCCCCTAGAAGTGATGAGGCCAGAACAAGTTGAGGCGATAGTAGATTGGTTTGCTGCTGACAGTGCCTCCAGTTCCTTCACATTGTCTCCCACCCAGTCTACTGCAGAAAGGTCAGAGTTGGCACCTGCAGCCAATGTCCAACCGTCTTTCACCTCACCCCCTTGCAAATCAGGCCAGCAGTCTGAGCCCCAAGCCATACAGCAGTCTCTTATTCTTTTTGAGGACTCTGTCAGCAGGGTTTCCCAGGGCCATCCACCTAGCCCTGCCCCAGAAGTGGAAGAGATTGAGTGCAGCGATGCCCAACCACTTATTTCTCAAGATGAGTACATGCAAGGATCATCGCAGCACGTCTCCGATGATGACGAAACGCAGGTGCCAACTGCTGCGGCGTTCAGCATTGTGGAGACCGACAAGGAGGGCAGGGGTGAAGACTGGGTGGAAGATGATGTGGAGGACGATGAGGTCCTCGACCCCACATGGAATGAACGTCATGCAGGTGAACTGAGTAGTTTGGAGGAAGAGGCGGTGGTCGCACAGAGCCACCAGCACAGCAGAAGAGGGAGCAGGGTGCAGAAGCGGAGCGGCCGTGCCCTAGACACTACGCCCGCTACTGCCCAACGCAGCAAGGGAACGAGCGCACCAAAGTCAGCTCAAAGGAGTTCTCTAGCGTGGAAGTTCTTTAGAAAATGTGCTGATGACAGGACACGAGTGGTTTGCACCCTGTGCAATCAGAGCTTGAAGCGAGGCATGAACCTTCTCAACCTGAGCACAACCTGCATGATCAGGCATCTAAGTGCAAAGCACGAGCTGCAGTGGAGTACACACCTTCAAAACCAAGAAACGTCTCTGGCTCATCCTGCTTCCTCTTCTGCTGCAGTCTCGGCCGCTCCAGCCACATCTGTAGTGATACCGGCACCTGCCACCCCGCAAACAGACGATCTGTCAGCAACACCACCACCTGGGTCACCAACAACCATCTCCACAATGTCCCGTGGAAGCGTTCAGCTTTCCATCTCCCAAACACTTGAGAGGAAGAGGAAGTACCCCCCTACCCACCCGCGATCCCTGGCCCTGAATGCCAGCATTTCAAAATTATTGGCCTTTGAAATGCTGTCATTCCGTCTGGTGGAGACGCACAGTTTTAAAAACCTTATGTCGGTGGCTGTCCCACAGTACGTCGTGCCCAGCCGCCACTACTTTTCCAGGCAAGCCATCCCTTCCCTGCACAACCAAGTGGGGGAAAAAATCAGGTGTGCACTGCGCAACGCCATCTGTGCCAAGGTCCACCTAACTACGGATACGTGGACCAGTAAGCACGGTCAGGGGCGTTATATCTCCCTAACGGCACACTGGGTAAATGCAGTGGCGGATGGGCCTGAGGCGGATAGCAATTTGGCGCATGTCCTTCCACCACCGAGGATTGCAGGGCGCTTCAGTTTGCCTCCTGTTCCTAACTCCTCCTACTCCGCTTCCTCATCCTCTACCGCCTCCTCATCCGGACAGCGTAACACCTTCACCACCAACTTCAGCACGGCCAGGGGTAAACGACAGCAGGCAGTTTTACAACTTGCCTGTTTGGGGGACAAACCACACACCGCGCAGGAGTTGTGGAGGAGCATGGAACAGCAGACAAATGAGTGGTTGCTGCCAGCGAGCCTCAAGCCCGGCCTGGTGGTGTGCGATAACGGGCGAAATCTCATAGCAGCTCTGGGCCTAGCCGGTTTGACGCACATCCCTTGCCTGGCGCATGTGCTGAATTTGGTGGTGCAGAGGTTCCTTAAAAACTACCCCGATATGTCAGAGCTGCTGCAGAAAGTGCGGGCCGTTTGTGCGCACTTTCGGCGTTCTCACCCTGCTGCTGCTCGCCTGGCAGCGCTGCAGCGTAACTTCGGCCTTCCCGCTCACCGCCTCATATGTGACGTGCCCACAAGGTGGAACTCCACCTTGCACATGCTGGAAAGACTGTGCGAGCAGCAGCAGGCCATAGTGGAGTTTCAGCTGCAGCACGCACGCGTGAGTCGCTCTGCGGAACAGCACCACTTCACCACCAATAACTGGGCCTCCATGCGAGACCTGTGTGCCTTGTTGCGCTGTTTTGAGTACTCCACCAACATGGCCAGTGGCAATGACGCCGTTCTCAGCTTAACTATCCCACTTCTATGCCTCCTTGAAAAAACAATTCGGGCGATGATGGAAGAGGATGTGGCACAGGATGAGGAGGAGGAGGAGGATGAAGAGGTAACATTTCCAAGGCTTTCAGGGCAGTCATTCGCAAGGGGCTCCGAGGGTGGGTTCCTGCACACGCAAACGCCAGGGACGCAATTGTCCAGCAGGGGCACAGTTCTGGAGGATGAGGAGGATGAGGAGGAGGAGGAGCTGGAGGAGGAGATGGAACCATGTTCACAGCAGGGTGGCACCCAGGCCAGCTCATGGCCATCACTGGTGCGTGGCTGGGGGGATACAGAGGACACGGACCATACACCTCCCACAGAGGACAGCCTTTCGTTGCCTCTGGGCAGCCTGGCACACATGAGCGATTACATGCTGCAGTGTCTCCACAACGACCGCCGAGTTGCCCACATTCTAACTTGTGCTGATTACTGGGTGGCCACGCTGCTGGATCCCCGTTACAAGGACAACGTACCGTCCTTAATTCACTCACTGGAGCGCGATCGCAAGATGCGCGAGTACAAGCGCACGCTGGTAGACGCCATGCTGCTGGCATTCCCATCTGACAGCGGGGCCACAGTGGAAGCACAAGGCAGAGGAGGAGGAGGAGGAGGTCGCCAACGCAACCAGGGCACCGCCAGCACCTCAGAAGGCAGGGTTAGCATGGCCGAAATGTGGAAAAGCTTTGTCAGCACGCCACAACAAACAGCAGCACCAGCAGCTCAGATGGAACGTCTTAGCAGGAGGCAGCATTTTACCAACATGGTGGAGCAGTATGTGTGCACACGCCTACATGTAGTGAATGACGGGTCTGCCCCCTTCAACTTCTGGGTCTCCAAATTGGGCACATGGCCTGAGCTTGCCCTTTACGCCTTGGAGGTGCTGGCGTGCCCTGCAGCCAGTGTATTATCTGAACGGGTATTTAGCACGGCTGGGGGCGTTATAACAGACAAGCGCAGCCGCCTGTCCAGAGACAATGTGGACAAGCTCACGTTCATTAAAATGAACCAGGCATGGATCCCACGGGACTTTTCCGTACCTTGTGCAGAATAGCAATGGATACCGACCTTACCCACCCATTGTTCCATTTTTGCTCTTTCTCACTCTTTTGGGGTGTACCCTCATTTAAAATTTGTGAAAAGAAGCAGTGTTGGCTACCTCGTCCTCCTCCTCAGGGCCAGATTAATGTAGGGGCTATTGGAGCTGCAGCTCCAGGCCCCTACCTTTTATATAGGCCCCGGGTTGGCCATATTCACTGTTACCGCTCTTCTGTCACTTGTAAACACAGAAGTCTGGCTTCTATGCTCGCTTCCCCAGGCAGCACCCTCAGAACCTCCCCACACAGCGTGAAGGCCGGACAAGGAGGGACAGTTGGCGATGCATGGATGTGTTTATGGGCTTCAGAGACAGCATCCCATGTTGAATTAGGCATGCATGGCTGCACCCTTCCTCCTCTGGGTGCATGGCAAGGCACGGCCCTAAGGCCCTTCAAAATCCTCAGCACCAAGCCCATGATGCTGTTAATCCGGCCCTGGTCCTCCTCCACCGCCGCTTCCACCTACACCGCCCATAGGTGTGCGCAGCCTATTGCATTAAGGTGTGCACCCCAAAGTTGAAATACACATGCATGTGTTTGCCAGCAGGGAGAGTAATGTATCGGGGCCATGTACCTGTAGGCAAGGAGAAATAGAGCAGAGCAGGTCCCAGGGAGATCTTTCCCATCTCCTCACTGGCAATGCTATGTGCCCTAGGTGATTAGGGTGTGCCCAGGCACACCCAGCACACCCTGTGCGCACGCCTATGTCACCGCCACATCCACCACCACCTCAACCTCCCTCCTACTCCATATGGGCCTCGTCCTTCAGAGATGAAGAAGAACATTGTTTTATTTTTCTGTTTTTTTTTGTTGTTTTAAGTTATTTCCCTATCCACATTTGTTTGCAGAGCACTTGCCATGCTCTTAATTACGTTTTGCTGCCATTTGCAGCACTCTAGCCCTTTCCTTTGGTGTTTTAGAGCCATTTTAGTGCCTTAAAGTTCGGGTCCCCATTGACTTCAATGGGGTTCGGTGTCCGGGAAAAGTTCGGTAAAAGTCCGGGACACGGACCCGGACTTTTTTTTAAAGTTCGGCCGAACCCGTCGAACACGGACATCTAGGTGTCCGCTCAACCCTAGTAGAGATAGAACAGAGCTCTGTTCAGTGCTGCTAGCGAGTTAGTGTGCTGTTGTGTTTCTATTAGTAACATAGTCAGTGAGGTTGAAAAAAGACATCAGTCCATCCAGTTCAACCTATGATGCGTGTGTGTGTTTGCTTTTAACCGTACATTGTATACCCCTGTATGTTGTGGTCTCTAAGGTGCCCATCTAATAGTTTTTTGAAACTATCAATGCACCCTGCAGTTACGACTGCTTGTGGAAGAGAATTCCACATCCTTACTGCTCTTACAGTGAAGAACCCCTTACGCACTTTAAGGTTAAACCGCCTTTCCTCTAGTTTTAGTGAGTGGCCACGTGTCTTCTTATATTCCCTTTCTCTGAATAGTTTGTTCCTTATGCTAGGGTCGCCAGTACAGTATTTGTACATTGATATCATATCCCCCCTCAATTGTCTCTTCTCCAGAGAGAATACGTTCAGTGCTTGTAGTCTTTCCTCATAGCTGATGTCCTCCATTCCCCTAATTATTTTTGTTGCCCTTCTCTGGACTCTTTCCAGTTCCAGCACATCCTTCCTGAGGACCAGTGCCCAGAACTGGACAGCATACTCCAGATGCGGCCGGACCAGAGTCTTGTAACGCGGGAGAATAATCTCTTTACTTCTGGAGTGAATCCCCTTTTTTATACATCCCAGTATTCTGTTGGCTTTGCTTGCAGCGGCTTGGCATTGCATGCCACTGCCAAGCCTGTTGTCTACCAGTACCCCCAAGTCCTTTTCCATCTTAGACTCACCCAGAGGTTCCCCCCTAGCGAGTAGCTTGCTTTCTGGTTTCTGGCCCCCAAGTGCATTACTTTACATTTTTCAACATTAAACCTCATCTGCCATGTAGTTGCCCACCCCGTTATTTTGTTCAGGTCCACTTGTAAGGTTTCCACATCCTGCATAGAAGATATTGGCAAGCCTAGTTTAGTATCATCTGCAAATACTGAGTTTGTACTCGATATCTCCTCCTCTAGATCATTTAGGAATAAATTAAACAGGATTGGTCCCAGGACAGAACCCTGGGGGACCCCACTTTCCACACCCGCCCAATCCGAGTACTCCTCATTAATCATCACCCTCTGGACTCTCCCCTGGAGCCAGTTCTCTATCCAGGTACTCACCTTATGGTCTATACCTACCTTCCTTAGTTTGTACAGTAAGCGTTTGTGGGGAACGGTGTCAAAGGCCTTTGCAAAGTCCAGATACACCACATCCACAGGATTTCCTTTATCTAGGTGGCAGCTCACTTCATCGTAGAAGGTTAATAGATTGGTTTGGCAAGAACGATTTTTCATGAATCCATGCTGATTACTACTAATAATACAGTTTTCATTACTAAAGTCTTATATGTGGTCCTTAACATCCCCTCCAAAATCTTGCAGACTACAGATGTTAGGCTGATCGGCCTATAATTACCCAGGATACATCTCGGCCCCTTTTTAAATATTGGTACCACGTTGGCTTTTTTCCAATCAGCTGGCACCATACCCATCTGTAAACTATCCTTAAAGATCAAGAATAATGGTCTGGCAATCACCTGGCTGAACTCTTTAAGAACCCTCGGGTGCAAGCCATCCGGTCCCGGGGATTTATTTATGTTAAGTTTCTCTAGTTTAGTTCTAAGTCTATTGTCACTTTAGTATGAATCTAGTTATAATGCAATGTGAGTATAGTTTGACCAATTTATTTTTACTTTAGTGTCACTTTAGTGTGAATCTCGTGAGAGTACAGTGTGAGTTTTTACTTTAGTGTCAATTTATTTTGTCAGGGCAGGTTTCCTGCAGTATATTTCAGTGCATTACTGCACGTTTAATGCAGTACATTTCAGTGTGTTACTGCACGTTTAATGCAGTATATCTTAGTGTGTTACTGCACATTTAACGCTGCATATTTCAGTGTGTTACTGCGTGTTTAACACAGAATATTTCAGTGTGTAGGTGCACGTTTAACGCAGTATATTTCAGTGCATTAGTGCATGTTTACCACAGTATATTGCAGTGTGTCAGTGCAGTTTTACTGCAGTATATTGTAGTGTGTCAGTGGAGTGTGTCTGTGTAGTGAGTACTCAAGTTAGAGCACCAAACACCACTTTCCATTGATCTCAAAATATCAACCAAGCCGCTCTCTTTGGTCCTCCCAAGACCTCCTGCTCTCTAGCTCCCTTGTCACCTCTTCCCATGCTCACCTCCAGGATTTCTCCAGAGCTTCTCCCATTCTTTGGAACTCTCTACCCCAATCTGTCCGACTGTCCCCTAATCTATCCATCTTTAGACGATCCCTGAAAACCCTTCTCTTTAAAGAAGCCTACCCGGCTACTAACTAATAACACTGTTTCACTTGCTCCATCAGCTCATCCCCCACAGCTATTGCCTTTTGTATCAATTGACCCTCCCTTTTAGATTGTAAGCTCTAACGAGCAGGGCCCTCTGATTCCTTTTGTTCCAAATTGTAGTGTAACTGTAATGTCTGCCTTCATTTTGTTAAGCGCTGTGCAAACTGTTGGCGCTATATAAATCCTGTATAATAATAATAATAATCCACGTACACATTTCCACAAGTTTATTACATTTTGTTGGTAAGCATCCCCCTTCATGTCTGGGAGGCTAACAAGGAGAGGCAGATGATCCTATGACACTGTATGAGGGCCAGCAGTGTATGTGCCCACAGGCGAAGGTAGACATGGTCCATCCTCAGGCAGGGCATAATTTCCTCTGTTTAGTGATGTTGCCCCTGCTATGCAGAGGAAGTGGTGGACTGGTTTACTAAACCATCCTCCTTATCCTACGTCAATCAAGCAGAGACTAGTGGCTTATTCTGCCTCCTTGTCCACAGCTACTCCAGTCATAGCCCCAGCATCAGGCATGGTGGAGTCAGCTGAGTTATTTGAACACAGTGTCATCAACTTGCTCCTTGACGAAGCACAGCCATTAGTTGATTCAGAGGTTCTGAGGTTGAGGGGGGAACACTGGTAAGCAACAAATTGGCAGTCATGTTCCCCCAGCCGCAGCGTATTGCCAAGTTGTCCCCAGTGAAAATGAGTATGAATGGGATGATGATGATAATGATGATCTACTGACGAGACTTGGGTGCCAGATAGAGCAGAGGAGGAAAGTGAGGGTGAGGAACAACCCCAAAGAGGCAGCCATCATGAAAGAGTAAAGAGCAGCCACCCTATTCCACCAGACTGTGGAGCTGTTATCTCCTGGCCCACTTCCCACAGCTCAGCTGTTTGGGCCTTTTCTAGCACATGTGCAGCTGATTGCAGTGTTGCAATTTGTAAACTTTGTCTCAAGCACATCAAGTTTGGTAAAAACACCAGCCATTTGGGTACCACATGCTTGACAAGGCATTTAACCTCCCACCACTTAGCCTGTTGGAAGGAGCACCTGAAAGACACAAAAAAGGGATGCAATTCTGCTATTCCTCACTCCTTACCTTTTGGGTCTACCCTCACTATACCTCATGACCTCTGAGCAGCCTCCACTGACAGGGATGATGGTATTGCGCAGGGTGTCCCAGGTTCTTGCAGCACCTCTGCCAATAGCACACCACCAGCTGTAGACTATAGCGGGCAAATTTCTCTGCCCTAAATGCTGCAGCGGAAAATAAACCACTGCCACCCACATGCCTGGCATCTAAATTCAAGCTTGTCAAAACTGCTGGCTTTACAACTCCTTCCTTTCCATCTGGTGTATTCTGCCCTCTTCTGTCAATTTGAAGAATGTGATGTACCACAATGGCAGGTTCCGAGTTGCTATTTCTTTTCAAGTAAGGCCATTCCAGCTCTCTAATATCACGTGGAAGGTAGCATCATTGGGCAAGGCAGTCAGCTGCAAGGTCCATTTTACGGCATGGCCCAGCAAGCATGATCGGGGACAATAGATTTCGTTCACAGCATGCTGGGTACCTCCACTTGCAACTCGGAAGGATGCAGGGCAAGGCTCAATGCTGCAGCTTGTTGTGCCGCCATGTCTCCATACAGCTAGTGGTGATGATGCAAGATTTGTCAGCTCTACCACCTCCTCCTTCTCCTCCATGCCCTCCTCTGCTGAATTGTCCTATGAACCACAAGTACCCCCTACCTAAGCGTTTAAGGGGCTATTCAATGAGTCAGGCTAAAAATTGCAATGCAGTGCTTCTACTGGTCTGTCTAGTTGAAAGGAGCCACACCGGAGCAGAGATTCTTGCAGCTCTACAGGGGCAGGCCCAGAGGTGGTTCACGCCATGCCAGCTGGACCCAGGAATGCTGGTGTGTGATAATGGGACAAACCTCCTGTGCGCCCTTAGACAGGAAAAGTTGACACGTGTGCCATGCCTGGCACATGTCCTAAATTTGGTAGTGCAGCATTTCTTAAATAGGTTGGAAGATCTGCTAAAGCAAGGCAGAAGAGTCTGAACCCTTTTCAGGTGGTCATACACAGCTAGTGCTTGTTTGGCTGAAATTCAGCAGGAATTCCATCTGCCTGTATACCCCCTGATTTGTGACATGCCCACCAGGTGGAACTCAACTTTGGCAATGCGGCAGAGGGCCATAAACAAGTACCTATGGTAGTATGTCACAATGACAGGCTCAAGCCAGGTCTGCTTTTTTTCCCAATGCCAATAGCTGCTGATAAATGATGCATGCATTGTACTGTCACCATTTGAGGAGGCCGCAAGGATGGTGACAATGCATGCATCAGTGACACAATCCCTGTTGTGTTCCTGCTGGAGCAGACTCTGCATGGCACTATGGACAGGACACTCAAGACAGAACAGCGGGAGGAAGATGAGAGCTTCCTTTCCTCTCAAGTCCCGCCTAATGCAGACACAATTCTTCCTACGCCACAGAACACACAACAGGAAAGGGAATAGGAGGATTCTGGCAGTTTTGGAGGCATTGAAACAGAGGAATACATACGTCAACCCTTACCAGGTGGTTTTCCACCCCCAGAACCCTTGGGAGTAGTACATGGCTGGGAGGAGGCAGTTCCAGATATTGTAATCCTCAGTGACCCCAAGGAGTCTGTGTCCCATGGCTCTGCAAACTTGTGGTGCATGAGCTCCCTCATTCTACAAAGCCTGTGAAAGGACCCAAGAATATATGTCATTAAGGAGAAGGATCACTATTGGTTGGCAACCCTCCTTGACCATCCTTACAGGGGCAAAGTCTCTGAACTCATCCCATCCCCACAGAAAAAGCAGAGGATGAAATCTCTTGAGGACACCTTAAAGTGATTGTTAAATCTGTTTTTAAAAGAAAAAAAATAACAAACATGTTATACTTACCTGCTCCTGTGCAGTGGATTTGCACAGAGTGGCCCGGGTTCTCCTCTTCTCAGGTCCATCTTCTGTGGTCCTGTCCCCTCCCTCCTGTTGAGTGCCCCCACAGCAAGCAGCTTGCTGTGAGGGCACTCGAAAACCAGTCACAGCTCCCTGTGTCCATTCAGATATGGAGCCGTGACCCAGCCCCCCCTCCCCTGATTGACTGACATTAATTGACAGCAGTGGGAGCCAATCACACCGCCTGTCTTAGTCAATGAGGATGGGAGTCCCAGGCAGCTTAGACACTCCTGCAACATTGCTGGATAAAGATGGGCTCTGGTAAGTATTGGGGAGGCTGAAGGGGGTAGCTGCACACAAAAGCTTTTTTTATCCTAATGCATAAAAATTGCATTAGGATAAAAAAAAAAACCTTTTGCCTTTACAATTCCTTTACAGAGGAGTTTATGTAATGCCTTTCCCGACTCTGGTAGGTTACAGTCTGGTGGAAAACGTAGTTTTGAGGCTTCAGTTGGTCAAGAGATGAGAGGGGGAGAAGGGGGCCACCTTAGTGATGCCCTTTAAAAAATTTTTAGTCCTTGTCACCCAAGGCTGTTAGCTTCCACATCCCATCGGCAGCATCTGCATCATATGGTAAGAGATTATCTATGGGCAAAAACAAACCTGGAGAGCTTTTCAGTGGGTTACTAGGTTGTGAGAATAGACTGGCCAGAACTTGCCCAGTAAGCAATTGAGCTGCTGGGCTGCCCTGCATCCAGCGTGCTTTCCGAACAGGCATTTAGTGCCACCTGAGGTTTTGTGACAGATAAGAGAGTGCGTCTGTCCAGACTCCGTTATCTGGCTGACATTTATCAAAATGAATCAGGTCTAGATTAGCAGCAGCTATCAAGCACCTGATGCCGATGTTGCTGATTAAGTGCTTTCTGGAGCTGGATTTTCTGAAAGACTGTCTAGGCTGCCTAGTTGTGTGGGTATTGATTTCATCTGGAAGACATTTTTTGGTGTAGGTTTCAGGGGTACAATTAACACCCAAGGACCAATTTTTTCCCACTTGTTGGACAGGTGCATATCATTTACATTTTTGACAGCAAAGCCAATTCTTGCTTTCATCAAGAGTACCTCTATAGGGTGAAGGCATCACCAACACCCAAATACAAATTTTTCCACACCTGTTACTTCTATCCAAAGTTCATTGTTATTGTTATTTCTCATTTTTATGCTTTCACTTTAAGCATCAGTAAATCACTGCTCATTTAAAAAATGATGTTTTTTACAAACTTTTTTTAAGCGATACATGTCCCCCAGGGCAGTACCTGGACCCCCATAACCAAATATGCCCAATTACTTGCATATAAGCCTTCAAAATGGGCACTTTTGGTTCTTTCAGTTTGGGTCCCATAGACTTCAATGGGGTTCGTTATTCGTTTCCGAACATTTGCGATGTTTAATTGTTCTGCTGGAAACTGAACAGGGGGTCATTCGGCCCATCTCTACTGATGAGGAACACTTCTTAAAAGCCATAAAAACATTGGGAGATGGGAATAAAACCTCTCCAAAACCAGGATGCATCCCATATAAAGAACTATCACACAAGAAGAAAACACAGTCCTCTTCACAAAGGCCCCTAATAACTTTATTTATTCCTCAGATTTTATCACTGTACTGGCTGTGCAGAAAGCAGAGCTTTGAATGGGATCCAGAAGGTCCCACCACTCTAGGCTGCCTGTAAAAGGAGAGAAAGCAGTAACTAGTCTGCAAAACTCAAAGAAATACAATAAGGATGCCGATATTCAAATAAGAAGACACAATCTTTTTGTATTTAGATAATATTTTTTTACCAGGATTTATGTCAGTCGAGTATAAACCTGTTTACCATTAACAGAATAAAATATTTTAGAACAGGGTGACTTTATTTCTTGTCAATTTGCCTAAAAGGCATGTGTCTTTGTGACCATGATACAGATATTAGATTGCAAGCTCCACTTGGCCAGGGACTGATATGAATGATTAAGTGTCCCACAGAAGAAGACATAAAAACTAATAAAGACAGCAATATCACCCTTAGCCTCGAGGTGAAGGTAGGACTCAGTGAATAACCTGCATAATACAAATTTTTGCATTTGAAATGACATTTAAGGGGGTGGATAAGAAAATGATTAATGATTTACAAAATTAGAAGAATGGGTAATCCTTTGCCAACCACAATTTAATGATAGACGAAGCACACTGTATATCACTTAGGATAAAAAAAATCTGAATATGGGATTAATGACACCACAAGGTTATCCATTACAAAGGTAAATGAAGTAGGAACCATTATTTATAGCAAGGAATTAGCTATTTATAAGGAGAATTTTAAAAAGAAAATTGCTATCCCTAAAGTTATAGGTAACTTTAGATTTATTAAATTGATTCTCTCGGCACATTAAATTGCCCTCATATCCCAGCCTCTTTGTTACACCCCATCATGGAAATGATCTTTGTAAAGTATATTTATCTGACCAAAGCTTTTTGCTATAACTTTGTAAACTAACTTTCTATTCCAGAATGAAAGGAGAAAGGCAAGACATAAGACATCTCTGAAAGCTATCCTCTAGGAAATATATTTTTTGTATACTTGCATTGGGCCAGCTTGACTCAATGTAAATGTGCATATCTGATATTAGGAGGGCTTCTGGTGATGCTGTTAAATTGCTGTAGTAGCCTGTGCTGCCTGCAACGATAGCCATGATCTTCTGGGTTCTGTGCGAGTGGCTTCCCCTCTGCCATATATAAAACTTTTTGTATTTTTTTTTTTTATATAATACAAAGCGTTGGTGCAAGTGTATTAGTGAATAAAAATGACACCATATATTTCCATAGATTTGTACCAAAACAGAAGACCACTTTAACACCTAATGACTGCAATAAATATTTTAAAATCTTAATCAGCTTTGTGTCCCTGACCCTTAAAGCAGTTGTATCCCCTGCGTAAAAAACAAAAAACAAAAAAAATAAACCCTGCAGGACAATGGCATAATGTGCTAGTATGCATCGCATACTAGCACATTATGAAATACTTAGCTTAGAATGAAGCCCCCACAGGGTCGCCCGGACACCGCTGAGGGAGCTGACATCTTCCCTCTGTGTCTCTTCCCGGGTTTGGCGGCTCTGGCGCTGTGGGTGGCCGAAACCGTGATGACACGCACGTGGGAGTTCACTTTCCGGCAAGGAGCCGGCACCTTCATCAATTCTATCTATTGCGCAAATTTTCAGGTCTTTTAGATCTTTATTGTGATGTTTCTTAAAATGTTCTGACACGCTATGGTATTTAAAAACTATTTTAATATTGATTATGTGTTCTCTTAATCTGACTCTCAATTCTCAGGTAGTTCTACTCATGTACTTTAACCCGCACGTACATTCTAATAGATAGGTGATGTGCGTGGTACAGCATGTGATACATTTTTTAATCTCAAATGTCATTAGTATTATTAGATTTAAACTGTGATTTTTCTGTTGTTATTTTTGCATGTCCTACATGCTATGCATCTTCCGCATTTATAAAAACCAATCTGATCTAAACATGTAATGGTTTTGCTTGGTGGATTCAGAATAGTTTTGATCAGTCTATTCTTTAATATTGATGGTCTTTTATATATACATTTGGGGCCTTTAGAGAGGATTTTCTGGAGTATAGGATCTCTACATAGTATTGGCAATTGTTTTTAAAAGCTTTTTCTATCCGTTTGTACTGTCTATTAAATTCCGTATTAAATGCTATGCTATAATCTTTTGATTGTTTTTGTTTGGGTTGTAACAATTGTTCTCTGTTCATGTTTTGCACTTGTTGCTTTATTTTTTCCAATTTCTGTGCCTTATATCCTTTCTCTATGAATCGGTGGGTTATTGGGGACCACCAGGAGGCCCCCAATCATGAATCAATGAAAACAATCATTGGAGACCTCAGGGTCCAAACTATTACCAGAACCAAGAGAAGATACAAGGGGAAATACAGAGGGTGCAGAGGGGGGCAGAGAAAAAAGAAAAAGGGAAACATAGGCCTAGGTATTTACAATCTCAGTAACATAATTTTACGGAAGAGGAACAAAAAGTATTACAACTAGGGCTTAAATACGCCCACAGCAAAATATTAATACATTTAACATATAAAACATAAAGATCTTCAAAATGTATGAGAAAAATGATTATTAAAAAACATTTTGAGGAAAAAGATTACATTAGCAACCAGGAAGAAACAGAGTATGTACACAGTGGTCTTAGAAACCAATCAACATTTAACCCTAAAAAGAATAATAGTCATTGTTTAGAAGTTTTCAAAATGATGATGGAAAAAGAAATAGAAGCCATAGATGTAAAACCAATAATATGGGATAGAAACATTAGGAAAGGAATAGAATAACTAGAAAAAAGAAAAATATAATTATCAGCCCGGCAGATAAAGGAGGAGAGATTGTGGTCCTCAAAAAAGAGGACAACATAAAAGAACTTAATTAAATAGTTTAAGGCACAGACACAAATGAAAAATTAAAAGGAAACCCCAATCAATAAACTGAAAGCCAAAATAATGAAATTAGTGAAAAAAGCACAAAAAGAAGAAGTAATAAATAAAAAAGAGGCACACTATTTAATACCTGAGGTCCCAAAAATTCCTATAATATATCTGGTCCCCAAAATACAAAAAAATGAAAAGAACCCACCCGGGAGACCTATTATTAGTGGAATCAATTCCATATTTTCTAGGATAGGGGAGTATTTGGACCGTTTTCTACAGCCGATAGCACAAAGCTGTCCATCATATATCAAAAACAGTGAAGATCTTATTAATAAAATAAAAATATTAAAATAAGTGAAAATGACATACTTGCTAGCATTGATGTTAACTCACTATACACTCATATAAATCAACAGGATGTACTACAGGCTATAGAATGGGCTCTCAACAACAAAACCCAATGAAAAAAAAAAAAAAAAAGAATGTATGATCAAAACATACTTAAACTAGCCATGGAAAGGAATTTCATGACATTGGGGGCAAAATTTGTACAATACGGTATGATACCAAGATTTGGAAATATTCCATTGGTAGGAAAAACTGGGTACGAAAACTCATTTTAAAAAAACTGACCGAAATGGGTACATTCCAGTAGGAATTGACCACCACCCTAGGTGGTTGGAAGCCATATCTAAAATCCAGCTAATCAGAATAAAAAGGAATTGTGCAAGACAAAGTGATTTTGAATCCCAAGCAGATACGATTATAAATTGATTCAAAGAGAAAGGATATAAGGCACAGAAATAAAAAATAAAGCAACAAGTACAAAACATGAACACAGAACAATTGTTACAACCTAAACAAAAACAACCAAAAGATTACAGCATAACATTTAATAGGGAATATAATAGACAGTACAAACGGATAGAAGAAGCTTTTAAAAAAACATTGACCGATACTATGTAGAGATCCTATACTCCAGAAAATCCTCCCTAAAGGCCCCAAATTCATATATAAAAGACCATCAATAATAAAGAATAGACTGGTCAAAAGTACCCCGGACCCACCAAGCAAAACTTTTAGATCAGATTGGTTTTTATAAATGCGGAAGATGCATGGCATGTAGGACATGCAAAAATAACAACAGAAAAATCACACAGATTAAATCTAGTAATACGGGAGAGGCATTTGAGATTAAGAAATGTATCAGGTGCTGTACCACGCACCTATTTATTAGAATGTACATGCGGGTTATAATACGTGGGTAGAATTACCCGACAATTAACAGTCAGATTAGAAGAACACCTAAACAATATTAAAAAAGGTTTTAAATACCATAGTGTGTCAAAACATTTTAGGGAACATCACATTAAAGATCCAAAAGACTTAAAAATGTGTGCAATAGATAGAATTGATGATTATTGGTGGGGGGGGGGGGGGGGGTAATAGAAAAAAAATTCACAAAATGAAACATTTTGGATCCACAGGCTCAATACTATGATGCCTGTGTGTCTAAATGTTACAATAGATATAAATTGTTTCATACGTTAATTATGACTCCAATAATGTGAATGTGGAGATGTGTGATGCGACTCTGAAACAGTTTACATACAAAGCAAGTGGGAAAAAAGATAGGAAGGTAGAGTCATAGAAATAATTAATAGTGACACAAAAGAAAATCCATACAATGTAGTCACGCAGTGTGGGGAGGAAGTGACTGCAGATGGGAGGGAAATATTGGAGCAAACAGGAAGGAGTAAGTATGGGTATAATAGGTAAAGGAGAAAGTAGTGATGGGTGTATAGAATCAGATACCAGAATCCCCCAGCTTCTGAGGACGCTTCATGGGTGGAGCGAAATGCATTAAGCAGGTGGATACTTCTGGATATGTCACGTCCGCTCTTTGAAACCCAAATTGTGACTTTTGAATTCCAGAACGGCATCATTACATGCTCACATGCCAGAGGAGAGTTTTGTAAGTGCGTAAATTGGCTTTTATACGTTTTTTTAACAATAAAAACGGATTACACTATGGATTTCTCCTGATGCTCTCTCCCTACACTCATATGAGGTTCTTTGACCTACCTGCCGGAGTCACTAAAATAGAAAAAAATATATATATATTTTTTGCCACTGGAGGATCATTTTTGAAACATAGGCGCTTAACCCATCACTAGTCAGTGAGTAAGGGCACATAAGGAGGGGACCACAATGGCACTTATTTGGACCATACTGGCACTGAAAGAATAGGATAACCAGCACTTTAAAGGACTTATTGCTCATGCACATTTTTTGCACTGATTGCACTTTCATTGTTTAAAAGTATTATGTATTGTGATTTAAATATTAGGTTTCTGCACAAATATTGAATAGAGATACATTTTAAGCACTTTATGGTAAGACAGCTCTGGGTACACACATAAAAAAAACCTTCAAAAATGTACCCGATCTTTATCAGTTCAGAGACCTTAAAATTACATAGCAGGTGGTACACAAGCCCACCAAATTAATGCCTTTAAATCAACCATCCCAGCGAATTGTTTTTGTGAATGCCCAGACTTAGGCACTTTTATCCATACTTTTGGAGCAACTGCAAAAGATTACACCCTTTGTGGCAACAGATTACATTGGAAACAGCCCAAATTGTTGGTTTCCCAAATACACTCACCCTGCCAGTGTGCCTTTTGTTTTCTGCTATCACAGACATTTATCCCCCTTGTAAGAGATTGTTACACACCTTTTTCAATGTAGACCAATGTAGACCAATGGGTTAATGCCTTGAATTGGTTATGCTGTTACACTTATATGTAAGATATATTATAATGCGTAGTTATGGTAACTTCTATTTAATTGGTTATTATACTGCTATTTTGTGGTTATTTTGGTTATAGCACCATCCTTTTGGATCTTTCCCTTCTGTCCCCTCCCACTTTATGATGTATTTCTTTTTTATGTTCCTTCATTATGCTTGGGATGAAGATAAACACTTCTGTACAGGCCTCATGCAATCTGCTCGCATCTGGGAGCACATTACCATGTTTTGACCTGCAAAATATTGTCATATATTCATTCATCTACCAAATTTTTTTGACAGCTATACCTAGTGCTTTCAATAAAACCTACGTGGATGGAAAAATACATGTTTTGGTGATTTCAGCTATCTGATAATGACTGGCTACGGTGATTACATCTGCTTATACAGATTTATAGGTCTCAGAAAGGGATAAGTCACTATTACAACAGTTGGAATCAGAATATTGGTGCTCCACGAAAATGCCTTGGGCCCAGGTTCTGGCTAGGATGTAGACGAGCAAGTTAATGGAGCAAATTATCATACTAGTGGAGTGGCTAAGTGGTTAGCACTTCTGCCTGGCAGCACAAGGTCATAGGTTTGAATCCCAACCAAAGCACAACCTGCCTGGAGTTTTGCATATTCTCCCTGTGTGGGTTTCCTCTCACACTCCAAAGACATGAGCTAATTGGCCCTAGTGTATGTATGAATGTGAGTTAGGGATCTTAGATTGCAAGGTCCTTGAAGGTAGGGACTGATGTAAATGTACAAAACATATGTAAACTGCTGTGTAAATTGACAGTGCTATAGAAGTACATGTAATAAATAATATAATATTTATTACACTATTCAATAATAAATGGGGCTACTGTGATGTCTATTAAAAGAAGTATCACATTGTGTGACCCTCTCAGTGGTTTGTTTTATCCAGGATACACTTTATTTTATTAGGCCTATTTCTCTAGCTTTTTGGTGGCCAGACAACTAGTCACACTTGGAACCTCTTATTGAATTTTGGTCACTTTCAGGCTTTTTTGGTGATAGTTGTGTCTTGTGTGATCTCTGTTATTCCTTTTATTGTATCATTGTATGGTATTGGCATTGATACTCTCTATTTTGACTTTCTACTGAATAGTTTAATGTGATCTGACTTCTATTCATTCTGCTTAATGGTCCATTGCTGCAAAGTTCAAGTACGCAGTTTCAGCCTCCTGGCACCTGTGCCCTTCCATTGCCATACCAGTCCATGCCTCAACTCCCATAGGTGCTT
Source organism: Pelophylax lessonae (assembly GCF_965119305.1). NCBI lineage: Eukaryota > Metazoa > Chordata > Amphibia > Anura > Ranidae > Pelophylax > Pelophylax lessonae. The sequence goes on along the minus strand of NC_138768.1, from coordinate 776,809,622 downwards.
AGACAGCAATTGTGCAGGAAGCCACCCTCATCATCTTGAGCTCTTCATACAGGTATGTGACAGTCTGCCTCATCCAATCAAAGAATGTGTCCATTACAAAAAATACAAGACGTTCTATGAATGGCAGAGGGTTCAAGCAAAGAACCACCACTAGCATGTAATTTACAGTAATTTACAGCTTTAAATTTACAGCTTTAAATCTCCTTCAGGATTTATTCTAGTCTTATTCCCCAACCAGCTGCCAGCATTCAGAGGTAGTGTATATAAGGTGCAAGGACTTGAGAAAAGTCTTCACTTTTTTCTTTCAACTTTGATGAAAAACGGTATTGCATCTAATTAAAAGATTCACAACAATCTGTTACCCATGAATATTTTTTTCTGATTTTTAGCCCCCGAATAATTAAAAATCAATTATAGATGCCATTTCAATAGATTTCCATTGCAAGTTTAATCATTTGAAAATGAAAATAATTGAAACTGGCAGTGACAGATTGCTGTGTATCTTTTAACCTCAATTGATTTTTTTTTTTTCCCAGCATGGGCATTGTGTTTAGGCAAACCTAGCCAGTCAGTGTTGGACCCTTTGGTGAGAATCATGCAAGAATTCAGCCTCCAAAGGCAGCTCAGAGGAGCAGTTTGTTTTAGAAAGGAGTAGCTTCACTTAGTACCTAAGGCTATTGGGAAAAAAAGAGAAAAAAATGAAGTGTCATTTCAGATAATAGGTGTGCTTTAACCACTTCTGGACCGGAAGATTTTCCCCCTTAATGACCAGGCCCTATTTTGCGATTTGGCACTGCATTACTTTAACGGACAATTGCGCGGCGGTACGATGCTGTACCCAAATAAAATTGATGTCACTTTTTTCCCACAAATAGAGTTTTCTTTTGATGATATTTGATTACCTGTGTGATTTTTATTTTTTGCACTATAAGCAAAAAAAGAGCGACAATTCTGAAAAAAAAAAAAAAAACAATATTTTTCACTTTCTACTATATAACAGTCTCAAAAAAAAATAAAATAAAAAATCAAGATTTTTAACATTTTAAGCCAATTTGTTTTCTGCTACATATTTTTGGTAAAAAACATCACAACAATCACGCGTATTTTGATTGCTTTGCGTAAAAGTTATCGTGTCTACTAACTACGGGATAGATTTATGTCATTTTTGTTGTTTTTTTTTTTTTTTACTAGTAATGGCGGTGATCTGCGATCTGGGACTGCGACATTGCGGCAGACAGATCGGACCCCTAACTGACATTTTTTACACTTTTGGGGGGGACCAGTGACATTACTACAGTAATCAGTGCTAAAAATATGCACTGTTACTGTAATAATGACACTGGCAGGGAAGGGGTTAACACTGTGGGTGATGAAGTTGTTAAATGTGAGCCTAAGGGAGTGATTCTAACTGTGGGGGGCGTGGCTTGTGAAATGATCATAGAGACCTGTGATCCTATATAGCAGTGATGGCGAACCTTGGCACCCCAGATGTTTTGGAACTATATTTCCCATGATGCTCATGCACTCTGTAGTGTAGACGAGCCTCATGGGAAATGTAGTTCCAAAACATCTGGGGTGCCAAGGTTCACCATCACTGCTATATAGAATTCCAGGGAGAAGAACGGTCAGCTGTGTTTACAACATTCTTCTCTCTCAGCGGGGAGCGATCGCAGTTGTCAGGTGGCAATCAAAGCCGCCTGCCCCATGCATCGGAGTCCCCGCTGCCGAGTGGGGGCCCCTAGCTGCAGGCGTGCGACCGACATAGGTTTACGTCAGTTTTGCCCAGGAGGGCACTGCCACAGTAAATAGGCAGTGGGCGGCGGGTGGTTGGGAAGTGGTTATTACCTGCTAAACACACATTAATACTGCATGTTCTACCCTGATGCTTTTTACAAAAAATTATACATGGTAGTCTGAGATAAACCTATAGTACCAATTTGCTTTTTTTTTCAAAGGAATGAAAGGAAAAGGTGCATTTTATATGCCCCCTTTTCCTCATGGGAGAAATGGCAGGGGAACAGCTTGAGTTTTTAGTCAGAATTTAGGGGGGATAGTCTGACAGGAATTTACCTCAGGGAAATAGCGGGATCCTGCCTGGAGATAGTTTTAGGAGGTGGGATTTGGAGTATCCTGACAGGTGATAGGTTAGTTGTAAGGAAAGTTCTAGAAGGTATTAGGAGTCTATAAAAGGGCAGTGCGGTCTCTGAGGCACTCATTCACCTCAGAGAAATCCTATTGTTTGTCTCAGTCCTCCTTCGTTTTTTGACTTTCCCCTCATTATGAGCTTGTTGAGACAGCTTATTGAGAGGGCAGGGGAGGTAGGAGGAGAGGACTGGGTGCGACAGTGCCTGAATTTACCTCGGCCAAGCGCTTCAGGACCGGGTGGAGATGCTGCAGCAGTTGTGTGTCGGAACGACGAGCAAGATTCAAGCGTGCCGCCATTAGTGAATGTTGGGAGAGAGCTGGATGCAGAGGAGGAGGTTCCAGGTTGGGTCGACGTCACCTCCGGCGGACGTGGAAAATGGAAGAGAACCCCGAGACGACGTCAGTCTCCATCGCCGGAAAGGTAATTTCCGCTGAAAGGTGCCGGGCGCCATCCAGTGCACCGGCGTGAAGCCCGGACAGCTACGGAGGTCAGCGGCGGGGAACCCAGCGGGTAAGGTCATTCGGCGAGTCAATGGGAGCGGCAGCATCCAGACGGAGGTCCCTGCACAGTGCGGCGGAGGACAGATCGGAGAGCCGAATGGGAGGTCGCTCCATTCTGGTGATCGGAGCAGCCAGTGTGATCGATGAACAGCTTCAGGGACAGGGTGAGTCTAATCTGCCTGTCCTATCTAACATTGTGGAATTGTTAGCTAAGCTCAGTAAAGATGTACAAGAATTGCAGAGTGTCAGACAGGCTCAGAGGGGTGTCAGTGAAATATGGTTGCCATCTTGTGGCAATATTGCTAACTGCAGTTTGGATCAGAGTATTGCTATGTCACCTTTTGAGGTAGCCAGGTCTCAGAATATCCCTGAGACCTGTTTGAAAGAGGCTTTAACGTGTGACATTTCCCCCCTTGGTTTCCATTTACCTATGGCTTTGAAGGAAAAAATTTGGAGGGGGGAATTTGTGGACATTTTGTCTCTTTTTCCCTCTGCAAAAGAATTTCTTTTGAAAAGTGACAAGAAAGAGGAGAAGGAAGATGATAGGAGGAGACCGGTTTCTAAAAGTTTCAATAATTGGTTGCAGGCGTTTTGCATCTACGCTGCTGTCCTTTGTGAAAAATCCCCTGAGAAGAGTGCTGGCTTATTTCAGCATGTAGACATCATTTTAGAAGCTTATAAAAACTTTGGTAGCTCTGCGTGGTTTACATATGATGAAGCTTTTAGGCAAAAGCTTTCCATACATAAACAGTTAAAATGGGGTGTTAAGGACATTGGGTTATGGTTGAATTTGTTCCTTCCTCAAAAGCCAGCATTTAGCAAACAGCCAGTGAATCCCAATCAGGCTACTACTTCCTTTCGGAAAGGAGTGTGCTTCAACTTTAATGAGGGACAATGTAAGTGGGCATCAGCTTACAGGTACAAGCACGAATGCGCTTTTTGCTCAGGTACACACTCAGTGGTTAAATGTTTCAAGAAAATGGCCAGTGCCAACCTGCAACAGCTACTGGTTTCAAAAAGCCCGGTCCCCGGTGAAGTTGGAAAGCATGCTGCCATTCCTCCAGTTTATCCCAGACAGGGAGACAGCTGAAATGCTAACTGATGGTTTTCAGGAAGGTTTTATGTTACCCTTTTTTCCAGGGACTGGGTGTAAGATTTTTGATAACCTGAAATCAGTTGAGAGATATATGGATATTGTTTTGTCTAAAATAGGTAAGGAGATTAGGGAAGGTAGGATGGCAGGTCCTTTTCCATCCCCCCTTTTGAACATTTTAGAATTTCACCGTAAGGAATTGTGCCTAAGAAAGAGCCAGGAACATTCAGATTGATTCACCACTTGTCATACCCAAAGGGGGAATCACTGAATGACCAGATTTCTGAAGAGGTCTGTTCAGTATCATATGCCTCTTTTGATGATGGAGTGGTAATACTTAGACAGCTTGGTCATGGGGCTTTGTTGGCAAAGGCCGATATTCAATCGGCCTTTAGGCTGCTCCTGATTCACCCTTCTTGTTTTCATTCTTTGGGTTTTTATTTGCAGGAAAAATTTTATTTTGATCGCTGTTTGCCGATGGGCTGCTCGATCTCCTGCAGATATTTTGAATCTTTTTCTAGTTTTTTGCAGTGGGTGGTGGGTCAGGTCTCAGGTTCTGATGACATGATTCACTATCTTGATGATTTCCTATTTATGGGTAAAAAAGATTCTCCCGACTGTCAGAGGTTACTGGAGAAATTTTTTCAGGTCTGTGCGGATTTTGGCGTTCCGCTGGCACTTGAAAAAACCATGGGCCCTTCCACTAGGATAGAATTTTTGGGTATCACTATAGATACCATATCCATGGAATTCCGGTTACCTGCTGTGAAGATGGATAGGCTTAGGACAGGCTTAGGACACTGTTAGCTGAAATGTTGAGGAAGAAAAAGGTTTGCTTAAGAGAGATGCAAGCTCTTTTGGGACAACTGGCTTTCGCAACTCATGTTATGCCGATAGGAAAAGCCTTTTCTAGGTGGCTTTATAGGGCAATTTCAGGTTTAAAATCTTAAAAAAGAATAGCGCGCAAATGCAAAAGAAATTACTACCAAATCTGAAGAGAGTCCATAAATAAAAATGGGGGTTTGTTCCCACCATATGGCCATATCGTGCTCAAGCCCACTACTGCGTCAAAGTACCCCATTATCAGTGGGTCCTACACTATCCATGAAAAAGAGATGAATCCAGCCCTTCTAACCCTTGGAGACAACACTCCTTGCTGGGAAAAATGTGCAAATGCACTACAGGGGACTCCTCCTATATCCATTTGATGGTGGACACTGATTGAGTACAGGTGTATGTGGGGGGTGGGGAGGGCTGCTCAACCTCGATAGTCTGGTCAGACCGAATACATAATAAACAGGCAAAAAATTTGGGGGAGCATACCCATGTATTTCCAAAGCTGCTGCAGCTATGAACCAAAAGACATGTATATTAAAAAAGAATAGCGCGCAAATGCAAAAGAAATTACTACCAAATCTGAAGAGAGTCCATAAATAAAAATGGGGGTTTGGTCCCACCATATGGCCATATCGTGCTCAAGCCCACTACTGCGTCAAAGTACCCCATTATCAGTGGGTCCTACACTATCCATGAAAAAGAGATGAATCCAGCCCTTCTAACAATTGGAGACAACACTCCTTGCTGGGAAAAATGTGCAAATAATAAACAGGCAAAAAAAAAAAAAAGAAAATGCCATATGGTGGGACCAAACCCCCATTTTTATTTATGGACTCTCTTCAGATTTGGTAGTAATTTCTTTTGCATTTGCGCGCTATTCTTTTTTAATATACATGTCTTTTGGTTCATAGCTGCAGCAGCTTTGGAAATACATGGGTATGCTCCCCCAAATTTTTTGCCTGTTTATTATGTATTCGGTCTGACCAGACTATCGAGGTTGAGCAGCCCTCCCCACCCCCCACATACACCTGTACTCAATCAGTGTCCACCATCAAATGGATATAGGAGGAGTCCCCTGTAGTGCATTTGCACATTTTTCCCAGCAAGGAGTGTTGTCTCCAAGGGTTAGAAGGGCTGGATTCATCTCTTTTTCATGGATAGTGTAGGACCCACTGATAATGGGGTACTTTGACGCAGTAGTGGGCTTGAGCACGATATGGCCATATGGTGGGACCAAACCCCCATTTTTATTTATGGACTCTCTTCAGATTTGGTAGTAATTTCTTTTGCATTTGCGCGCTATTCTTTTTTAATATACATGTCTTTTGGTTCATAGCTGCAGCAGCTTTGGAAATACATGGGTATGCTCCCCCAAATTTTTTGCCTGTTTATTATGTATTCGGTCTGACCAGACTATCGAAGTTGAGCAGCCCTCCCCACCCCCCACATACACTTGTACTCAATCAGTGTCCACCATCAAATGGATATAGGAGGAGTCCCCTGTAGTGCATTTGCACATTTTTCCCAGCAAGGAGTGTTGTCTCCAAGGGTTAGAAGGGCTGGATTCATCTCTTTTTCATGGATAGTGTAGGACCCACTGATAATGGGGTACTTTGACGCAGTAGTGGGCTTGAGCACGATATGGCCATATGGTGGGACCAAACCCCCATTTTTATTTATGGACTCTCTTCAGATTTGGTAGTAATTTCTTTTGCATTTGCGCGCTATTCTTTTTTAATATACATGTCTTTTGGTTCATAGCTGCAGCAGCTTTGGAAATACATGGGTATGCTCCCCCAAATTTTTTGCCTGTTTATTATGTATTCGGTCTGACCAGACTATCGAAGTTGAGCAGCCCTCCCCACCCCCCACATACACTTGTACTCAATCAGTGTCCACCATCAAATGGATATAGGAGGAGTCCCCTGTAGTGCATTTGCACATTTTTCCCAGCAAGGAGTGTTGTCTCCAAGGGTTAGAAGGGCTGGATTCATCTCTTTTTCATGGATAGTGTAGGACCCACTGATAATGGGGTACTTTGACGCAGTAGTGGGCTTGAGCACGATATGGCCATATGGTGGGACCAAACCCCCATTTTTATTTATGGACTCTCTTCAGATTTGGTAGTAATTTCTTTTGCATTTGCGCGCTATTCTTTTTTAATATACATGTCTTTTGGTTCATAGCTGCAGCAGCTTTGGAAATACATGGGTATGCTCCCCCAAATTTTTTGCCTGTTTATTATGTATTCGGTCTGACCAGACTATCGAGGTTGAGCAGCCCTCCCCACCCCCCACATACACTTGTACTCAATCAGTGTCCACCATCAAATGGATATAGGAGGAGTCCCCTGTAGTGCATTTGCACATTTTTCCCAGCAAGGAGTGTTGTCTCCAAGGGTTAGAAGGGCTGGATTCATCTCTTTTTCATGGATAGTGTAGGACCCACTGATAATGGGGTACTTTGACGCAGTAGTGGGCTTGAGCACGATATGGCCATATGGTGGGACCAAACCCCCATTTTTATTTATGGACTCTCTTCAGATTTGGTCGTAATTTCTTTTGCATTTGCGCGCTATTCTTTTTTAATATACATGTCTTTTGGTTCATAGCTGCAGCAGCTTTGGAAATACATGGGTATGCTCCCCCAAATTTTTTGCCTGTTTATTATGTATTCGGTCTGACCAGACTATCGAGGTTGAGCAGCCCTCCCCACCCCCCACATACACCTGTACTCAATCAGTGTCCACCATCAAATGGATATAGGAGGAGTCCCCTGTAGTGCATTTGCACATTTTTCCCAGCAAGGAGTGTTGTCTCCAAGGGTTAGAAGGGCTGGATTCATCTCTTTTTCATGGATAGTGTAGGACCCACTGATAATGGGGTACTTTGACGCAGTAGTGGGCTTGAGCACGATATGGCCATATGGTGGGACCAAACCCCCATTTTTATTTATGGACTCTCTTCAGATTTGGTAGTAATTTCTTTTGCATTTGCGCGCTATTCTTTTTTAATATACATGTCTTTTGGTTCATAGCTGCAGCAGCTTTGGAAATACATGGGTATGCTCCCCCAAATTTTTTGCCTGTTTATTATGTATTCGGTCTGACCAGACTATCGAGGTTGAGCAGCCCTCCCCACCCCCCACATACACCTGTACTCAATCAGTGTCCACCATCAAATGGATATAGGAGGAGTCCCCTGTAGTGCATTTGCACATTTTTCCCAGCAAGGAGTGTTGTCTCCAAGGGTTAGAAGGGCTGGATTCATCTCTTTTTCATGGATAGTGTAGGACCCACTGATAATGGGGTACTTTGACGCAGTAGTGGGCTTGAGCACGATATGGCCATATGGTGGGACCAAACCCCCATTTTTATTTATGGACTCTCTTCAGATTTGGTAGTAATTTCTTTTGCATTTGCGCGCTATTCTTTTTTAATATACATGTCTTTTGGTTCATAGCTGCAGCAGCTTTGGAAATACATGGGTATGCTCCCCCAAATTTTTTGCCTGTTTATTATGTATTCGGTCTGACCAGACTATCGAGGTTGAGCAGCCCTCCCCACCCCCCACATACACCTGTACTCAATCAGTGTCCACCATCAAATGGATATAGGAGGAGTCCCCTGTAGTGCATTTGCACATTTTTCCCAGCAAGGAGTGTTGTCTCCAAGGGTTAGAAGGGCTGGATTCATCTCTTTTTCATGGATAGTGTAGGACCCACTGATAATGGGGTACTTTGACGCAGTAGTGGGCTTGAGCACGATATGGCCATATGGTGGGACCAAACCCCCATTTTTATTTATGGACTCTCTTCAGATTTGGTAGTAATTTCTTTTGCATTTGCGCGCTATTCTTTTTTAATATACATGTCTTTTGGTTCATAGCTGAAGCAGCTTTGGAAATACATGGGTATGCTCCCCCAAATTTTTTGCCTGTTTATTATGTATTCGGTCTGACCAGACTATCGAGGTTGAGCAGCCCTCCCCACCCCCCACATACACCTGTACTCAATCAGTGTCCACCATCAAATGGATATAGGAGGAGTCCCCTGTAGTGCATTTGCACATTTTTCCCAGCAAGGAGTGTTGTCTCCAAGGGTTAGAAGGGCTGGATTCATCTCTTTTTCATGGATAGTGTAGGACCCACTGATAATGGGGTACTTTGACGCAGTAGTGGGCTTGAGCACGATATGGCCATATGGTGGGACCAAACCCCCATTTTTATTTATGGACTCTCTTCAGATTTGGTAGTAATTTCTTTTGCATTTGCGCGCTATTCTTTTTTAATATACATGTCTTTTGGTTCATAGCTGCAGCAGCTTTGGAAATACATGGGTATGCTCCCCCAAATTTTTTGCCTGTTTATTATGTATTCGGTCTGACCAGACTATCGAAGTTGAGCAGCCCTCCCCACCCCCCACATACACCTGTACTCAATCAGTGTCCACCATCAAATGGATATAGGAGGAGTCCCCTGTAGTGCATTTGCACATTTTTCCCAGCAAGGAGTGTTGTCTCCAAGGGTTAGAAGGGCTGGATTCATCTCTTTTTCATGGATAGTGTAGGACCCACTGATAATGGGGTACTTTGACGCAGTAGTGGGCTTGAGCACGATATGGCCATATGGTGGGACCAAACCCCCATTTTTATTTATGGACTCTCTTCAGATTTGGTAGTAATTTCTTTTGCATTTGCGCGCTATTCTTTTTTAATATACATGTCTTTTGGTTCATAGCTGCAGCAGCTTTGGAAATACATGGGTATGCTCCCCCAAATTTTTTGCCTGTTTATTATGTATTCGGTCTGACCAGACTATCGAGGTTGAGCAGCCCTCCCCACCCCCCACATACACCTGTACTCAACCAGTGTCCACCATCAAATGGATATAGGAGGAGTCCCCTGTAGTGCATTTGCACATTTTTCCCAGCAAGGAGTGTTGTCTCCAAGGGTTAGAAGGGCTGGATTCATCTCTTTTTCATGGATAGTGTAGGACCCACTGATAATGGGGTACTTTGACGCAGTAGTGGGCTTGAGCACGATATGGCCATATGGTGGGACCAAACCCCCATTTTTATTTATGGACTCTCTTCAGATTTGGTAGTAATTTCTTTTGCATTTGCGCGCTATTGTTTTTTAATATACATGTCTTTTGGTTCATAGCTGCAGCAGCTTTGGAAATACATGGGTATGCTCCCCCAAATTTTTTGCAGGTTTAAAATCTCCTTCTGCTCATTTGAGGGTCACCTCTGAGTTGAAGGAAGATTTGCTGGTATGGTCCCAGTTTTTGGTGCATTTTAATGGTAGGACCTTGTTCCAGGAAGAATTTGTCCTGCAGCAGGGTCAGAAGGTTTTGGGGCAGTTTGGCGCACACATTGGTTTGTTGGTTCCTGGCCACATCGTTGGGAAGTGCAAGGGTTTTTAAAGAATATCGTTTTACTAGAGCTTTTTCCCATTTTGGTTGCACTGGAAATCTGGGGAACAGAGTTTAGGAATAGGAGAATACTAGTTAGGACTGACAATAAAGGTGTCATGTATGCATTAAACTGTTTGTCTTCTAAGTCTCCGCCCATCATTGCCCTTTTGAGATATTTAATTTTTAAATGCCTAAACTTGAAAATCTGGTTGAAAGCTAAGCATATAGCTGGCAAGGACAATGATGTGGCGGATGCTTTCTCTTGTTTACAGATGGAGAGATTTTTCCTTTTACTTCCAGAGGCAGATCCAGCTGGTGTTCCTTGCCCGACAAATTTAAGGACGCTAATTTGAACTGCATTCCTGACTTTATACGAAATTCGGTGGCACCCTGGTTAATGTGGTTGGGTTTCTTGGATGGTATTGGAAATGAGCTGTCTGCTTTTTCCGAAGGGCTGGTCTTATTGTTTTTGGAAAAATTAATGACGGTGCAGTATTCATGTGCGCATATTCAGAAATTATTGGCAGGTGTCTCTTTCTTTTTTAAATTAAATTAACGACCACCATGTTTTTCCTTTTTTTCTGTTAAGCAGGCGGTGAAAGGTTATAGGAGAAAAAACTTTAAAAGGGATGGGCGAATGCCGATTACACCTGAGATTTTGGGTAATTTGTGTGAGGCGACGTTTAAGGTATGTTACTCCAAATTTGAATCCATCCTTTTTCAAACTGCCTTTTCAATTGCATTTTTTTTCTGCAATGAGGGTCTCGGAAGTTATTAGTCTCCGACGGGGGGGTGTTGCTTTTACCCAGAGGGAAGTAAGGATTTTTTTAGACAGTTCTAAGACTGACCAGTTGAGAAAACGAGTTTGGATTACCCTGAGATCTCTACGGGATTCTCCAATTTGCCCAGTTGTGTTATTGAGTAGTTATGTTAGTTGTAGGCCGGTAGGTAGTTTTGCCCCCCTTTTTGTACACGAGACAGGTGTTGGTATTACGAAATATCAGTTTGAGAAAGTTTTTAAATTATGCATTGAAAAGCTGTGTTTGGACAAGCAGAATTTTACCTCCCATTCTTTTAGGATAGGGGCAGCAACTGAGGCTGCTAGAACAGGTCTGGAGCCAGCAGTCATAAAGAAGATGGGTAGGTGGAAATCGGATTGTTACAAGTTGTATGTTCGTCCTAATTGTTAATTTTTTTCTAGGAGGGAAGAAAGTGGTCTGGATTATCGGCCACTCCTTTGTGTATTGGGCACACCAGCGAGCAAAACAGAGGGTATATTCCGAAAATCTGGGACTGAACCCGCAGGAATATCAGGTCTTTTGGTGCGGTAGACGGGGTATGTGGTGTGGGAAGATTTTTTTATTTGAGGTTTGTAGACTTTCACAGGTTTTTCCTTCCCCAGATGTGTTGATCGTACATCTGGGAGGGAACGATATAGGCCAGGTTAAGACGTTAGACCTTATTTTTAAGATCAGGAATGATCTTTACAATTTAAGTTTGTCATTTCCCAAGGCTGTAGTGATTTTTTCTGAAGTGGTGCAGAGATTGAGATGGTTGGTCTCCCCGTCTCTGCGTCCTTTTGAGAAAATAAGGAAGAGGATCAACAGGGCTTTAGCAAAATTGCTTAAAAAAGTAGGTATCTTTTCATTTAGACATACTGAGTTGGAAAACGGTACGGAGGGTCTCTATAGGTTCGATGGGGTCCATCTGTCAAACATAGGCCTAGATATTTTCAATGCAGATTTGGGTTCTTGTGTGGAAATAGCCGCGGTTGTGGGGTAGGGACAGAAGCGGTTGGATGCTTCCCCCCTCTTCTGTCGTGTGGGAGTTGTTTTTAATGATAAAGAGAATTTTATATTGATGCAGCCTGAGCTTTTTATGGCTAGGCTGTCTGAGGATGTGTTGATAATTATTTGAGTCTTTATTATTTATTTATGCTTAAACCAATAATAAACGGCCGCGGCCAATTTTTAATGCAATATTTTGGGTCAGAGTTTTTATTATAGTATAAGTCTTGGTAGAGTGGTAAGACAGATCCGGCCTATTATCCCATGAAAGGCAAAGGGGCATTTTATATGCCCCCTTTTCCTCATGGGAGAAATGGCAGGGGAACAGCTTGAGTTTTTAGTCAGAATTTAGGCGGGATAGTCTGACAGGAATTTACCCCAGGGAAAAAGCGGGATCCTGCCTGGAGATAGTTTCAGGAGGTAGGATTTGAAGTTTCCTGACAGGTGATAGGTTAGTCGTAAGGAAAGTTCTAGAAGTTATTAGGAGTCTATAAAAGGGCAGTGCGGTCTCTGAGGGGCTCATTCACCTCAGAGAAATCCTATTGTTTGTCTCCCCACATGTCGTGGCTGTTTGTTATGTGGTAAGTCACCTTTGCAGCTATGCAAAGGGGAACCAGTGTTATTAGATTTGGGAGTTGTTTTTAATGATAAAGAGAATTTTATATTTATTGATGCAGCCTGAGCTTTTTATGGCTAGGCTGTCTTAGGATGTGTTGATAATTATTTGAGTCTTTATTATTTATTAATGCTTAAACCAATAATAACGGGCCGCTGCCAATTTTTAATCCAATATTTTTGGTCAGAGTTTTCATTATAGTATAAGTCTTGGTAGAGTGGTAAGACAGATCCGGCCTATTATCCCATTCAAATGTTCATGCAAATGAGATGCAAAAAACAGTCCATCTGTCAATGAACATTTAACCTATAGCAACAAGTATTCACAAATAAGATATTCCATTGCAAAAACAAAGAATAGGTTGTTTAGTCCTTATTAAAGGATTCAGATGCCCTTTAATAAAAAGACCTACAATTCAGATGCCATGGCCAATTTTGCATTCAGAACCTTTGGTATGTAGCATAGACACAGCCTATGAGCCCAATTAATCACCCTCAATGCATACCCACAGGCTATAAAAATGACCTACATTATCTTTTCTCCAGTCTAAAGCAGGGCAATCCATGCGTTCTTTAACTATTAATTTGCAAAGCAGTTGTGTTTGTTTTGAGTACTTATACATGTTAGGACGCCATTGAAAACAAAGGGCAATGCATCACAGCATGCATACATTATGAATACCTGATGCCTAGTATACATTAGTAGTTTTTTTTTTTCATTCAACCCAGCAGGGCTGAATGAAAAGAAACTGACAGCTCAGGAGGAGCCGCTGTATTAACTATCCAACGTAACGTTAGTACAGCGGTCTCCCTTGCTATTCTATTTTGTTCTGACAAGGGGATGCCCCCGCCAGAACACTCTGGTCAGCGCTCTCAGCCATTGGGAGCCAATTGACAGATCTTTTTCTGTCATGCCCCTTCGACAGAAGCTGGACCAAAAGCCTGCTTCTGTCAGACCAACTGCTGTACACACACGCTGAATGTCGGCCAGTTTCCTTTGAACCAGCCAATGCCCCCCAACATTTAGCACATGTGTACTAGGCTTTACACTGAATTCTGAAGTATAGTGTCATTTATCCAAATGCACACAGTGATTTTGATCTTGTTCTATCAATTTGTTGATATTGAGGAAAAAGAATGTGTTTGCCTTGCCATAAATGTAATGGTTGTTGTAGCACCCAGCCACTATGCCATGTAAGCTGGATACTTAGTTATATACAGTGAGGGAAAAAGGTATTTGCTCCCCTGCTGATGTGGAACATTTTCCCACTGACAAAGAAATGATCAGTCTATCATTTTAATGGTAGGTTTATTTTAACAGTGAGAGACAGAATAACAACAAAAATATCCAGAAAAGATGAATTTCAAAAAAGTTATATGTTGATTTGCATTTTATGCGTGAAATAAGTATTTTCAACCAAGCGTTTTCTTTTTTGTAAATTGAAAAGGAAATACAATCATACAAAGAAAATATAAAGTATGGTAGGCAATGAAACATGGAATCACAACAACATCAAAAACCTTTAAACTGCAGAGGTACAAGACAGGAGTACACACAAAGTAGGGCATTACAAGAAGTTGGAATCTGACGAGAAAGGAACTGTCAGTCCACAATCCATAGGAATAAACATAAAAATAACGCAACATAAATATTGAAGCAGTAATATAAACAACCATAGTTAAACACATGTCTCTGGGGTCTGTAACCACCTGTCCCAAATTTTATTGAACTTGGTGGGACAACCTCTATGGGCGTAGATGAGCTTCTTATATGGAATAGTGACATTGATCTCCCTCAGCCAATCACTGAATACCAGGGGGTTATCACGCATCCAGCTTCTAGCGATGTGAAATAAGTATTTGACTCCTTCGCAAAACATGACTTAATACTTGGCACACTTGTCCCACTCCTCTTGGCAGATCCTCTCCAAGTTATTAACCACTTACCGCATACTGACGTATATTTACGTCGGCAGACTTTGCAGTAGTATACCGGGATGATGCCTCTAGCTAGAGACATCATCCCAGTACCGTGGTTTAGTGCCAACGGTCGGATTTCCGTCAGTAACGATCGATGCGGCTCAGGAGCCTCTCAATCGTTACCCGGGTGAGCGGGAGGGGACGTCCGCCGCCTTCCGTGACTTTGCTCGGGTCTCCCGTCCCACCAGGAGCCCCGAGCACCCAGCCGGCACGTCCACCGGCTGGATGGAGTCTCCGATGACGTAACACGGAGGCGGCGTCCATGACATCACTTCCAGGTTACTGTGCTGCAAAAGGCGACAAATTTAAAAAACGGCTGTATGGAAAAACGCCGTTTTCGGCGTTTTGCATACATGGAAGTGTAGTGGAGGGGTCTACGGTCTTTTAGACTCTCGATCCCTCCATAAAGAGTACCTGTCACTACATATTGGTGTCACAAGGGATGTTTACATTGCTTGTGACAGCAATAAAAGTGATCAGATTTTTAATTTTTTTTTAAAAACTGTAATAAAGTTTAAAAAAAAAATAAAATAAATAGGAAAAAAAAAAACATTTTAGCAGCCCCCGTAACCGTTAGCTCGCGCACAAAAAAAAATGTATACTGAAGTGGAGCCGCGAATGAAATCGCTGTTCAAACCACACATGTGAGGTATCGCCGCGATCGCCAGAGCATGAGAAATAATTAAAAAAAAAAGAGCTACACTCTAACTCTAAACTGGTAACCGTTAAATAAATTTAAAGCGTTGCCTATTGAGATCTCTATTGACCGTAGTTTGTCGCCATCCCACGGGGGGGCGCAATTTTAAACCGTAACATGTTGGGTATCTATTTACTCGGCGTGACATCATCTTTCACAATATACAAAAAAAATGGGCTAACTTTACTGTTTAGTATTTTTTAAATGCAGTGAAATGTGATTTTTCAAAATGTTTCCAAAAAAATGGCGTTTTAAAGACCGCTGCGCAAATACCGCGTGACAAAAAATATTGCAATGACCGACATTTTATTCTCCAGAGTCTTTGCTAAAAATATATATATATATATATATATATATATATATATATATATATATATATATATATATATAATGTTTGGGGGTTCTAAGTAGTTTTCTAGGAAAAAATACTGGTTTTAACTTGTAAACAAAAAGTGTCCGAAATAGGGCTGGGGCTTAAGTGTTTAAGGTTTCGAGGTTGGCATTTGGTAACTCGAATCTTCAGCTCCCTCCACATATTTTCTATGGGATTAAGGCCTGGAGACTGGCTAGGCACTACAGAACCTTAATGTGCTTTTTCTTGAGCTACTCCTTTGTTGCCTTGTATATAGCACAAAAGACTAGAAATGGTAGGACTTTAAATACCCCTCCAGTGATCATGCAGATACATTTATATATAGAAAAATATGAAATTTGATTTATGACAATAAAATGTCTAAAAACTCACATCAAATGTCTTATTAATACCAATTAACATTGTCCACTGCAAATATGCAAGGCTATTGGTCGAATAATAAAACATTGCTTCCTCAGGACCTCCTGTCTCTTACATAAGCGCACATAACTAAAGAAATATATTGTAAACACAAAGGAAACATATGTATAAGTTGTACAATAATAATCATTAGGAAAAAGTTAGAATATTTATGTATATTGTTCTCCTTTCCTCTCTATCCCAAGCTTCTTTTTGGGGATAGATATCATGTACCTTTCTAACTTATTGATTATTATAAACAAACTCAATTATGTTTCTTGATGATTTGTAACTTATACGTATGCTTCTTTTGTCTTTAGAAAATATTTATTTGGTCAAGTGCACTTATGTGAGAGACAGGAGGTCACGAGAAAGTGTTTTTTTTCCACAAAAACACGTCAAGCTAAGCTCTGCCCTCCCCATCAGTGCTGCCCGCCAGTGCCCTCCCCATCAGTGCTGCCCGCCAGTGCCCATCATTGCCATCTATCAGTGCCGCCCACCAGTGCCCATTATTGCCCACCAGTGCCGCCTATCATTGCCCATCAATGCCACCTATCAGTGCCCATCAATGCCGCCTATCGGTGCCCAGCAGTGTCGCCTATCAGTGCCCACCAATGCTGCATATCAGTGTTACCTATCAGTGCCACATATCAGTACCTATCAGTGCCGCCTATCAGTGCCGCCTATCAGTGCCGCCTATCAGTGCCACCCCATCAGTGCCACCCCATAGTGCCTGTCAGTGCAGTCTCATCAGTGCTCATCAGTGCAGGAAAAAATGTATTTATTTACAAAATTTTATAACATAAACAAAAAACCTTTTTTTTTTTTTTCAAACTTTTCGGGTCTTTTTTTAATTTGTTTAGAAAAAAAGAAAAAACCTTGTGGTGATCAAATACCACCAAAAGAAAGCTCTATTTGTGGGGGGAAAGTGACATAAATTTGGTTTAGGTACAGTGTTGCATGACAATGCAAAATTGGCCTGGGCAGGAAGGGGGTGAAATTGCCCTGTATTGAAGTGGTTAAAGTCCTACCATTTACTCTTTTGTGCTTTTTACTTTTAACAAGGATGACCCCCTCTACTGGTACATATTTAGTTGAAACCCTCCCTATACACATCCAACCAATAATCTTCTGTTAATATTTCTTTGTTCCCTTGGCTGTGTGTTTTGGGTCATTGTCATTGTCATGCTGGAATACCCATCCACGACCCATTTTCATTGCCCTGGCTGAGGAAAGGAGGTTCTAAGGAGGTTCTCACCCAAGATTTGACAGTGCATGGCCCGTACATTGTCCCTTTGATGCAGTGAAGTTCTCCTGTTACCTTAGCAGAAAAACACCCCCAAAGCATAATGTTTCCACCTCCATGTTTGACGGTGGGGTCATAGGCAGCATTCCTCCTCCTCCAAACATGGTAAGCTGAGTTGATGTTATAGAGCTTGGTTTTGGTCTCATCTGCCCACAACACTTTCACCCAATTCATTAGTAAACTTCAGACGGGCCTGTACATATGCTTCCTTGAGAAGGGGGACCTTGCGGGCACTGCAGAATTTCAGTCCTTCACGGTGTATTGTGCTACCAATTGTTTTCTTAGTGACTATGGTCCCAGCTGCCTTGATGTCATTGACTAGATACTCCTGTGTAGTTCTGGGCTCCTTCCTCACTGTTCTCATAATCATTGAAACTCCACGAGGTCAGATCTTGCATGGAGCCCAAGATTGAGGGAGACTTACAGTTATGTTGTGTTTCTTCCATTTGCGAACAATCTCACCAACTGTTGTCACCCTCTCACCTAGCTGCTTGGTGATAGTCATGTATGCGCATTCCAGCCTTGTGTAGGTCTACAATATTGTCCCTTAAATTCTTGGACAGCTCCTTGGGCTTGGCCATGGTGGAGAAATTGGAATCTGGTTGATAGATTGTTTCTGTGAACAGGTGCCTTTTTATACAGATAACAAGCTGAGATTAGGAACACTCCCTTTAAGAGAGTGCTCCTAATCTCAGCTTGTTACCTGTATTGAAGACACCTGGGAACCAGAAATCTTGTTGATTGATAGGGGATCAAATACTTAATTCCCCAATTAAAGTGCAAATCAATTTACAATTTTTTTTAAATGCGTTTTTCTGGATATTTTTTTAGTTATTATGTCTCTCAGTGTTAAAATTAACCTACCATTAAAATTCTAGACTCGTTATTTCTTTGTCAGTGGGCAAGCGTATAAAATCAGCAGGGATCAAATACTTTTTACCTCACAGTACAGTATTTTAGGCAGCACTTGTACCATAATATAGTGGTTCTGAATACACAGATGGCCACACAAATGAACAGTCTCCATGTTTTTGGCCAGTGTCACACAATGGGATATATACAACTTTAGCTCTTGCTCTCTTAATTTCAGTGATTTTGGGAATACCTTTTGTGTAAATGTCTGCATGCTCATATGACAAAGGTTTGCTTTTTTAACATTGTACAATTTACTTTTTAGCCACACATTGTTGATGAACTGGTATTTTTAAACAACTTGAGATCAATTAAAAAATAAAAAAAAGTTGTGATGCATTGAACTTTTTTAATGTCTCATTGTATTAAGAGGTGTAAATATTTTGTATGTGACTGGCAAATTGTCATTGTGAGCTGGCAACCAGGTCCAAGTAGGTCAAAACATGTCACACATGTTTAAAAAAAAAAAAAAGACTAATAGGATGAAATGTTCTTGTTACAGGTGTTTTTTTTTTTTTTTTTTTTAAAGTATGTAACTAATTACCCTGTTAGAATGTAGGAATAACCCATGACCTCTTGCTCCTATAGGGAAAATAGGGAGTAATTGTTAGAGTAAAAACAGGGGGAGGTTTTACCTTCAACATTACCATTATTTTGGCACATGAGACCCCCTTCTAGATCTAACGGGAGTTTGCTATTTCTAATAAACTCTTTTTTTAAATCTGGGTTTTTATTGGGTCGTCAGGACAGTTAGCAGCTGGAACTAGGCATATTGCTCATAAACTTCCAAATATTACTTCTCCTCCTGGACACTGAACACACAAAAGACTGCAGTGCTCTTCTTGTGTTTACGGGCCCTTTCTTAATTTTTACTGATTTTTTATTTTTTTTGATGCTCTGCTTTAGCAGGGACCCGTCATAATTAGGGAAGACTTGCTGCTCGGGGCTGCTACATTTTAGGAGGTTTATGAAAAACTGTCATGAGAGAAACACTATAGCTGCTAAGCTCTGAAAATGTTGGCTGCCTGGCTGATCTGCTGGCCCTCAATAGATTGTATCAGTACCCTGGAACAGTTATACAGAAAATAACACCTCACATATATGCTACTCCACTTTTTCCGAGTCATTGGCTCGGAAGCATTTTCAAAAGAATCTAGCAATTGCACCCTGCAACTTTCTTTCATGACAGGAACTTTAAAAAAAATACATCCTTGTTAAAAAGGGACATTAATGAGTACAGGAAAACAGCCAGTGAAGTCTATTTAGGTATGTTCCCTCATCTCTAATGATAAGGTAGAAGTGTACTTTCCCCAAGCAGAACATAAGGGCAGCCAGTGCTGACCCTCTTCTGAAAAATCTCAAGTGCTTGCCTGTTGTGTTGTATCTCTAGATCATTGTTTCTCAACTGGTGTTCTATGAAACCCTAGGGTTCCTCCTGAGGTTGCTAGAAAGAACTAGCGTTGCTGAACCTAGGCATAGATCTGTACCCGGTGTGTTATAGACAGATGGTCCTGCACATCCTCCTGGCCTCAAGAACGCTAATCTTGCATAGATGGTGGACTCTATACCCAGCTTCTCTGAGGTAGTCAAGACTGTAAATGACAACTATGCTTTAGAACGATCCTTGGCATTTAACTTCCTCTCCTTTCTGAAATTTAACAAGGCTTGGCAGCATTGGAAATATTCTCCCTAAAAGAAACCATGGGTGCTGAGGTGGGGAGAGGGCGCTACTCCCGCAGCAATTATGTTCTCACTGGGGGCTGCGGGGGTGGCCACCTCTCTCGCCATTGGCAGACGCAGACCCACTGTTTGGTCTACTATGTCCCTAGTGCGACCGGAGCCACTTAGTCCATTGTGAGCACCCATTGCCTCTATACCTGCTGTTATTGTTGTTGTGTTCTTGTATAGTGTTCCTTGACTCCATCTCCCTTGACGGAACATCCCCTTCCCTCCCCCTCCCCCTCTTTTTGTATGTAATTTTGAGATGTACACCATGTATTCTTTCTCTCCTTGTATGTTGTTTATATTCAAATAAAAAATATTATTAAAAAAAAAGAAATGTTTGCCTTTCAGATAAGTCCTCAATAACACCATTGATCTTTTTAGCTATCTGTAAAGGGGTAGTTCTTCCCAATGACCACAAACGTTAGGAGCATTCTTCCCACTGACTGTCATGTATGTGGTCGGAAGCCAAAGTTATGAGAGGGCTTCCCTTGTGGCTGAGTAGAGGTTACCCCTGAAGGTGGTGACAGGGAGTGCTATGTCCAAAGAAGCAGGGGTTGCCATCTGCGACAGGCTTAAGTGGTGAGGAGATGTTTGCTAGCCGGGGGCTGGATCAGTAGGATACACTGCTGGGCAGGAGTCCCTCAGATGTACCAGATGAGAATTGGCAGAAGGTAGAGCCAGAAGCAGGGTCAGGAGCCAGGCCAGTAGTCATACACGGGATATCAGCCAGGGGTAAAGAAGCAAACAGATTCAGGAGTAAACTGGGGTCATACACTGGGAATCAAGCAGCAGTGGAGTTAATGGAGCAAGCTGAGGTTCAAAGCAGAGAATGGAGACAAGACAGGTCAAAGGCAAGCCGGGTCGAAAACAGGAAAATCGATAATGGCAGAAACAGGAACACAGCAAAACACGGGGGAGGTGCAGATCATCCAGCAACTTGTGGATCATACTTCTGGCTTTAAATAGGGCACTAGGCACCGGGATCTGTCACGTATTGCGAGCGCCATGGTGTACACACACATGCACGATTACGAACGCCTGGGTGCCTGTAATCTGTGAACCTGCTGATTATTAGCATATGTGCCCGTTCTTTTGCAAACCATTCTCTGACAATATCACACTAATAGATCATGAATTCTAGATATAGTAACTGTTAGCAGGGGTTCCCCGAGACTGGAAAACTATTTCAAGGGTTCCTCTCTACTAAAAAGGTTGAGAAAGACTGCTTTAGATTGAATAAACTTTGGGTCACTGACTAGCAAAAAGCCTTTATTTACATGCTTGCCCAGGGCAAGTACTGAAACCAGAGTGTTAGCATGAAAACCTGGCAACAAGTATTTTAGGAACGAGATTTCAGGAATGTCAGCATCTATGTTTCTCTTAGGAAATATTTATTTTAAGAAAGTAAGAAAAATTTGATAGATGTTAAGAAATGTATCAAGTACCAAGAAAAAAGTGATGCCATTTTTTGTCATTTCTAGAAAAAAATATTTTCCAAAGACAAACCATTCAAACCCAAAGAGGTGATAACTGTGAAAAAAGTAGAGAAAAAACAAGTGGAATATAAAGTTTAAAAAAAAGTGTAATAAACAAACCAAGTTACATATGCCCATGTGTCTCTAGCCTGAATGATACATAAAGCCACATGGAGGAAGAAAGGCTTTGGCAATTTGTGCCTGGCAAGACCTAGCTGAATGTTGTGTACAAGTTCCATCACCACCTTCAGTATGCAAGTCCTGACTCATTTATCCAATAGCCTGTAATTTGTCAGATTGTACTCCCTATATTTGGCAGTGCCTATTTATTATATAGTAAAACACAGGGACACATAAACAGAAACACACAAACAGCACATTCCCTTTTATTGTGAGACTGAAAACTTGATCAACGTGCACATTTATTTTATTTCCAAAATGTTCTGTTTTCTTACCTCTGTTCTCTCTTCTGATGATTAATAATAGCACTGAACACCACATGGTCAGAAATATATTATTTTGCTTCTTGACTAACTCTTGGATATTTATAAATCAATACTTGGATACTGTATGCTTGATTGCTCTTTAAGAACAGAGGGAACAGAAGGACAACAGAAGTACATCAAGTTAGGCAGAGAACGACATTTCAATACATTTGCAAATGCTTAGTTTCACAACGTGACCTGTTTTTTATAGGCGGCAAACATTTTCCTAACGTGGAGTATATTATTTCTACAATCAGCAATGTAAGGGATTTCTTCCAGGATGAGAGAAAACATAGTAGCAGCACCCTTTCTTTTCTAACCATCCAAACGGTGACCGACTTTATAAGACAAAAAGGTTACATCTTGTACTTGAACATTTTTAACTGTCTACAAACACAAGCATGTTGAATCATATGTAAACACTAGCAATTCAATTATTTTATTTTTTTCCTTTTGGTATAGATACTTATAAATGTATTTTGTTATAACTGTTTCACAAATGCCCTGTGTCCTCTGCACACTTCCTGTGCAATCTCAAAAAGTCTATTTAGTTCTTCTAGTTTTTATTTTCAAACTAGAAGTCAATGGGTATCTATGCTTTGGAGATGAGGATAGCAGGAGTGGTTGAGTAGCTTAGCAAAAAAAAACTGGGCAGTGCACTGCTGACACCACTCAATCCACCAAAATTCTGTGTTGTCAGCCTACCTCATCAAATTAAGAATTCACTGCATTTTTGGCTAATCATGCAATATTTTTTTTTCACTTGCAGGATTTGTAAAGTGATAAAAACATGAGTAAATGCACATGTATTAGAGAGATACACTGCATTTTTTTTGTCTTAAAGTAGAACTATAGGCAAAATGTTTTCATTTTTTATTTTGGATAAAGCAAGTGAGGGTTATAAGACTTTTTTTTTTGCCATCTGTGTCCCATTGCGGAGGTTTACCTTAATTTCATGTCCCATATTCAAACAGGAAGTAAGAGGAAATACCTGCAAATTATAGGAATTCCCTGGGGACCCCTAGGTTATCAGACCTAGTGTCCCCTTTGACAGATTCCCCCTATAATACTTTTCTGGGGTCAACCCAAAATTTTGGGTTTTCTCTTTAACTTTCAATGATAATGATAAACAGGACAAATAGAAAGGAGGAATCTCCTTAATGGGAGCACAGGCAGTAATAAAAACTAACAAGTTTGCTAATCCCTTTCCAATCTATCTAAAACTTGAAAAAAAAGTGTTGCCTTTAGTTACCAACCGCCCATTGTATATTTACGTCCTAAGTTTAAACCTAAATACCGGTATTATGGCAGCAGATAGCTGCCATAACCCTGGTATATTTTAAACGGTGGGCGGTTGGCTTTCCGATAAGGGCGGTCCCAGCGGTGGATTCGCCGCGGGATCACCCTTCCGGGATGGTGGAAGGGGTGCCCCCCCTCCCGCCGCATCCCGGTCCTTTTCCCCGCTTACCGGACCCGCCGGCAGCGGGGAAAATGATCCGGTCCCGGATCCTCACAGACAGGATGTCGAGTGAGGGCAAGCTTGCCCTCACGTGACTCTATGGTCTTGGAGGACCGGAGCGACGGCAAACGTCGTTGCCTAGCATTCCTTGTAATAGAAATAAAAATGATAATTTTTTTTTAAACGGTGTAAAAATAAAAAATAATAAATATAATAAATAGTAAAAAAAAAAAAATAATTAAAGTGCCCTGTCCCCGTTAACTCGCGCGCCGAAGTGAACGCATACGGAAACCCCACCCACATATGTAAACGATGTTCAAACCACACATGTAAGGTATCGCCACGATCATTAGAGCGAGAGCAATAATTTGAGTCCCAGACCTCCTCTGTAACTCTAAGATTGCAACCTGTAGAAATTTTTAAAGTGTCGCCTATGGGTATTTTTCAATACCAAATTTTGCGCCATTCCGTGAGCGTGCGCAATTTTGAAGCATGACATGTTGGGTATCTATTTACTCGGCGTAACATTGTCTTTCACATTATGGAAAAAAATTGGGCTACATTTACTGGTTTCTTATTTTTTAATTCAAAAAAGTGAATTTTTTCCAAAAAAATTGCGTTTGGAAGACCGCTGCGCAAATACGGTGTGATAAAAAATATTGCAATAATCTCCATTTTATTCTCTAGGGTCTCTGCTAAAAATATATATATATAATTGTCAGAATTAATAATAAATTAATAATATCTCGCTGGGCGGCCTGAATGTTTATACTGCTCTGAATATAACAGTGTCTATTTATGTCAATAAGCAAAGATCTGTGCAGAAGGAGAATCTCAACTTATTTTTATAAATTAATATGTAGCGAATTCTTTTTATTGATTAATTTCCTTTTAAAAGCATATACCAATCTTAGTGAAAACAGTCTACAGTATGGAATATATAAGAGTATTTATTCACCAGACATGTAATCACAATAAATGATCAGACTTGAGATGACACCAAAAAAAAAATAACTTCACAAAAATACAAACTTCAAACAATAAATGCAATGTGATGTGTAGCTCAATAATGAAAGTAAAAATAAAGCAAGATTACGTTTTCTCCAGGTATAGTATAAACCATAAATGAATGTTCTATATAATCAGACCACAATTGTCTGCGCAATGCACAGCCTTATAATCACTCCACTGCAGATGAAGCGAGAATAAGCGCTGCAAAACGTGAGACTAATACGCCAATATGCGCTAAATCTGATATAAATAAAAATGTTATAAAAACAAAAATTTGATTTTTAGAGAAAAATCTACATATGGTTTATACGGCTGGGATTGTACTCTCTTTACCCTTTAAATATGCAATGTAAAACATTTAAGGAAGTACATAAACAATATTGAATAATAATCAAATAATTAGCAAGGCATATTTACCATATTTAAAATGGCCGCTAGCTTAGAATGGTCGTTACCAGAGTCCTTAAGATGGCCGTCTCTCCAAGATGGTGGCCAGGTAGGGAGGAGTTTCGTTTGGCGTCCCTCAAAGTTTCAGATACATGATGGAGCAAAATGGAGTCTGAGTAGATGAGTCTATGCATGGCTGTAGTAGCGTGTATGTTGTATGTGTGATGTATATTGGGCAAAATGTCATGTGTCCTGTGTCATCTGGGCTTTTTCTTTTTATATGGTATAGAACAAAGGACTAATAAAATTACCATAAGTTAAACCCAGAGGGAGTAACATGATCCCCATTGGTTGGAAAATCTTATTCATTTACTGGTGATGTCATAGGGTGACACCTCTTGGTTGACCAGAATATTGAATATTAAATCTATAGGGTTTCTCCATTTAAGAATATTATAAAACAACATAAAATGTATCCATGCTTTCATCTATTACATGTCCATTTAATATCCACCAGGTATCTGAATAAGGAATAAATCTTGGTAACAGTATTTTAATATTTAATATATCTTATTTAATATATATTGGATTTTACTTTTTTAACCCAAGACTTCAATTACTGTAGTAGCATTCAGTCACCAGTGATGGCAGTATTGCATTGCTCTTAGGTTCAGTATATAGCAATATAGCAGCATTATTTATCTTCAAATAAACTTTGCACCTTATATTGACAAAGAGCTTACAATCCAGACCTCCTAGACTAAACACCTGGCAAGGCCAGAAAAGTTTTATGATGCTTTACTACTTACAAGAGCTTATTTACTGAAGCCTTACTAAACATGCAGTAAAGAGTCATCAAAATCAGTAAAGTTAGAATTTAGCAAAATGTGAAACAATTATAATGTATAATGGTTTTCTACATATCTATGTATGTTAGTTATATATATTTCCTTGTTAATATTATGTTACATATAAGATTATAACATATCTGTAAATCTTATTTTAAATGGGTTTAAGCATAGAAAATACTGACTAAGGCTTATTATTCCACACACAGATAAGATTACCTTGGAATAGCGTCTTAGACTTTATCTTAAAGAAAGTCAACAGACTATTTATTTATTACCTTAGGTCAACATAGCATGTTTGGGGTAAACCTGTTTAAGAATTTCCTGAACAGGCACTTTTAAAGGAGATTTAACCTTTCAGTAACCTAACAAAAATGGATGTCATTGCTTCATATTTCTATGTAGAACAAAATATAACATTTCATTTCTATTTGTAAATTTAACCTCCCCAAATAACCCTGACATAATGTTTGGGGGTTCTAAGTAGTTTTCTAGCAAAAACAAATGATTTTAACTTGTAAACACCAAATGTCAAAAATAGGCCTGGTGGGAAAGTGGTTAACATAAGCTTTAACTTGTACAAAAAAGTTCAATAAAGAAAGAGTACTACTCTACCATCCATATGGAAAGTTTATAGCAAATTAATTAAATCATATGTATGTAGGCAGGTGTAGTTTGGCCTCTCTGCATGGGATGAAATGAGGGGTAGCTATATGCCTGTCTAAAAGAGTCCATTTTACAAAGAAAAAGGCACTTAAGGACAAGGAAAGGCAATATACATTGGTATCAAGGAACACCAATGATCACATTAATTTCACATGACAAAAACAGAATTGTATCTTTTCAGCCACATAATAGGATATGCAATTTTTGCCAATCACGCAAAGCTACTATTAAATCAAACAGTGGACAAAACTAATTTACTGAGAACCAAGCTTAAACACCCTCTGAAACATAGCCATAAACTGGCCAAAACATTCTTTTAACATGACCTAATAGATTTATAGAAAGAATTTAATGCTGCCACTCCAAAAAGAATTATTGATACAATTACCATGTCCAAAGAACTCTCACTACTCCTACTTCAATCACCTACTGTTTTTTTAACGCCTGCTTGCCTTTATAATCAGTGCAAAACGAATGCCCTGGTCAGACCATTCCCCAATTCAAATGACAGCATCTGAACTTTAGATGAATCCCCACTCAACCCCATGGTGATTAACAAATATCTAATATGACCACATTATCTTCTAAGGAAAAAAACGGTACACCAATCGTACTTCCAAACAAATCTCTCGGGAGACATATGCACCAGTTAATTGGGCTGCACATAATGCAATAAATAAGGTAAACTCATCAAAATCACTAACAGACTCAAATACAGCCTGAAATCTGTTATTAAACAAGAATAAATGTAACCAACTCACCTACTAAAAGAGCCAAAGACAGAGCTCTCTATTCCCAAAAAGAAGAAGCCAGCACTACACTGAACTATTGTCTCTCTCTCAAAGCAAAGACAATTCTCTTTAGGTCTCCATACATCTCAGGAAAGCATAGCTTTTGTGCATGTTATCCCAAAACTAGCCAAAATTCGGGCATTGTGTAAATATCCGCCCAAGAGTTCTTATAAATTCTGATTCTAAAATAATAACCAAGATATTAGCAGACATTAACAACTGCTTTTTACCTCATGTATCTATCCTGAGCAGGTGGAATTTGTATTCCAATGCTAGGCCTCTGATCAAACCAGGGAGATGCTGAAAACACAAGTGCTCTTTTTTCTTTGCTGACATTCTAATAATGATCAATGCCCCATTAAATACAATCCCAAATCTTTCTGAAGGTCTGATGACAATTTTTGGATATTTCCTGCATTAACAAAAAATAACATTCCTAGACTCTCAGTTCAAATTCAACCATATATTACAAACCAGCACAATCCAACTTCCATGAATACAGTACCTTTTTGAAAATATTGTGATGACATCAACACATGACCCCATGGAACAGATGCTAACTCTACCAACCCTAATCCTGGAATCTTGACCATATCTCTCTCATTATGGCAACCCCCACTCTCCATTCACCTGTCTTTGTTACCATACTACATTACCACCACCTAGCTACTCTTGCTATCGCTGCAAGACAAAAAGTACAGTAAGTGGGAAATACAATGTGTCTATTTTCTAAGGTTCAATGACATCTATTAATTATACTTTAAGGCAGATGGATATTACTGTACCATTTTTTCTACTTACACTGCTGTTCGTAAATGAGACACATCTTTAAACTTTACAATTCAACCTATATTTTCTTTGGTTTCTCTATTTATTCTCTATTAAGTTGCAAGAGAACATATCAAGTTTGACACCCATGCCCTGGCAATGTCTGTTCATTTTTCCTACTTGAAATTATTTTAAAAAAAATATTGAAAAACCAAACAAACTAATTTCCTAGAAGCATTTAACATGTGTTACTTAATATATATTTCCCATAGTAAAAGCAATCCCACAGTCCCACATGATAATTTGGTGGTGCACGGTGTATCTTATGTACCTGTACAATGTGTGAATATATGTCCCTTGCAGCTACTTTCATTCAGATGATAGACATTTTCTAAGGGCAGAGTCAGAAAACCACTTTTGGGGCTGTGTTTTTAGTATGAAATTATTTATTTATTAGTCCATACCGAGCTGATGATTACTATGGGGTATCTCTGGGGTAAAATTTTGAAAAGAGACAGCATGCTTCATAGGTTAATCCAATAGTTTGATGAAGATATAATGAATTCTCTGTGAAGTTTACATTGGGTCTATTATAAAAACACCTGACACTAGTATTTCAAGCTGTCAAAGGCCCTTGTTATCACACCAACCAATTAGCACTTGAACCGGTCACAAGTTTTTTTTTTTTTTTTTTTTTTTTTATGAGAAGTTAGGAATCAGGAGAACCACTTGTGCTCCACCGTAGGTGTTTAATAGTATTGCATAGGGTTCTAGAGATTGTGTCAAGAAGGGCAGATATTCCACGCCCTTTTGTGGATAAACATTACCTATCTGCCAGCCAGTCTATGATTTGCAGCAATTCTTCATATGGTAAAACTTCACCTGTTCTTCAAAGTTTTTGTAAACAACTTATTTCAAAATTATGGTCATCCACAAGGATCTCCCCAACAATTTATAGGCCGTTCTTCCTCTGCCATGCTGGGAATGCTCAATTGTGACGTTAAAGTGATTGTAAAGTATAGTTTTTTTTTTTTTTTAAATAACAAACATGTTCTACCTACCTCCCTTGTGCAGTTGGTTTTGCACTGAGCAGCCTGGATCCTCCTCTTCCTGGGTCCCTCATTGCTGCTCCTGGCCCCTCCCTCCTATTGAATGCCCCCACAGCAAGCAGCTTGCTATGGGGGCACCTGAGACAAGCTGCAGCTCCGTGCGTCCTTTCAGACACAGAGCTTCCATTTGGCCCTGCCCCCTCTATCTCCTGATTGGCTAACTGACTTTGATTGACGATCAGGAGGGAGAATCCCAGATGGCTGTGGGACTCGTGGACATCACTGGAGATGGGGCTCAGGTAATTATTAGGGGTCTGAGGGGGGACTGCTACACACAAAAGGCTTTTTTATCTTAAAGCATAGAATGCTTTAAGATAAAATATCTTCTGCCTTTACAACTCCTTTAATGGCCATCTCCAGCCAAAATGTTTTATATAATTTTAAATAGAATGGGAAAGAACTAGAACCTCTGTCATGGTTTTATTGTCTTATGGGACTCTGTAGATAGGGTTTTCCTTTAATTCATGTCAGAACAGGAAGAGATGGGGAATCTTTCGAATGGAAACACATATAAAAACAATATAGACTATGTTTTTTATACTGTATGCTCCATCTTTCCTGAGAAAATTGCATTCACTATTTATTGTAAGGGTGTCAACAGGAAAAGGAATTATTGAAAACCTTCACAATGTTGTCACAGCCAGAAAAAAAACTAGTTTTACTACTGTATCCAAAACCAATAAAGCTTTTTTTGGCCAGCTGTGTGCCTTTGGGTATATTTCCTTCACTTTCTTTCCTGTAGACACATTAGGGAATTAAATTTGTATCCAGAAAGAAGGATGTCCCTTTTTAAAATGGTTTGATGTTGAGATACATGTTAATTTCCACAATGCATTACTTTAATCCCTGTTATGGGAAACAGCTAAAGTGATTGTAAAAAATGTATTCATAAAATAATAAACAGGTTTATACTTACCTACATTGCACAGAGTCGCCCTAAGCCTCCTCTTCTGGGATTCCTTTGCCGGTGCTCTAGGCTCCTTCACCATAGCAAGCAGCTTTCCATGGGGGCAGAGATGTGGGCTCGCTCCCAGGGAAAACTGTGTGCATCTACTGATACACACATCACAGCTCGAATTATCATGAATAAATTTCAGATATACGAAGTAACTCTTTAAAAAATCAGGTTAATATCTTTGTTCAGAAAAGATAAATAAAAGGCAAAGGTGACAGTTAAGTTTAGAATTCACAGCTTTCTGTTTTCAGCCTTGCATGTCCCAGGCTATCCCTCCTTATGGGCTATTCAAGCTGTGATTTAATTATGATCACTGAGTACTGATATCTGTGTACATGTTATTAGCAAAACACGTTCTTATGGCTTGACTGGCCAACGGCAAGAAGCACCTTTTATTTTCCCTTTGTTGTTATGAAAAATCTCACATATCTTTGTCAAACGGCTTGTTTTAAAAACTGCAGATGTCGGAATGCATACCATGAATGTATTTCTCATCTAAGCAAGAACATCAGTCATAAGCAATGTTAGGGCACAGAAGAGACAGTTACTTATTGCCTGGTGCTCACAAGACAAAGACCTATTTACTATACTGTATGTGTTGCTACAAGAAGCTTGCAGGGCCGTAAGTGCAAAATGCATGATTTTCAAAGTTCAATTTTTTAAATCAAATTCTTGGCAAAATATGTAAATGTTTCAGAGATTTTAGACTATGCTAAAAGGAATGAGATGTTGGTAGAGCAGTGAACGATAAGTTCCAACCAACACATCTGTCTTATCCTACATTCCCCTTGACATAAATTTATATCTGTCAATTTACTGCCCCAGTTCTGGAACTTGGCCAATAGCAACAGGGTACATGACTAGTGCTAGTTCATATCCATGTAAAAGTTACATTCTCCCCAAATATCATATTGATTTAGAAATGCTTGAACCAAAGAATGCTCACATCAAAGAAAGGTAATATAGTAAATTTGACAAATTACATGATAGATAGTTTAACCACTCTACTACCGCTCACAGTAATACTACTGCGGCAGAGTGGCTCGTTCCCGTCCAGTCACGTAGTATTAACGTGACTGGACTCCTCCCCTTCTGGGCGGCGCTTGCGCGCCGCCGGAGGCTCGCTCCCGCTGTTTTCATTCACAGCGGGAGTCGGGCCAGGGGAGGAGCAGCGGCGATCGCCGCTGCTCTTACCCGATCGTCGGGGATCGAGTCTGGAGATCCGCCCGCTGTGTGTAAACACAGCGGGCGGATCTCCATAGTGACAGGGAGTGACAGATCGGACTGTTCAGCATAGCTGGACATCCGATCTGTCCATGAATCACATAGTCACCTCCCCCCCTACACGTCAGTAAGCACCAGGCATACATTAACCCCTCCCTCTCCAATAAAATTAACCCCTTCCCTGCCAGTGTCATTTTTACAGTAACAGTGCATATATATAGCACTGATTACTGCAGTAATGTCACTGGTACCCCCAAAAGTGTCAAAAATGTCAGTCAGGGGTCCGGTCTGTCCGCCGCAATGTCGCAGTCCCGCAAAAAAAATCGCAGATCGCCGCCATTACGCGTTAAAAAAAAAACACCAAAAATGACAGAAATCTTTCCCTTTGTTAGTAAACGCAATAACTTTTGCGCAAACCAATCAAAATACGCTTATTGCGATTTTTTTTACCAAACATATGTAGCATAAAACAAATTGGCCAAAAACTTTTAAAAAAATTGGTTTTTACATCTTTTTTGGGGGGAATTTCATATAAAAAAATGTGAAAAATATTGTTATTTTTTCAAAATAAACGCTCTTTTTTTGTTTATAGCGCAAAAAGTAAAAATCGCACAGGTGATCAAATACCACCAAAAGAAAGCTCTGTTTGTGGGAAAAAAAGGACGTAAATTTCGTTTGGGTACGGCGTCGCACGACCGCGCAATTGTCAGTTGAAGTCGCACAGCGCCGAATCGCAAAAAGTGGCCTGGACGGAAGACAGCAAAATCCTCCGGTTGTAAAGTGGTTAAAAGATAAGCGTGGACTAATCGCTGTTTGGTGAGCTGCAATATCGCTGGTACTGGTGGGCTGCTGCTGTGGAGATTTACTATTTGCTGATAGAGAGACTGAGCCCTTTAGGAACTGACCATACAGCCATCTAGCAGCCCTATTGCAGCCTGGAGGCTTGACTGGGACTATTCTCATGTGCAAGAATGGTATAGCTGGACCCTAACACTAGTAAGCTAAAGAGTTAGGACTAAAACTGTCCCTTTACAGCTGCTACACAGAGACTTTCACCTAATGCTTATGCTAAGAGGTACCATTCAGGGAACATTGCATTGCATCCTAGCCATTCTTCTAGAGTGCACTCTAGACAAGCTATAATATTATTATGCACATTGCAGTTGATGCTTACAATATATGCACTGCTTTTTGCTGAGTTAGGACTTGACTTATGACTTGACTTTTGCTGAATTTTGCTTGAATTGCTGAATGTGTTGATTCCAGTCTAGTGGTACAGAAATCTATTCTAAGTTACTTTAGCAGAGTGACTATACTGTTTAGCAGACTGTGTCTGAACCTTCTGTATGCTCATTTATTCTTAGTGTGGTTGTTAAGCCACTCTGATCTCTTTCTACTACTCTCCTAATCCTGAGTGTCCCTGTGTGTGTGATTTATTTTAAAAAAATGCTGTCTAAAAACTGACCTCGGTGTCAGGGCTCAGCAACCATGATATACCGTGGTCAGTTTACAGGGGGAAGGGAGAAACTGGCAAGATAAGCCAGGTTTTATAGGTTAAACAAGGGGCCAAATTACACAGCACAAGCGCTGTGCTGTGTAACATGCTTTAAAGGGACAGGATCCATTTTTTCTTTTTTTTCTTAGGGTAACAAACACTTTAAACCATTATTTACTCTTACCCATACCAATACAATGAGTTAATTTACCACCAAATGGTCTTGTGTCCATTCCTGATACTAATTCACAGTCGTGTTAAAGGTATCCACACTTGTGTTCCTATAAGTGCTTGCAGTAACTTCCACTCAACCAGGTGTGTGAGAGGGGATGAAGTTATTATTGGAGTCGAGGTGCAGAACAGATTACCAAGTGGCTCCTTCTGGGGTAGTGCTACACAAGAATGTCCCCCATATGTCAAATGTCATGAAAAGGTAACCAAGCAAAATTATTCAACAAAGAGTTCCTCCTTCTTGTTCTCCTTTTTTTAGTCTTTTTACAGGTATGCATCCTCTAATTGAATTTCCACACTATATAAATCTCAAGAGCCACAGGCAGCACCCCCCCTGTCATGTTCCACCAATGAAATAATAAATAGTGAGATAAATACAAACATAAATACATGCAATAATAAATAAACAAACAAATAAACAAATAAATCAAAAGAGCTAGAATTTATAAAAAACAACAAACATACAAAATTGGGGCCTTTCTCATTTTTGGGAAAAACCCAAGGGTCTTCCTCCTGCTACCCTCCCAGATCCATTCTACATGACCCAAATGGCTAATTGCATCCCACCACATGAGAGGGAAGTCGGTACAAAAAGGCGCTTTTGTGGTGCTTGTACAAAGCCTTTTACCGATTGCAGCAGGGATACCTCTGCTACCCATCACAGCTCTGCTATCCAATACCAAAAAAGGAAGAAACAGCAGCTCTTCATCAAATGCATGTGCAAACAGTGCATGTGTGTATGCTGTAATTCATGCGCAACGAAAAAAAAAGTACCGTTCCTTTAGTGCACCAACATAATGTCCATATCTTTCACAGTGCAAGCATATCTTAATTTCTTGTGATCATAAAAAGTAAATAGGTACTCCCACGTGTCAGTGTTTTAACAGTGCTCCACTTCTCCCCTCTCAAGTGCTCATTCAGCTACAACATTTGGACCTTTTATATTTATTTATTTATCTATTTTTTGCAATATGTTTTTTTATCGAATTATCACAGTTACAACAAGGAAGAGATATGTAAGAACAAAGCAATGTTATATATCACATTACTTAGTGACGTGCATATTAGAAAAATGTAATTTTTAACAGTACCTATAATCAAGCCATCTCCGAGCCATAGCTGGGTGTAAAGCCTGTCTGCATTGTATATCACACGGCTCCAGAGTGGGTCATCTACAAAAGTGTCCAGCGAACTAGCATGGGCGAACTAAGAGAAAAAAAAAGGGTGAAACAATAGGACCTTACATGTGAAAGCTCTTCACTGAGAGTTTAATAGGTAGTAATGAAACATGTATGTTGTATACAATCATAGTTCCTCTAGTTTGTAGTGAAAACATAATTTCAAGAAAAGAGTAAAATACAAAGAAAAAAAAAAGTGAAAGAGACGGGTAACAGATCACCAGAAACATCACTGGGTAAACAGATTGGTACAGGTATCAAACAAAAATGAGTATCGCGGAGACTCAGCACTGTCAAAGAGTCTCTCAGCCCGTGGTAAGCCTATCATAATTGCTTAGTATTTGAACATGTACCAAGCTTTCCAAGGTTTATGAAGCTTGTTGGTCAGATCCCTAGCAATGGCAAGGGTTTCTTCTAGGCTATGGATCCTCTTGACTGATCTTATGCACTCTTTTATAGTAGGAATTTGATCCATTTTCCAATACTTGGGAACTAGAGACTTAGCTGCATTCAGTAGGTAATTAGTCAGTGACTGTTTATACCTTGCAAGGGGGTAGTCAGAAACATGTAGTAAGCAACAGGCGGGGGTCAGTTGTGAGCCGTGTTTCGGTTATGTGTAAGATCATCTCCTGTATCCGTGACCAGTACGGGGTAAGTAAAGGGCAATTCTACCAGATATGTAACATATCTCCAGGTGCCTGGTGACACCTACAGCAGCGATCAGAGGTTTGAGGGAACCATCTTTTAAGTTTAGAGGGCATTGCGTACCATTATGTCAGCACTTTATAGGAGGTTTCATGCAAACGAGTGCTTAAAGAGCATTTATGCGCCAAGATTCAAGCATTTTCCTATTGGGAATCAGTGAATTAAGCGTGTAAAGCAGATTCCCACAGAGACCTACACCTATCTGATCCTGAGGAGATGGAGTTCTGAAGCCAGGAATACTTCTGGGAAGTGGTTTTATCAGTGTCTTGTCCTTTATGGCAGAGAGACTCAACGGACATTAGGGGGTCTTAAAAGGTCTCTTTTCTGAGAATGAGAGGAGAAATAGTTATGTATTTGTCTATAAGACCAAGGTGTGAAACTGATTGGGCCAGTGGGGCTCCGTTCATCTCTTACACAATGTAACGCTAGTAGAGGAGATTTTTTCCTCTAGTTTGAACAGTGATGCAGAGGTTAGACCTGGAGGGAAGTCAGGGTTATTTTTAAAGGAAGTCAGAGGCCCTGGAGAAGTAGAAAGAGATGTGCGGTGAACAACCTCCTGGAAGGCCAATAACGTTGCTCCAATAACGTTGGGTGACTCTTGAGGCTTGACAGGCATTTTGACCAATGATTGGGTGATGCTTGAGGCTTGATTGGCAAAAGTACTTTTGGCTCTGAAGAAGAGGGTTCTCCCTCGAAACGCATCAGCCAGGCATATACAGATGCCATCATGTCTCCCAGCACCATCGGTGTATCCCGACAGTTCTGGAGGCGATTGATTCCACTTCTTTTACATGTGTGCAATTATCATGCATTTGTGAGTACAATGTGTGCTGCTTTTTTTTATTTTAAATGATTGAAAAAAAAATGTTTTAGTGGTAATGCACGAGGTTGGTGCACCCTTCTCTTGTTGTTTTTTTGCAGTATATTTGGATACCCTTGGTCTTGAGGGGGCAGCAAGACCTTAGGTTGTGATAACAAAGATCACATAAGACTACTAGGGATGATCAAACTTTTCAAAAGTTCGGTTCGGCCAGAACATCCGAACTTCCCGAAAGTTCGGCCCGGATTTCAGAACCCCATTGAAATCAATGGGACCCGAACTTCAGTAATCAAAAAACACCATTTTGAAGCCCTAAAACCCAATAAATGCCCCTAAAAAGTGCATAGGGTTCTGGGTCATACCCCAGGGACTATTAATCAGACAAAAAAAAGTTCTTAAAAATTGTCATTTTTGATAGAGAGACAATTATTTAAAAAAAAAAATTAAAATTAAAAAAAAAATGTCTTTGGATTTAGTATCTGGGGGGTCTAATAGGTGTACCTGTGAAGTTTCAGCTCTGTAGCATGTCCAGAACCATAAAAAAAAAAGATTGTTTGTATTAGGTCAGTTATAGAACAGGATAGTGGCTTCTCTCTTTTCACACCTTGCCGGTTTAGTAGTGTAACGCTTCTGCGTTTCTTATATGGTGTGGATTTTCAGCTGCAGAAATAGTTCCACGTCAGTAGTCATGTAAGAGATATGCTGAGATACCATTCCCAACCTCAATGACTCATCATGTGTGGAAGGTCTTATTTCAGCCAGTAAATACACACCATTAGCAAGCTGGTTCCTAGAATGACTTTATGTATGTGGTAACACAATGATGAAGGTTGAGGGATAGATTGAGTGGAGGTGGTAGGTGATAGACACTTGAAGGTGAGACAGTAGCAGATGGATGCAGGAAGGTTTAGCAATGTTGTATGGTAGCAGATGACAGAATAGCAGGTGGACATACAAAAGAGATCAACCCAGTGCAGAAAAGTAGCAGTAGTCTCAAGAACTAGCAATCTAGTTATGCAGATGTGATAAACAGTCTTTACTATGCAGAGCTAGATAGTGTAAGCTTAGTATAAGTTTATAGAGAATTCCCCTGCGGGGTACTTAGCACTATTAGCGATACAGCCAAAGGGTGTTTCAGGAGAGGCGGATGATCCAGTAGCGGGATACAGGGATCAGCGCAGCGAGGTTCCGTCAGCGAAGTAAGCTTGCAAGCATGGAAGCTTCAAGCAAGGTTAACATCCAGGTAAAGGTGTTTGAACGAACACATGTGAGTGAGAACCGGCGCTTTAAATAGCCATCTAGTCCGGCGCTGGGTGATGACAGCTCCAGTCTTAAAGGTGTATGCGCACCTTTCCAAAAGTAAATGGTGGGGCGCATACACTTGTAGAAAGTGTAATTTAGGGTACCAAAGGTACCGGAACATTACAAGTAGCAAGCGTTTTTTTGGGCATTTTTTGGGGTCTTTTGAGGCAGGAAAAACATCTGAACTTGTGTATACGGGTATATATACACACATACTTATATGTATATATACACCTACACATATATAGGTGTGATAGTAGCAGAAATATATGCTTGCGCTAATTAAATCATTTACACTAATATGGCTCCACTCCTATAACACCTATATATGTCTAAGTGTAAGCTACATATAAGTATGTGTGTATATATACCACTATACACAAGTTCAGATGTTTTGCCTGCCTCCAAAGAACCCAAAAAAATGCCCAAAAAAACGCTAGCGCCAAAAAAAAACAAAAAACGCCCAGGTGTGTTGTTGCAGGCATTTTTTGGGGGTTTTTGGAGGCAGGCAAAACATCTGAACTTGTGTATAGTGGTATATATACACACATACTTATATGTATTTTACACTTAGACATATATAGGTGTTATAGGAGCGGAGCCATATTAGTGTAAATGATTTCATTAGCGCAAGCATATATTTCTGCTACTATCGCACCTATATATGTCTAGGTGTATATATACATATAAGTATGTGTGTATATATACCCGTATACAGAAGTTCAGATGTTTTGCCTGCCTCCAAAGAACCCAAGAAAATGCCCAAAAAAACACTAGTGTCAAAAAAAAAAAAAACGCCCAGGTGTGTTGTTGCAGGCATTTTTTGGGGGTTTTTGGAGGCAGGCAAAACATCTGAACTTCTGTATACGGGTATATATACACACATACTTATATGTATATATACACCTAGATATATATAGGTGTGATAGTAGCAGAAATATATGCTTGCGCTAATGAAATCATTTACACTAATATGGCTCCGCTCCTATAACACCTATATATGTCTAAGTGTAGAATACATATAAGTATGTGTGTATATATACCACTATACAAAGTTCAGATGTTTTGCCTGCCTCCAAAAACTCCCAAAAAATGCCTGCAACAACACACCTGGGCGTTTTTTTTTTTCGACGCTAGCGTTTTTTTGGGCATTTTTTTGGGTTCTTTGGAGGCAGGCAAAACATCTGAACTTCTGTATACGGGTATATATACACACATACTTATATGTATATATACACCTAGACATATATAGGTGTGATAGTAGCAGAAATATATGGGTTCTTTGGAGGCAGGCAAAACATCTGAACTTGTGTATAGTGGTATATACACACATACTTATATGTATTTTACACCTACACATATATAGGTGTGATAGGAGTGTAACTATATTGGTGTTAATTATTTCATTAGCGCAAGTAGTGTTTTCTGCTCCTTTCACACCTATATATGTGCAGGTGTATATATACATACATGGGTGTGTATATATACCCCCTATACACATGTTCAGATGTCATGCCTGAATCCAAACATGTGCTCAAAAAATCCCTATAGACGCCTGCAGCCAAAAAGCAAGCTGACAGGGGAGAAGCCATATTACTGCAGCGAAAGTGACTTCAGAGAAATCTTTTCTCTATAGCGGTCACCCTGATATGGAAGGGTTTGGTCACCCTGCCATAGCAGTCAGTGTCAGTTCACCCTACACTACACTACAGGCACCCTGACACTTAACACTTTCCCTATAGAAACTAAATTTTTGCATCTAACTAAAGTGTAAAAGAGCACCCTAACTACACTAGTTATCCCTTTCCTCACACTAATAAATTCTAAATTACACTTTTAAAGTAAAATTAACAGAACTGCTTCCACTCTCTTCCATGTCCCTGTATAACAATGCTAGGAATTTGGCGGGGGCTATCTTATATACTGGGGGGCGTATTCACTAATGATTGGACTATGGACCCCCTAGTCACTCCAATCACATTCCTAGCATTCTCCTGCCCCCTCAATTGGCTTTTGCTAATGGTTCTGGTCCAATCATGGGCTTTTAAAGCCCATTTCCTGTCCCATTGCATTTTGGTCGGTTCTGGTTGCCGAATTCCGAACTTTTTCAGGAAAAAGTTCTAAATTCGGCCGAACCTCGAACAGTCAATGTTCGGGTCGAACCGATGGTCGACCCGAACCGTTCGATCATCCCTAAAGACTACTCACCTTCCTGTATACCATTTGAGCGCAGGAGAGATACTGTCTTGGACTTTGATTTTATCCCCCCCAGTCTCCGTAGATCAGCGTGAGCATCTTTGTCACATTATTCCTGGCTTCCCTGCCTGGCATGAAGCCCACCTGCTCAGGACCAATAAGAGTGTACAGAAAAGCCCGCAAACGATTTGCCAAAATCTTTGCTAACAGCTTTAGATCCAAATTAAGCAAAGAAATTGGCCAATAATGCATAATCAGTGGGAACCTTGCCCTGTTTTGGTCTGACCATCATGTGGGCCTCTAGAAAGGTTTCTGATGGTTAAGGGCTCTTAGAAGGGGCCCCTTGAGGATTGAAGCAAATGTTTTATAGTAGTGAGAAGTAAAGCCGTCGGGGCCTGGGCTTTTACCCGGCTTTAAATCTTTTATCGCTATCAACAGCTCCTCTTCCCCAATGGGTCTCTCTAACATTTCAGCATCTGAGTTCGGAAGTTTAGGCATTCCACTCTATTGCAGATAATCTCGGATAATATGAGATCTATCGCCCTGAGCAGTTGGAGGTCTATGTGTCAGGGGAAGATTATAAAGTTTTGTATAGAAGTTATGAAATGCTGAAGCAATTGCCTCTGTAGAGTGCTCCAGTGTCCCAGATGGGGATTTAACACCTAAAATATTGGAGGACAAGTTGAGATCTTTCAGTGCTTTTGCTAGAAATGTGCCTGCTTTGTCACCGTGTTCATAAAAAATACCCTTTCTATAGAAAAGGAAACATTGTGCTTTCAAATGTAGGAGTTGTAATTCCTGTCTGGTTTTGATAAGTTCCTTATGAACATGATCTCTAGCAGGATGTTTGTGTATTAGTTCTAAACGCGTTATTTTAAATGTCAGGTCTGAGATTTTTTGTTCTGCTGCCCTGTTATGCTGCAAACCCAAACTGATAAATTCCCTCCCTCAGTACACACTTATGCGCTTCCCAGATGGTCAATGGTGAGAGCTCAGTAGAGAGCTTTAGTGAGAGCTTTAGTAGCAAAGTACTCATTCAGCGCATCAGTTATCTGGGATAGGGATTCAGGGTCTGATAACAGAGATGGATTAAGTCTCCATGTGCCTTTTCCTTTCTTTGACTCAGCAAGATTTAGAGCCAAAGAGGTGGGGGGCATTACCCGAAATGCCAATGTGTGTGTCCTGTAGTAGTAAGAGATCCCTCTGAGATATAAAGATATAATCTATGCGGGAGTGTTTCAAATTAAGCCTAGAATAAAACCTATAGTCTCTATCCGAGGGATGAACCACCTATCAGGAATCTAGAAGGGACAGGGAGTGGAGCAATCATTTCATTTTTTTCAGAAGTCAGTAATGGATATTAGATTTCTAGTTAGATATATCTAGCATAGGATCTAGAGGGACATTGAAGTCACCCCCCCCCCCTCCCAGGAGCGTACATCCAGAGGCAAACCTTTAAGTTTATCCACAATTATCTTGTAAAGGAAGCATGTTGTGTGTTGGGAAATACCTTTTATATTTAAATAAGCAAGTCAACTCACGCTTAATTTTTCACCAAAGGTTCTCTCAGATTCTCCTCCAATGATAACACAACGTGTATGGATGATTCCCAGTAGTCAGGGCAGCCTACTCGCTCAGAATTTATAAGGGAACACAAGAAAATAATCTCATTGTATAACTCTTTCCTAAGTGCCTATAAAAATAGGTAGTTGTGCTTACATAACATGTGCCTACATCAGCACTTGCATGAATCAGCCATGAATTCACTATTTTTTAAGCATTTGTTCACTTCCAATGGTATTTATGTGTATTGACACATGCACCTGGGTAACAAATTTTTTAAGTGTTTTCATTTGTATTAATTTTTAAATTTTCAGTTTTGGTCATTTTAGTAAAGGCTCTAAATAAATCCGGACAATAAAGACATAAGCGCAGGTTATCTGTTTTAGTAAAAGAAGTAGCGGTAGCACCTCCCTTAGAAAAAAATGTCCACCAGAGAATCTCCAAACTTGCTTCAGGTAGCAGTGGGCAAGCCTGGCCGCTGTAAACACTCACAGACATGGCTTTCCCATGATGCTCAATGATTATGAAGGCAACATTTTGAAATACCACTAGGAATGGGTTTTGGTTTTGGCCCAATGCAGGATTTGACCCAAACTTTGCATATTCTGCGTTCGTGCACATCCTGCGCTCACACTTAAAAAATCTGTAACCCAGCTGCATGTATCAATACACATAAATACTATGTAAAGTGAACAAATATTTAAATGGAGGATTAGATCCAAACGTTGCATATTCTGCATTCATCGAATGGCCTAACCATTTGGCTGGTTTGCCAATCTGAACATCCAGCTGCAGAAGCAGTTATATTACTACTTCCAAAAAGTGTATATTGCCCAATGTAATTGGTTGCTAAAATGCCAGTGGCATTTATTAAATGTGCTGTGAGTTTATTTTCTATCTAGAAGGTTGTGTAGCACAATCCTAGATAGGAGCTAGAATTAGAGAGATTCCGTTCTGGTTCACTGTGTTCAGTGGAGCTGTATTTTTGTTTTTTAGGTAAATTTAGCTTGTCTCACTGTAACTAGTGTGGCTGTAATTTTTGTGTTCAGCTGTTGCTAGTTTGGCTGTCTCCTCTGCTTTCTAGAGAACTGGAGAACTCTCTAGAACAATCCCTGGTATGATGGCCCTGAAGGCTGCTGGAATACTGTATAAATACCCTGGGAACAGAGCTTCTGGGTCTTTTCCTGCAGAGGGGAAGTCCAGCCTAAAGGGGTTGCTGCTCTCCAGAGCAGGACAGCCATGTGCTTGCTGTTTATGAGGCCTTGGGTGGGTTAGCTGAGGGGCCTGGATGCTGAAGCTACAGAGAGCTTAAGGGGACATGAGCTGGTGTCCTGAAGAGCTTAGTCTATCTAGTTGTGAAATGACTCTGCTCTTGGTGCTCTAAGGAGAGAAGCCTGCTTTTAACTGCTTCTACTGCAAGCCAAGTATACACTTTGCTGTTTCAGGGATTTTTTTTTTTGCAGAAAGGAGTTTACTGTCCTTAACTTGTACGAATTTTCTTTTTTGGAGTATCCCACTCTATTCCCTCAACCCTATCCCAGTTACTCAAAAAAAAAAAAAAAAAAAACAACAAAAAAACAACACCATAGGGTTTCCCTAAAAATGTATACCAGATAGTGGTTTGGTCTTAATTTGAACTTTTTGACACCACATACAAATATAAAAATAAGGCATAGGACCCCCTGCACTCAAATAAAAAAGAAAAAAGTGCATGGAGTTCCCCATCATCCATAACCGGACCCCTATCACAGCATGCAGCATGGATGACCAGAAAAAGGTGTTAGAGGGAAAGGATGCAGAAAGCAAGCACTCCCTCCTTCTGAACCTCTTCAGGCAACTGCTACAAGTATCTTATCAGAAAGGGTGTTCCATGCAGCTGGAGGGGTGTGACAGACAGAATCATCTGCATGTCCACGGGCAATGGTAATTGCCTAAACTTTATCAAAATGTACCAGGCCTGGTGCAGCTGGGTCTCTTTGTCTGTGACAAAGGATACATTTACAAAATAAAAGTCTACGCTGTGTTTGCAAGGTGGTGGTTGTGGTGATGGTGATTGTGCTGCTGCTACTGTTGTTACTACTGATTTTTTTAACAGTGCATCTGTAATAATTCTGAATTCTAAAAAAATAGTGCTGACCACCAATCCCTGTGCCAACCTTGGGCAATTCTTGGCCTTGCTCCGTTCCAAACAACCCCATATCCTGCTTTTTTTCACCACTACCCCCCCCCCCCCAAACCAGAATGAATAAAAAACTAATAGATAGAAAAAAAATAAAAAAAAATAAGCAACAATGTGAAACTCTGAAACATAAAACTTTTATTTTTTTACAAGGCAAATTGAAGGGCCTTCTGCCTGACCTTTCAGGCTTGTCAGTAGTAACCTCCAAATGTGGTACCATGGTGGGACTACTTAAAAAATGATACCCAAGGGCTAGTGATCTAATATTTTGTTTTCAAGGCAAATATTTGTGCTTAGCAGTGCCATTTCATGAAAATGGGGTGCCACGTGATCATTTTATTCTGCAAACCCAGAGAGCTGAAGCTCTAATTTTTTACCATGTTGCAGATGCCTAGTATAAAATCTATGTTTACTTTTACCTTGCTATCCTTCTTACAACTACTATAGAAACAACCTTTTTGCAAACAGACAAGAATTAAATAATCAGACTCTGGGCTTACTAGACACGTCCACAAACATGTAATCATTGTACACAGTTAGTACATCCAGTCCTTCTGCCCTGCTGCTGGATTTCCCCTGCCCCAGTACAATGCAATTTAACTGTGATTAATCACAGCTGCATTGAAGAGTACACAGAGAAGTTCGGCAGCAGGAAAAAAAAAAAGCAGCCTGGCAATGTTTATCAACAACATTGCTCAGATGGGAATACAGAAAGTTGCATTGAAACATTTTATCATTTGTAACTTTCTGTGTTTTTCATTTTTTTACTAAATGTTTCTGTGTTGAATCCCTTATTAACCCCTTAGTTTACTGTAATTAGCACTAAATAACTCTGTTTTGTCCTTTTCCATTTAATTGTAATTTTCCTGGTGATTTTTTTCTACTTTATTAACCAATAGTTACATTTTTTTTCTGTTTTTGTTTGCTTTGTTTATTAATATTTTTTCACCTTTTACATACATTTACACATATGATAGGGATATTGCATATTTCGTATTCCTTATTAAGGTTGGCCTCACAAAAATCTAAGAAAGCCTCCAATATCCTGGTTATTCTGGTTACCTTGAATGACTCATCCTATTAGAATGTGAATTGTCTATATGGACAAACAAGCCCCCTCTCCTTCAGGAATTTGCCATTTTACTTAGAAGGTAATTTTGCTCTGAAGGTGGGCTTGACCATTTCCTACATACAAGACCTATATACCCTAGCTAGAACTTGTAGAGTTAAGCCCCATACACACGTACCGATCGTCGGCCGAACGATCGGCCGTCTTTTGTCCGAGGGCTGTCTTGTCTGTTGAAAAGTGCAAAAGACTGTACACGAATTTTGTCGGCCAACAACAGCCGACTGCAGAAGTGATGTCATGTGATGGTTAACTTTCCGTGTGTT
The DNA here is from genome assembly GCF_965119305.1 of Pelophylax lessonae. Taxonomy (NCBI): domain Eukaryota; kingdom Metazoa; phylum Chordata; class Amphibia; order Anura; family Ranidae; genus Pelophylax; species Pelophylax lessonae. The sequence goes on along the minus strand of NC_138768.1, from coordinate 776,765,599 downwards.
TTTTCTTCTCTGAGCATGCCCAGTCTTGTAAATCTGCTGATTGTCGGCTGAATTCTGTACTAACTGAGGAACAATCGGCCGTTCTGGTGTTGGCCAACAAAAATTTTAACGCCTGCACAACAGATTCTGTTCGGCCGAAAATGCGCTGTCGGCTGTCGGAAGCATCATACTAACAAGCCTACAATCGGCCGATCGGTCGTCGGCCGAATATTTACGGCCGACAATCGGTACGTGTGTACGGGCTTTAGTCTCACGCAGAACAGTCTTGAGGCAAGTGTCTAATCTTGATTACCTGTGCCATGTTGCATAACAGCAAATGGTGGGAAACAGCATCTTTAGTTAAGTATTCTTGTCATATTTCCTTTATCTTTATCTGTATCTGTCATTACTTTTAATAAATGTTATACTTTTAAGTATTTGTGTGATCTCTCTTTGCGCATATAGAACACAAACCCAAAAATGTGACAAAACAATGTATCACACTGAAAAAAGCATACAATTGAAAAAACCCACTTTACTTCATTCGTAAATATCTTTGCAATGCTTTGAACTAAAATCATAATTTTAGTGTTGTTTTAAACAGGACAAATTACAGAATAAAAAAGTTTTTTTTATGCGCAGTAACACTATTTATGTTTAAACTAACACTGCTCAAAAAAGAAAAAATGCCTTTTATTTTGTTGCAGGACAAAAAATGATTGTTGCAGGAAAATATTCACAAAAAGAAAGCCTTGTTTGTTCAAAGTTAGTTAGCCAATCAGGAGAGTGAGGGGATGGGGCAGAAATGGGGCTCCGTGTCTGAATGGACACAGGAAGCTGTAACTCAGCTCAGGTGCCCCCATAGCAAACTGCTTGATGTGGGGGCACTCGAGAGGAGGGAGGGACAAGGAAAGCCAAAGAGGGACCTGAGAAGAGGAGGATCTGGGCTGCCCTGTGCAAACCAACTGCACAGAGGAGGTAAGTATAACATGTTGTTTATTTTAAAAGAAAAAAAAAATGAGACTCTACAATAATTTTAAGTAATGACAAAATGATTGCCGAATAAATAGGCTTATAGCAGAAAATTGCTCTAATCTATAGGGGGTACACAGGTGTCAGAGCTGAAGTGGATACGATTCTTTGGGGAGTGGACCAATGCATGGCTAATACAGTTTGCTAAAATTACATCAGTTGAGGCTCATAATATAAGAGAAAAGCCTTTTAATTTGATTGGTGTTTCTTTATTAATAGAATTTGGGGTGCTGCTGATTTTGTGTACAAATGTATTTAATAAATAAGACTGACATAGAGTAAAGTATTTATGGTATGGTACCAACATATGGTGCTGCTGCAGGTGATTCCACAACAGTGTATACAATATAATTACAATGTATACAATATAATTACAGTGTATACAGACCCCTGACCTCTACACTCTGTGTTTAAACTATGCATTCCATGCTACTCTCCTCTGCACTCTGTGTTACTTACTACTGACATCTAAACCCTAGTTATTGCTGACCCTTGAACTCTGCACTATTACTATTGACTCCTTAACTTTAAAAACCTTCCTTACTTTTAAATGCGACCATGCTAGATTATTTTCAATAAAAAATACTTGCTGCACACTGGTGATCTTTGATCCCCTTCATATTGTTTAGGTGGATATCCACATCTCCGGGGTTAACTACACCTGATCTATACTTACCTTGAAACAGGTATTCGGCCTTTCTGGGTGGGTAAAATACATATCCCCTCCACCGCACGCAGTGGTTCCTCCCACCAGCTCATACATCCTGTAGTGACAAACTGATGGGGTAACCATTGAGTGCAGTAGGACAAGCAGGTATTCACACAACTGGAAGTTTGAAATACCTGCAGTGGCTGGACGCAGTGAGGAAGCAACATTTCAAGACAAAGGCCAGCAGAAAAGGCTTCTTTTTCAGTGCCGGCCTTCTTTTTTAAAGGTGACCCTGTGGTGACCGGGTCCTTTTAAGGCATTCCTAAACTATTCCGTTATAAAAGTATTTTATACTAAACTATTCCTTTATTTATCTCCAAATCCAAAAAGTTGAAAAGTTCAAAAAGTTTTTATCACCATTTCCGATCCACTTCACAACGTAGGTGATATTTGAATGATGGACGCCTGGAGAGGAGACAGAATTGGTTTGGAATGGCTGCTGCTTGAGCACTTCTCTTCAATGTAAACTAGAAGTATAAGACTAACTTATCCCAGTAACATGAAAGTAGTGCTGTGAACAAGCAGTGTTTCTCATGTGGGACATTAAAATAAAGCTGTATGCCATAGCTGTGTGGAAGTGTGGCAAAGTAATAGTCATTGCACTGTAGGGGGAGTCAGTAGGGAGGAAAGAACAGCGGGACATTCTCCATTTTGTTGAATGGAAAATACGGCAATGTTGATAGGGCATAGACATTTTATTGGAGGTGAATTTCAGCAGGCTCAAGAAAACAGATCTTTGAAACCATGAGATGCACAGATGGCAGCAAATTTACAAGCAGTAGACAATTAAGGCATTTTTATTTTATTTGCAAGAAGATATAAGAGAGAAAGACTCAGGTTTAAATGACAGAAAACAAACATACTTGGGAAATAAGCTGAAAACATGACAAACTTTATGTAGGAAGGAGCGTATAGTTATAGAATACAGAATTAAATATTGGATACTTTAAACAATAAACACATGAAAACATAATGTTATCAATATTGACATGTAATGATCAATATTGAATATTAATGATCATAGAAATCATTGCAGAATAGAATATTGAACCATGTCACTTTTTTTTATCATATCTGTCACATTTTTATTACCTATAACTAATTAAGCAGAAAAAGGGTGTCAAAGCATGAGTATTCATGACATTTATTTCTAAATCAGCGAAACCATGTAAAAAAAAAATATATTAAAACCACACTAAAAAGCTAAGATAGGGAGAAGAAAACTTAATTGAGAAACTTAGCATTCACATTTTTTCATGTCTGGGGAACAATTGGTCATCCCCAGAAGCCTGATAGAGGAGTCCATTATAAAGGCAGAAAATCCTCCCATTTGCAGAGCAGCACAGGGAAGCTGTGGGACGCATTGCTGCCTGTTCTGGTGCACTAATCTCTACCAGCCCTCTTCTCTCATCCATCTCATATGATGCCACATATAGGAGCCTGGGATGAACAGGAGAGAAGGGTCAGCATGGATCAGCGCAGGACATATGGGTATTTTTCTGCCCGCTATTTTTCTTCATATGGGGGAAGAGCACTTCAGTCTGAGGGATGGCAAGACCGGGACATGATTTACCCATCACCTGCCAATGAATGACTAGTAGATCAGGATTGGAGGATTACCAATCCTTGATTTAAAGGAAACACATCTTGTGAAGAATGCTAGTTCACTTGTTGTCATATTGATCCTCTTAGGTTATTGGTTCAAGTCACTGGCCCAGGACAAGTATGCAAACTTTTCTCTGATGTTATAATTTGTTTGGAGTCCGAGCATATTGATGCCAGTGGGTCAGCCATCATAGGCAGGCAATTAGCATTTTCAGAATGAGGTCTTCAAAGATCCCATACTAATAAACCTCAAATATTGTAAAAATGGTAGATAGTATACTTTTTTACTGTTGCAAAGCTTGCGACTGGGTGAAAAAATGTGATTGCCCGTTACCTGCCAATAAGCAGCTAAGATAGTCAGTCCTAAAAGGTACAGGTCTGTTTGAACTAGTATATATTAGAGTATATTCTAGTACAGTGGTTACCAAACGTTTTTTCACTTGGGAACCCTTTGGCAGCCCACTTCCATAAAGTGTACTCCCCCTCCTGTTGGGGTTGGTTGGGGGTGGAGTAGGGGCATGGTTAATATCAGTGTGGAAAGAACAGCTGCAGCAAAATGTATTAGTGGTTGTGGTATGTGCTGAAAGAATGCCAATGGCCGTAGCATACCAAAGATATACAATCTGTATAATATGTTCTAATTCACAGTGTAATGTTACTCACCATCTCTAGCAGAAGCCCTCTGGCTGTTTTGGCTATTAAGGAGGCTCTCAATCTGTCATCTAGCTTAGCATCCGAGACTCAAAACTCCTCTGGACTCTGTATATTGGTCTTTCCTGGACTTGGGATACTGGACTCTGAATTCCACTGAACTATGGACACTATACTTTGGACTCTTGACTCCAAACTTTGGTTACTGGAGTCTAGACACTAGACTCTGAGTTCTGAACCATGGATAATGGACTCTGGACACTGGACTCAAGAATCTGGACACTGAAATTTTGATTCAGAACTCTAAACAATGTAATCTGGACACTGGACTCTGGACATTGAGCACAGGACTCAGGATTGTGGGCACAGAACACAGGCCTGCCAGCCAGCTCAAATGTGAAAAGTACAGACTAAGAAGCAAAGTCCCTAGCCCATGCCACTTCCTCTTCCTCTGATTCAAGAAGTATCAGGGACCATGAACCAGGCAGAGACAGAAAATGCAGTTAAAAATCACACCTTTAATGTAATGTTAATAATAATACAAATCAGGAATGTAGTCAAAATCAAAAGCCAGAGTAAGGAAGCCAAAACGGGTAATCAGACATGCCAGAATCAGGGAGCCAGGAATCAGTGTAGTCAGAAGCCAAAGATCAGAAAAAGGAACCAGAAGAAGCGTTAGCCAGGCAAAGTCAAACAGGAAGACAGCAGAGAGACACACTGGATACGTTGACCAAGGCGAAGGCACCAAAGGAATGAGCCAGGTAGTTTAAATAGCCAAAAGGGCCTAGCTATAGGCTGGACTAATGAGGCAGCTAATGGCAACCACTTGAGTCAGTGTGGCCACAATGAGTGGCTGGTAATTATCTGACAGCTGAGCAGCCAGATCATTGAAAAGATAGCTGCTAAAAACCCAGCCCTGACAAGAAGGCAGTCTCTGCTCAGAAAGGAGCAGGGCATATCACTCTACTAGAGAAGGAGATGTAAGCCAGAACTACATGTACTATTGGCAAATACAGCTACTTGATTACTCTACCAGATGAACTCTACACAGAAGTCCCTTAGTCCCCACCACCTGCAGGCTTTTTCTACCACTAGAAACATATAAAAAACACCACTAATTCTGTTGTCCCTTACTCCCCACTGCCTCATTTACACCATTAGCATACATTTTTTTGTACCTCTAAGAGTACTGCTGCAAACCCCTAGAGTACATATACCCCAGGGTGAGAACCATGGTTATAGTTTATTGTATCTCAAGACAGTATATATAGCTAGCTAACAATATGACAGTTTAGTAATGCTGAACAATTAAAAAGTACATGTTCACATTAGGAAATGTATCTAACAATTTATGTAACTTTGAAGGTCAGTCTTTCCAAGAATAACACTTCAGTCATGGGTAGGGCTGAATTATACATTGCCTTCCTATCAGTGGCGGAACTGCCAGGGTCACAAAGGTCCCAATTGCAACCAGGCCTTGGTAGCTTCACCACTGTGGGGGGGGGGGGGGTTGTGTGCTGAAGAAGCAATGATAGGAGAGTGTACTATCACTGCCATAGTACCCGCTGCGGTTCTGCCCACACAGCCTCCTTGCCCAATGAGTTCACAGTAGCAGGCAGATGGGGCATTGCATCAGGGAGCAAAGACTGGAAGAACTAGCTGACCCAGTAGAGTGAAGTAGAAAGAGCAGGAGGAGGCCTCTGCTATTTGAGGAGACATGTGAAACCTGGAGGGAGCTGGACAGACAGCGAGCATGGAGTTCCAAGTCAACACTAAGAGCAAGAACTGAGTGCTGCTGATTCCATCCATTCCCACCTAGCTATGCCACTGAACCCAATCCCCCACCACTGCTGCCACTGATCCTACCCCCCCTCCACCACCACCACTGCTGCCACTGATCCCATCCCCCCACCAGCACTTCTGTCACTGAACCAAACCCCCCACCACTGCTGCCACTGATACCACCCCCCCTCCCCCACTAGCACTGCCACCAATCCCATCCCCCTGCCAGCACTGCCACTGATCCCACTCCCCCCGCCAGCACTGCCACTGATCCCTTCTCCCTCCTACAAGCACTGCCACTGATTCCATCTCCCCTTCAGCACTGCCAGTGATACCTTCTCCCCCCAGCACTGCCACTGATTCCATCTCCCCCCAGCACTGCCACTGATCACAACCCCCCCCCCCCCAAGCACTGGCACTGATCCCTTTCCTGTACACCAAAGATGAGAGGACACACCAGCCTTGTGCAATACCCAAGTGGTGTTTTTTAATAGTAAGTAAAAATTAAAGACACTCACAAACAAATCACTGATAATGCATATCAGGGTCCTTAGAAAACAAGCAACCAGGTCCCCGAGAATGTCCCCAGCAAGCCAGAGGACCTTCCAGATGGCTATGCATTTTGAGGGGAGATCTCCCCTTACTCATAGCCAGCACTGTCATTGATTCCATCTCCTTCACCAGCACTGCCACTGATCCCATCTCTTCCCCCCCCCCAGCACTACCACTGATCCCACCCCCCACCTACCCACCACTGTCACTGATCATATTCCCCCCCTCCAGCATAGGCACTGATCCCTGTTTCCCCAGCACTACTACTCCTCCCATCAACTCTCAGCACTGCCACTGATTCCATCTCCCCAACAGCACTGCCACTGATCCCATTACCCCCCCCACCACAACCACTGATCCTATCAACCCCCTAGCATTGTCACTGATCTACATCCTCCTCCCCTCCAGAATTGCTACTGATCACATTCCCCTTCATGGTTTCTTGCACTGGGGCCCTGGAGGTTCTAATTACATCTCTGCTTCTTATATCTCTTATAGAGACTCCCCAAACACTGACAGCACACTCCTACAACTATGAAGTGAGACTTACCCAGCTGCATACCCCCTTGAAATGTAGGTGGATGAAACTAGGAACTGATTTATTATGCTTTTAAAACTGTGATTGGTTGATTCATCCAACCACCAGCTACCTAATAAAACAATACTGGGTTTATCGAGCCTTCAATTTAAGACACATCTAAGCAAATATTCTACGTGGTCTAAGGTTTTAGATTACTTTTATTTCTAGCTACTTAATTTAGCATCTAGTCACACAATGCAAGATCCATCTCCTCCAGCACATAACCTATTTATTTAAATCTTTAACTTTGACTCAATTTTGGTTCCAAATGAAATAAGCCATTTGTTCCCAAATGAGCAATAATATATATCATAAAGTAACACACGCCATTAGTTACAATTGGTAGTCTCTGGATGATGGAGCTTTGCTTTAAAAATGATTCACCTCTCATCCTTAAAGGACATAATTTATAATAAATAATCCCCATGCACTCAGCCAGGAGGGTAATGAAATAGCAATGCTTGAGCAAATAATGTTATTTAGGAGAAATGTTTATAACAATCAAATTAATTAAATACTTTGTACTCCTATAATGATTTCTCGTTGATATAAAAACTACAAGTAGTGGTTGTGAAAGGAATTCAAATGCTTTGTGTCTCTTGTATACAAAAAAGCTAGAAAAATAAACTTCATATTGCTTTTTTTTGTATGACTATATATCCCTCACAATAAATTAAGAAAGTATTGTCCTCTCAATGAAAGCAGTGGTATCCCCGAATGAATCAAAACATAATTTATGTAAAGGATAATTGTACTTTTAAAACAAGTTAGAGTGTTTAATATATCCAAGGATATCGGGTAAATTCAACATGTTACCTATTCATTCCATGGGCTTTCAGACCTGTAATCATTTGCTCAAGTTAGTGTTGTTATTACTCTGTTTGCATTCTTCTTTTCTGAGTCTGTATTGTAGCTAAACACAAGGACTGAGAATGAGAAAGCTATCTGATCAATGGACTTCTTTGAATCAAGATAAAACATTATTTTTATGCTGCACTGCATCATGACTTATACTGAAGAACACAAACTGCTAAAACTTACCCTGCATAGGTTTACACCACAATCCAACATAGAATTGACATGGAATAGAGGAAAGCAAAGTACAAATCTGGAGATATTCCCGATGCCTCATTTGTTCTCAGTTTCTCTCTTTGTTCTCTTGAATTATACATTCTAAGTATACCGCAGATTAACAGTAGCTTGCAGTACAAAATTCATAATTTATGGCTTCTAAGCATTCATTTATCGTGCTAAAAAGAAGAGGATATTTTCATTTTGGCAGCACTGAGCTTAGAACTGATTTCCGGTATTAAAACCAAAAGCAAACTTTTATTATATTGCAGCTTATCAATTCTGAGATGTAGTGGCTGCATTTGTTTTCCTTTTTAGACTTCCTTCCTTTATTTTTACCTTGTAATCCTGCCAGTAAGTCTGTTGGTTTTTAAACAGAACAAGCTGTCCTGCAGATGTAGCAAGTTAGAGGGTTGAGACAAACCATTTAACACCGACAGGGGTGCTTACAAGGAGCAGCTTTTTTTTTTAAATTTACGTAAAGCCTTTATCCCAAAAGGAGAAAAACTGTTGCTGTAACTGCTTCTAAAGTATTGGCTGGAGTTTGGCTTCTATTTGTTAGTGTATTTACATCTGCTAATGCATCTAACACTACCCTCCACACAAACTAACAATGCTGCTGTCCTAAGGTGTCTCTGTTGTTCCTTCCTCCAGGCTGCAGTGTAACTGCCTAAAAAGTATTAGCTGAATTTCGGTAGTCATATCTAAATCTGCTAGTACACTTATCGCTACCCTCTCTACCCACTACCCTCTACCCTCTCCATAGACTGACAAAGCTGCTGTCCAAGGGTGGCTCTAATGCTCCTCCACCCAGAGTGGATACGCCCTAATACAAGAAGTATGTTACTGGCTGGATCACCAGGGGAAAACGGAGGGGAAAAAAACCCTAAAAAAATAAAAATAAATCAAGCCCCCACATTTAATAAATGGTAATCTGCAATTTATTTTACATTTTTGCATTAAAAGGTTTAAAAATCAGTATAACCAAAACTGCTATTTTAAATCTCAGCAGCAACAATCTGGTTATTTACCTGTCTGACATTTCAGGACTAATATCCCTTGACCTTAGTGAATATTATGCATTAAGGGTCTGACCATTATAAGTAATGACATCATTCTAAATGTTTGCTTGCAGTGTTGTTCCTTTAAATAAATTGTTTTTATTTGCTTGCAATGTGCCTCGGAACTTGCTGGAAATTTGACTGCATCAGAAAGTGTTTGCAAATCAAATCCAGTGCAGGGTGCACACTGGATACCTTCGCTGCCATTGTGCTATTGCTGGGTGTCCAGCACATCCCAATACCCTTAAGGAGGGATGGGCTTCCTTCAAGCATATCTGTCCTCAATCTGCCCATTTTTATTTATGTGCTCCAACTTTGGAGACTCTCAAAATGTATAGAGTTAGGATTGCAGTACACTGGGGTGCTGTGAAGTGGTGGCTGCAGCTTGCGCATATATCTGCAAATGTGTGCAAAATAAACCCCTAGTTTTAACGTGAACTTTTAGACAGGGCATTTCAATTTGTTGTAGGCTTTCTGGTAAGTGAGCTTGGAATTTTTCTTTGTTGTTTTTTGAATTGCAAATCATAACCCTCTCTATTGTTGGGAGTGTCTAATTTTCTTCTGTGTTATCACAATTTATCCGCCCTCACCTCCATACTAGGTATGAGCTGTAGGTTCAGGTAAAAACTTGTGTTCGACCCAAACTCAAGCCACTCGTAGTTTGAGAAAATGGCGAAGTAATGCCACTGCTTAAGTCTTTAGCAACCCCTTTGAAAAAGTCAGTAAATGATGAAACGTCAGGGACGTAGCCATACAACGTGCCTGGTGATTGATCGGGTGAGCAGCGGTGTCTCACATGAGAGTCCTGGACCCGAACGCTGGTACATCACGCGTCCGGAGCAAGTGAGCACCTTGATCCCCACTCTTGATTATGATGGGCTTTGCATATTTATATCCCATGTACGTGCATATTAGTGGATTTTAAATGGAATAAACTAGTTCATATGTTATTGCACTAGTTGGCTCTCCTCTTTCTTTTATGGTTTATGTGGAGCGGCATCTTGAGAATCACCAAGGATCCATTATTCCCTATATCCTGTGCAGTGGTGCATATTCCAAAGCATAATCATCCCTATCCATGAGAGTGGAGGGCAAAAAGTGGGGTGAGTGTTCTAGCTGAGGGGAGTGGAGCACAAAGGTGGCGGACACTTTGTTGGTGTGTTTCTGTTCAGCTTACACTGGAATCTCACTGGATCATCACATATCACTATTCTCCTACTATTGGACTTTTAGTTTTCCTACTATTGGACTTTTAGTTATACATTTATTTATCCATGTGTGTTTCACTGGAATTTTTCCACTGATTTTTTTCACTTGATTTATTGTCCACTAATTCATTTTGGGATTGGATTTTCAGTGATTATTTGAATACATGTATATATATCTATTTATTGATTTAATTGTTTGTTTATTTTGTTCACATATATTGTGTGCACTTTTCTGAGTTGAGCGCTGCTAGGTGGGATTATTTTTATTTTTCACTTTTTTGGTATACAGCAAGGAATATGTTTATATATACATCCTGTCCACGTCCTGCATGCCTTCCTATTCCGTAGAAGGTGGGTTCAACATTGGCTGTACACAGCTCTATAATAAGAGTCAAGTCTTTTGTTGTTAAAAGCTGGATAGTGTCTCTCCTCTTCAAAATGCTGCCTTGTTGTTGTGTGTAGAGTCACTACAATATTTTTCTGGTTTTTATTGTGAAATACACTGTAATATTGATTTTTTTTTTTAAAATTAAAAGATGGCTGGTGACTCTCTTGTTCAGAATGTGGCCTACTGGAAATGCTCAAAAACTGTGCATGTAATCACGCCAATATTTTGGTGGCTTTTTTTAAAGTGAAATAATTACACTCTATTGTTGATTTTTTTTATTTAAAGATTGGCCCAGTGTCTCTCCTACTTAAAATGTGGCCTAGTGAAAGTGGTAAATACTGTGCAAGTGGCCTCTACAATATTTTGTTAGCTTTTTTCAGCCGAATAAATATAATCTAATGTTGATGTTTTGATTAAAAGCAGGCTAGTGTCTCCTGTTCAAAATGCATTCTAGTTAAAGTGCTTTAACACCGTGAACAATATATTAATACTGTCAATATAATATTTTGGTGGCTTTTAATTTATTGAAGCTGGATGGTGTCTGTCCTGTTCAAAATGAGGTCTAGTTAAAATGTATAAATAGTGTGTTCACTACAATATTTTGGAGGCTTTTCTCAGTCAAATAAATACACTCTAATGCTGATTTTATATTTTTTTTTTGCTTAAAAATTGTCTGGGATCTGTCCTGTTCAAAATGTGGCTCAAGTGCCTAAATACTGTGCACGGAGTCAGTACAATATTTTGCTGCCTTTTATCTTGGAAATCATTACTCTCTAATGTTGACTGTCCTGAGACAAGTACACTGTACTATGTTTTTGCAGTAAGCCACTCACTAACACTGACCAGCCACACACCACCAGGCAGCTACATATACTTTAGCTTCAGGGGGAGAAGGATACCTCTTGTGGAAAAACAGGAAACTGCAACTTCCCTAAAACAATAGGAAGAGGCAACAGGGAGTCCATTGCTTTTCCCGTTCTTAACACGGTTTAAAGAGGTTGTAAACCGAGAAAAAATTTTTTTTTTCTTTACATCCTGAAAGAGAAAGACATAATGAGCTAGTATGCATCGCATACTAGCTCATTATCAAATACTTACCTTAGAACGAGCCCCCGCCGCACAGCTCGCTTACCTCTATGACGGGCGACATGTCCAGTCGCACGCCTTCTGGGATCGCGGCATCCGGCCATCTGATTGGCCGGAGCCGCGGTGATGTCACTCCCGCTCACACGCGCGGGAGCCGGCGGTCACGGCACGGGGCTCTGAAGGAACGGCACGATCGGCCGTTCCTTCAGAGCGCATGCGCCAGTGACGTCACTGGCTGCATGAAATGTAAATATCTCCTAAACGGTACATGTTTAGGAGATATTTACAGTACCTATAGGTAAGCCTTAATATAGGCTTACCTATAGGTACAAGTGTCAGAGGAGGGTTTACTTCCTCTTTAACATTCTGCTGTGCCTCCAGTTCTTAGTCAATCACCCCATGCACTGTTTGCTCCAGCAAGAACAACAAAGAGAATTGTGGCCAGCAGGTTAGAGATGCGGTCCCACATGCAATGTTTGGAAAAATCTGCTGTGGGCCCAGCCACGTCTCAGACTGTCTATGAAGAGCTTCGGGAATCTCTGGCCTTGTGTGGCTCTTATATATCAGGCATACCAGCTGCAAAATGTCTGGCAACATTTCCTCTTGGGGACCTGGAGAAAGATTGGTGGTTCTAAGGAGTCATGGGATAAGGCTATTTAAAATATTTGGGTGAGGAGCCCTATGTAGAAGTTGCAAAAAAAAAAAAGAAACCCCTGACCCACTGAATGGTATTTTTATTTTATTTTTTTTTTTGCATTGATACATGTCCCCTGTTCTAGTGCCCTACTACCCATGCTCTATATTTTACAATCCCTTTCCTATTAGCCTTAGAAATGGACAAAATGTATTTTCAGGGTTTTGGTTGGAAGAAACTAATGTATACTAGTGAGAGTGTTTACAATGGTCTACTTTCTTCATATGGTTTGAACCTTTTTTTCAAGAGAGTCAGATTCCCAGTAAATGCTTAAAAGGTGTTAGCAGGGATATGCTTTGTTTGTATTTGTAAGTCTATTTAAAACTACTGTACATGTCTGTCTAAATAGATCTTGTCCACAGTGTGATAATGTCACCCTATCATAGCCAGTGGAAAAGGAAAATTAGAAACAACAGGCAATAAAACTTTGGTATGTGGGATAATAAATTATAGTTATGTGGGGAAAAAAATGCTGGTGACTGCAACATACACTCACCGGTCACTTTATTAGGTATACCTGTTCAATTGCTTGGTAACAAATTGCCAATCACATGGCAGCAACTCATTGCATTTAGGCATCTAGACATGGTGAAGATGATGTCCAAACCAAGCATCAGAATGGGGAAGAAAGGGGATTTACTGTAAGTGACTTTGAACGTGGCATGGTTGTTGGTGCCAAACAGGCTGGTCTGAGTATTTCAAAAACCGATGATCTGCTGGGATTTTCACGCTCAACCATCCTCGGGGGTTTACAGAGAACGGTCTGGTAATGAGAAAATATCCAGTGAGCAGCCGTTGTGTGGATGATAATGCCTTGTTGATGTCAGAGCAGAATGTGCAGACTGGTTTGAGATGATAGAAAGGCAACAGTAACTCAATTAACCACTTGTTACAACCAAGGTATACAGAATACCATCTCTGAATGTACAACACATTGAACCTTACAGCAGCAGAAGGCCACACTGGGTGCCACTCCTGTCAGCTAAGAACAGGAAACTGAGGCTACAATTCGCACAGGCTCCCCAAAATTGGACAATAGAAGATTGGGAAAATGTTGCCTGGCCTCATGAGTCTCGATTTCAGCTGCAACATTCTGATGGCAGGGGCAGAATGTTTTATTTTTCCTATAGTTACACTTAAATGTTTCATAATTTTCTGAACAAAAATTATTTAAAAAAAAAAAAAAACTTTAAAATACATATTTTTCAGTCCTTAATTTTAAAAGTAGTGAAAATGTATTAAAATGCTATACATTCCCAGTAAAAAAAAGATGTTTGGTGTCATCATGATGCAGAAAACATTTACAGTACATTATGCAGGTTACATGTTATCAATACAAATTATAGTAAATGTCAACACTGCACTGAAAATAATTTAGAACACATATAAAGCTGAACTTCATGTTATTTTTGAAATTTCACCACTTGTAAAAAAAGCAAATAAATTGCATGACTTTTCAAAGAGAAATGTTTTACATATAAAGGCACTGGAACTTTAAAAAGGCTGGTCCCTTCACAGTTCTGCATACATCAATTTGAGCTGTAGGTGGCAGACAGTCTGTATACTTCAGGGGCCACCCTTACACTCATACAACATCCAGTCATTCTCCGTTGCCAAACTCATGTGAGTTATAAAGCAATGTCTGACATTCAGATATTAGGCATTCCCCTTCATTTTGATTTACTGCCAAAATGACTGACAGAGTAGAGGTGCTAAATATCAATGGTTGTGTTTTCTGAAATTGTAAACATTTTCTTTTTCCAAATAATGGATTTGTGCAGAACTATGTATGTATTTTTTTTATACACATAAAATAAATATATTACATTATTATATGCATTTCATATACTTATTAACCACTTGCTGACCTCCCCACGCAGATTTACTGAGGCAGGGCGGCTCACTGTGCATAATCACGTAGATCTACGTGATTATGCACACACACAGTTACAGCAGCGTGCGCGCGCGGCCGGAGCTGCGCTCCTGCTGTGATTAGACACAGGGGGAGCCAGACCGTGGGAGGAGTGGGCTCGATCGCCGCCGTCCTCCCACGATCTTCAGGGAAACTGCCAGGAGAGCTGCCTGCCTATGTAAACAAAGCAGGTGGCTCTCCTGTCAGACAGGCAAAGTGAGATCGTGTGTCTCGGCTAAGCTGAAACACCGATCTCTGTGTGCCTTTCACAGAGCCCCCCCACAGTTAGCAAGCACAATTAGGCTTACACATAACCCCTTGATCACCCCCCGTATTAACCCCTTCCCTGCCAGTGTTATTTATACAGTAACAGTGCATATTATTTAGCACTAATTACTGAATTAATGTCACTGGTCCCCAACAAGTGTCACTTAGTGTCAGATTTGTCCACCGCAATGTGGCAATCCCGCTAAAAAATGCTGATTGCTGCCATTACTAATAAAAACAAAAAATGAAATATAAAAAGTCCAAAAATCTATCCCATAGTTTGTAAACGCTATAACTTTTGCGAAAAACAATTAAAATATGCTTTTTTTTTGGGGGGGGGGGGGGGGATTTACCAAAAATATGTAGCAGAATACTAATTGGCTTAAACTGATAAAAAAATAGATTTTTAAAATTTTTTTATTGGGAATGTTTTATTGCAGAAAGTAAAAAATATTGTGTTTTTTTTCTAAATTGACGCTCTTTTTTTGTTTATAGCGCAAAATTTAAAAACCACAGAGGTGATCAAATTCCTTCAAAAGAAACCTCTGTTTGTGGGGAAAAAAAGGACATCAATTTTATTTGGGTAAAGCGTCACACGACCGCGCAATTGTTAGTTAAAATAATGCAGTGCCAAATTTCAAAAAAATGGCCTGGTCTTTAAGGTGGTAAAACCTTCCGGAGCTGAAGCACCTGATCAGAAGACATGAACACAGCCAGGACACAAGCAGAAAATCATGAGCAGCTGAGCAGGGGGGTAATGAATAAGAAGGCAGGGCCAACATCAGGAGATAAGCCAAAGTCAGCAACAGCAGGACAGCTAGGTACATGTAGAGGCCGTGTTAGGGTAAACTTGGAGGTCAGTTAAGAGCCCATCAGCAAGGTTCTGAATCAGAAGGCAGAGGCCAAACACAAGCCAAAAGTCACAATGGGCAGACAGGAAACCTGAGACAGGTCAAAGGCAAGCCGGGTTGTAGACAGGAAGTTAGAAATAGCAAGTTAGGTCACAGGTTAATCAGAAACTAGCTGAAGACCACTACGCAAATGGTCCATCTCAAACTCCAGCTTATATAGACCATTTGGTTCCAAAAGCAGTGGCAAACGTGCATGTTTGCCTAAGTGCATGCTGCTTGGATTGCACACTAATATACCCTTGCAGGCACAAGTGATATGTTTTATGCACAGAAACATGTGCCTGCACTGGTCTTCTTATACTGGAATGCAATTGACCTTCCCTGCATACTGTTGTTACTTGCTGCTGTTAAATTTACCAAATCCCTTTTCTTCTTTAAAAAAAAAAATAGTGATCCTGCTAGCCCTCAGGTCTTCCTGCTGGAGGGTGACAACACTATAGGTCCTGTAGTAGTGCTGCAGTATTGTCATCCTCAGCAGTTGCACAGGACTGCTCGCTGAGAAGGAGGCTTTTGAGCATAACATTGCCACTAGTGATAAGCTTTTACTGTCAATCAGCACTGGAAAAATAGTAAAATGGGGTGCCTTGTGTCTGGAGGAGATGATGCAGGGTACTCACTTCAGCTTCCTGACCCTCATGGATCAAGGACCTTGGCAGACTATAATGACATCAAAGGGACTAAGAAGAGGGCTTTGTGCCACCTAGGTAAAAAGTCTTACATCTCTGGAGAAGAGTAGATTATATAAAAAATATTTTGAACAGCAACTAACTTTTAACATATTTCTATGGCGCAGTATATTGATGTTCTCATTGTACACTTTTTGTAATCATGGCTTCTATTATCCCTGCAATATACAGCAAGATTAAATAAATGGGTGACATACTGAGCCAAAGGTGATGTGCACATAAAGATCATCTGTCCAGAATACAAAGCAAGCAATAAAACAAAATGAAATACAGCTGTTCCTATAGCAGTCTAAGACAAAGGTCATACACTAAGTAGTAGTTTCTTAAAACCAGTTGATTAGTCCTTGGACCAATTATGCGACATACCTGAAGTGCAGGGGCGTTGGAGTTAGTGTTTGCGGCTTTGGCCGAGATTATAGATTGCATGTAGGTAATAACTAGGAAACATAAGTCTCTTCTCAGTAGACTTTGTCAAGAATATAATAAAGAGAAGCAATAAAGTAAAAATGAATGTGTTGTCTTTCTTGTCAAAGGTCATGCCTTGTAGTAAAGTCTCCTAACCTGCAGTCATCAGTATTGCTAGGTTGTAGGATTTAAAGGGAAATTTCCATGTATTAAACAGAGTAGTAGTAGTTAGGTCAAGTTATCTTAAAGTATACATATAATTCGATTAATTAACTAAGGTATTAGAGATTGTTTTACAAAGTAATTTTTTTTTATTTTAGTAAATTTGGTGATGCTACATGGTGAAATGTAAAATTTAAAGAAAGAAGGATTTTTCTTACGCATCATTTGAGTAAATGCAGCTTAAAGTGGTTCCAAATTCTAAAGGCCTTTTTTTACCTTAATGCATTTTCTGCATTAAGGTAAAAAAAAACTTCCATACTAGTTTCCTCCAACCCTCCTCCCTAACATTTACCTTACTCCTCCATCGATCCAGCGCTGTGCCTGGCTTCAGGTCTTCTCTCCCCTCTTCCTGCTCTCACAGGCTTTGCTGGGAGTAGTGGGAGCCATTGGCTCCTGCTCAGTGCAGCTGGTGTGTTGGGGGCGCAGGGGCGCCGCCCCCCATCTATGCATCCGGCCCCCTAATCTACATGCGGGGCGCAGGATGCATGGAGTTCAATGGGCTTTTTTTTTGCATCACCTGATTAGAGCCAGAGGCTCTAATAGGCTTCAGCAAAGGGTGGACCCGGGGCGCAGAGTAGTGCGCCCCCGAGCCCACCCATTGTGTGAAAATTTGCTATTGTCACACGGATCCTCCTCCTGGCCAATCAGGAAGTGGGTCTGATATGCGCTTCCTGATTGCCCGAAAGGCCCCGCTCAGCCGCCGTTCTGATCCGGGAGGAGCTCAAGGAGAGCCCATGGAAATTTTCCCACATTCAGCCCCCTGCATTGTTCCCGAATCCCGAGCTGTGCCGCCCGGCTCCCCCTCCTCTCCTCTCCCGGCTCCCCCCCGGTGTCCTGTCCTCCGTCCCTGGCTGGGAGTGTTGTTGTGAGCGGGGACCTAACATGGCGACGGTGCCTGTGTACTGCATCTGCCGCCTGCCCTACGATGTGACCCGCTTCATGATCGAGTGCGACGCCTGCAAGGACTGGTTCCACGGCAGGTAGGGAGGATCGGCTGTGTGTCATCCGGGCCTCCGGGTGTGCGGTGCCCGGGGAGGGGAGGATGCTGGCATCTCTGCATTGAAAGGGGCATGCTGGCATCTCTGCATTGAAAGGGGGCACGATGATCTCTGCATTGAAGGGGGCACGCTGGCATCTCTGCATTGAAAGGGGGCACGCTGTTCTCTGTGCATTGAGAGAGGGCACGCTGGCATCTCTGCATTGAAAGGGGCATGATGGCATCTCTACATTGAAAGGGGGCACGCTGGCATCTCTGCATTGAAAGGGGGCACGATGATCTCTGCATTGAAGGGGGCACACTGGTCACTGCATTGAAAGGGGGCACGCTGGTCTCTGTGCATTGAAAGGGGGCACGCTGGTCTCTGTGCATTGAAAGGGGGCATGATGATCTCTGCATTGAAAGGGGGCACGCTGGCATCTCTGCATTGAAAGGGGGCACGATGATCTCTGCATTGAAAGGGGCACGCTGGCATCTCTGCATTGAAAGGGGGCATGCTGGCATCTCTGCATTGAAAGGGGGCACGATGATCTCTGCATTGAAGGGGGCACACTGGTCACTGCATTAAAAGGGGGCACGCTGGTCTCTGTGCATTGAAAGGGGGCACGCTGGTCTCTGTGCATTGAAAGGGGTCACACTGGTCTCTGTGCATTGAAAGGGGGCACGATGATCTCTGCATTGAAAGGGGGCACGCTGGCATCTCTGCATTGAAAGGGGGCACGATGATCTCTGCATTGAAAGGGGCACGCTGGCATCTCTGAATTGAAAGGGGGCACGCTGGCATCTCTGCATTGAAAGGGGGCACGATGATCTCTGCATTGAAGGGGGCACGCTGGTCACTGCATTGAAAGGGGGCACGCTGGTCACTGCATTTTAAAGGGGGCACGCTGGTCTCTATGCATTGAAAGGGGGCATGCTGGTCTCTGTGCATTGAAAGGGGGCACGCTGGTATCTCTGCATTGAAAGGGGGCACGCTGGCATCTCTGCATTGAACGGGGGCATGATGATCTCTGCATTGAAAGAGGGCACACTATACCTTAATCACTGAAGGCCCCTTTCACACTTTTGTGACCTCAAAGTCACGCAATTTTTTACAGTGGTGTTTGGTGCACTTTTATTTGAGTACTCACTTACACAGACACACTCCACTGACACACTACAATATACTGCAATAAAACTGCACTAACTCACTTCAATATACTGTAGTAAAAGTGCACTGATGCACTTCTATATACTGCAGTAAAAGGGCACTAACACACTTTATTTTATTGCAGTAAAAGTGCAATAATGCACTTCAATATACTGCAGTAAAAGTGCCCTGATGCACTACAATATACTGCAGTAAAACTGCCCTAAAGCAAAACAATATACTGCAGTAAAACTGCCCTGACACTCTACACTGACACACTTCAATATACTGCAGTAAAAGTGCACTAACGCACTTTGGAATACTGCAGAAAAAGTGCAGTAATGCACTTCAATATACTGCAGTAAAAGTGCACTAACACACTTCAATATACTGCAGCAAAACAAAACTAACGCACTTCAACATATGGAAGTAAAAGTGCACTAACACACTTCAATATACTGCAGTAAAAGTGCACTAACACACTTCAATATACTATAGTAAAATTGGACTAACACATTCAATATACTGCAGTAAAAGTGCACTAACACTCTTCAATATACTGACTGTGGAAACTTCACACTGGACCTCATGCAACTTGGATTCAGTGCCTCTCCACTTTTCCTCCAAAACCTGGGACCTTGATTTACAAATTAAATGCAACATTTTCCACAGTCAGTGATGATTTGAGGAGCCATGTCATCTTGTGTTTGTCCACTGTGCTTTATCAAGTTCAAAGTCAGTGCAACCCTCTACCAGGAAATTCTAGAGTACCTTGTGCTTCCCTCTGCTGACCAGCTTTATGGAGATGCTGATTTCATTTTCCAGCAGTACTTGGCACTTGCCCACACTGCCAAAAGTGCCAATACCTGGTTAATTAATCATGGTATCACTGTGCTTGATTTGCCAGCAAACTCTCCTGACCTAAACACCATAGAGAATCTGTGGGGTATTGTCAAGAGGAAGATGAGAGACACCAGACCCAACAATGGAGACGAGCTGAAAGCCACTATCAAAGAAACCTGGGCTTCCATAACACCTCAGCAGTGCCACAGGCTGATCACCTCCATGCCTGCATTGATGCGGTAATTCATGCAAAAGGAGCCCTGACCAAGTATTGAGTGCATACTTTTCAGTAAGCTAACATTTCTGTATTAAAAATCTTTTTTTTTATTGGTCTTATGTAATATTCTCATTTTCTGAGATACTGAATTTTGGGTTTTCACTAGATGTAAGCCATAATCATCAAAATTAAAAGAAAGAAATGTTTGAAATATATCAATCTGCGTGTAACGCATCTAAATAAAATATATCAGTTTCACTTTTTAAATTGACTTACTAAAATAAATAACTTCTTGATGATATTCTAATTTTATGAGATGCACCTGTATATACAGTATATATAAATATTTTATATCTACAGTACAGTATATTTAAAATTAATCTTTAGTGTCACATAGAATGACTGTTCCGGGTGTACCCACCCTTGTGAACTTGAAAAAGGGTGGGGACACCTGAAACAATCATTCTACAGTATATGACATGAAAGATTAAACGAACAAAGTGTAAAAATAGTTGTTCTTCACCCCCTAGAATTTTGGATTTATAGATTTTTTTATTTGCTAAATAGCAAATATATTTATGTATTGTACCTTTATCTTTTGTATCGTTATATATGTATTGTGTTTTTATTTAACTTTCTGAAATCAAATTTAATTTAAATTACCAACTCAGCAATTGTAAAACTTTTTTTTTTAAATATGGTGTTCATCAGTTAGCAATTAAGAAAACATGTTATGTTCTATTATTACCTACTGTTTTAATTGCATCTCATCTTATTTTCTGAAAGTATTACACTTGATGACAGAAATTTGATTTTTTTTTTTCAAGCCTATGTAGTAGTTTTTAATGGCAATTCACACGTGGAAGTGATCAAGCCAAGAGGGGTTTAAAAAGGTGTAATAGCAATGTTGATTAATTGCTTTTGGGAAAGAAATGTGGTTTTCACATAAAATATCTGTCAGAGACCTTCACAAATACTAATATTTTAGAAATGGCTTGAGAAGCTGTAAAACAAAAATTAATATTTTGTCATTGCTAAAATTTGATTTTCTTGTCAAAAATGTAATTAAAAATAGTTGTAATTGACTGATCATTTACATATTAGGTGGGTGATTTTCTGAGGATTTGTCTCTTTGTTCTATTTTCAGTTGAGCTTTAGTGTGACTGAAAATTGTGCATGATTCATGGCTACGGGGGTTTACCACAGTGTGGCAGAAAACAATGATTGCACAGCCACTCAAAGCTGCAAGTAAAATCAATCAAGACTGTCACTCTTATTACCTCAGAAGCAGTTCCCTAGATATTTCATGTCACTAGTCCTTTGACCGACATTTTAATTAGTCAGGGAAATAGGTGTTGCCCAGCTTTTTGCTTCGCAGTTGAGTAAAGTGTAAACATTGTGGTGGGCAGGCATACGTGTGTGTGCATTGGAAAGTAAACATATTTGTGTAAGGGAAGCAAGTAGCCATACACCGCATGGGATGGGTTCAGGAAACATGCTGGAAGGCAAAAAGTGACCAAACGAGAAAGGAACTAAAAGAAAGTGGACAATTCCCAAGAAAAACTGTATTGGCTTTATGACACAACCATCTTGGGCTTGAAACTTCCCAGGGGAATTCATGGGAATTCAGTAAAGCGCTAGCAACATTTTTCTGATGCTATGGCCCTTTAACAACTTCCCGTTCGGCGACGTACTGGTACATCACTGGAATTTTGGTGGTTATACCGAGATGATGAGCCGGCGGTCAGTTCTCTTGTAATAGCAACCAGAATGGCTCACCAGCCATTCGGCTGCTATTACAAGCAGTGGCAAGGGACACCAAACCCGACCCCGCTGCCTTCTGCATTTCTCTCAGGCTCTCCCGTCCCACTGGGAGCTGGAATCGACTTTGATTGGCTTTTCGTTATAGTAAACCGGAAGAAATGACATGACATCACTTCCAGGTCACTCAGAAACTATCAGCGCCAGTTTTTGAAAATCAAAAGCATTCAAAAACACTGATCTTGGTGTTGGAAATGCTTTTAGGTGCAGAGGAGGGATTTGGGGTTTTATAGACCCCTCCATAAATCCCTCCATAAAGAGTACCTGTCACATGCCTATTGCTGTCACAAAGATGTTTACATTCCTTGTGACAGAAATAAAAGTGATTTAAAAAAGTTAAAGCAACAGTGTAAAAATAAAAAAAAATGTAATAAATTAATAATTAAAAAAAATAATAAAAATGCCCTTGCCCTTCAATGCTTGCACGCAAAGGCAAAGTAGTGTAGCACAGCTATTATGTTCCCATCTTAGGGCTTGTTTACACCTGCTTTGCTCTCTGAAGAGAGCATTAAACAGCCAGACAACTGTGTGCCCAACTGCATGTCTTGTGTGTGGTCGAAGGGCGGTTGCAGACTGGCCATATTCAATTAAGCTTGACAGGGAGTACACTTCCTGCCATGGCTGCAGCATTTGTACACCACTGGCCACTGCCTTTGCATTAATTGGGGGGACGATTGAGGACAGTATAAACATGGCTCAACCGCAACGTTTCTTGGGTCCCCCCAAAAGCAAGTTTAAAAAGCCTTAAAAGTGAGGCCCTGGTTTACTCTGGTGCTATTTGTCATGCAATTTGACAGTTCCAAATCACATGACAAGTCACACCCCATTGTCGTGGAACCTTTCAAATTGCCGCAAAGGTTCCTGCACTACTTTTATGCGATTGCATTGCAACTTGTATAGACTTCTGTTAAATGTTAAATGGGACTTTGTTTCTTTTACAGAATATTTTATATTTGTTATGATTTCTTGGGTATTTTAGCATGGCAATTTTTGTTTGTATACTCTGTTAAATGTAGTCGCAAGATGCAATGAAATTAGAGGTGCAAATTACGCTCATTTGCGGCTTTGAAATTGCGCATGAAGACGCACAATTTCAAAGTTGCACTGGTGTGAACCAGAGCTAAATAATATTCTTATTCGTCAAAAATAATCCATATACATTCACTTCTTAATGGGACTGTAATCTATTTTTTCATGAAATTGTTTCTTACTGTGTTTTTCTGCATCACGTTCTCCGTGTGGATATTAGACAGTATTTTTTTTTATACATGATTTATATAGCGCCAACAGTTTGCACAGCGCTTTACAATGTGAGGGAAGACAATACAATTATGATACAATTCAATACAGGAGGAATTAGAGGGCCCTGCTTGTTAGAGCTTACATTCTAGAAGATCCTCCTTTTCCTATCTCAAATCTTTTTCTTTGGAATGAGCAATGTATGTTAGTTTTGGTCATGTGCACTTCTTTATGCACACTACACATCCCATAGTCCACAGTCCCTTGGCCATCACCGATGTGAGCAAGAGACAGTGGCTAGGTTCCTACATACAGAGGGACTATGAAGAACAAAGTAGCCACCCTTTAACAGGAAGTCAGATAACAGCAGGGAACAAAAAAGGAATTTGCAGATTTGGAGGAGGTTGGGTGCAAACGTAGGAACTTTTTTAGTTAAGAATATATACTTGATTAGAATTTTTGCTCTTTTAAACCAGAGATTACAGTCACCGTAATTCAAGTGTACAAGGCTTCCTAAAGTGACTGAAAGGACTCTCTGGAACACTAGCTGATATCTACCTTTACAGTGTTTTGATGTGGATGTTGTTGAAAATCCCTGATACACAATTATAAACTAATAGATGCCTTCATAAAAATATCTAATAGCAAACACGGACAAATGTAAATGTGACACCAAAACTAAATTCTAGTTAAACATTACAATAAGAAATCTACATCTGTGTTCACTGATAAAATACTATAGTTTCTCATTCAAAGACCTGGAGGGCAATATTTCCTATTCTGTTTACTAACTAAACATTGAGGTTTTGTCCTTGATCAGGAAATCCTCTTCTGCCATTCAAACCAAGGCTCATTAATGAGTACAAGACCTAATGTTCCACAGAATGAAGGATACTTGTTTGGTAAAGGTTTTAAAAGGTTATCATATCACATTTGCATTATGTTGCATATCTCTCCAGACTTGACATTGTAAAAATGTAACCATTAACAGAAGTAACACAGGCTGAATAAAGCCTTGAATTAAAGTAGATTACCTAATAGGTTTCATGTATATTTACAACTGGCTACCAACAACCAGGACTTTCTATTTTCACCAAAAAGGTAAAGAACCTCCAGAATGCTTTCTGCTGCTGACTGGTGTGGGTCTCCTTGTTTGGATCTCTAGTTAAAGTGGCACTAAACATATCCATATTTTCTAATAATTTATACAAACCCATTACTTATTGCCCCTGTCATCTACTTTTCATTAAATCCTTTCTTATCGTCTTTTTCTGCCACCTTGTAATGTCCTCTGTGTGCTCCCAAAATTACCTTTGAGACAGCAAGTAGTGCACATTACAAAACAAAAAAACCAATGCGCTACCAAGAAAGAGGCAATCACTAAAATAATATGAACGGTGTATAAAGAAGTGGAGATAGCAGCCACTCTTTGCAGTGTCACCACATAAAAAAGAATAAAGGAATATGGAGCGGCGCTATATCAATAATATAATAGTGAAATAATAGTGGAATAGTGAAACAAAATTTAAAAATAACATAATATAAATCATGTCCTTCAAAACATATAACATGCATCTAAAAATAATTGTATGATGAAAAAAGTGCATGTGCAAACATACAAACCATCAACAAGTGTTACACATCATCCAATAAGAATATAAATATATCAAAGTCCCCAAAAGAAAAAAAAAAAAAAAAAAAAAATATATATATATATATATATATATATATATATATATATATATATATATATATATATATCATATGAAATGTTAAAAAAAAAAACAGTGTAAAAAACATGTCCAAGATACACTGTGCAATGGTGATAAGTGAACAACGAAAAGTGTGTTGATTAAAAAATAATGTGATCCAAACAGTAATAAATGTGTCCTTTTCCCCACAACCGATCTCCAACACTGAGTGTAATGACTGCTCTCCTTAGGAGGAATGATAATGCATTTTTTGGGGGGTTAAACATTGGCTGAAGAGAGGATCATTCCATTTATAGTCAAACGCAACTATATAAAAAAACCCAAAATAAAATGAGGATCTCCATAGTGTAATATGCGTCGGGAGGAGCCGGTTGGCATCACTCTGGTCTGCGGCCGAGACTGTAGTTTCTCAAGTCATGTGATTGTGACGCAACGTGTCAAAAGGAGCCTGGTGATGTCACTTTCGGTCTATAGAACATATACCTACTGAAGAAGCCCAATGAGTGGGCAACATGCGTATCAGAGGGAGGGGACGAGCCCGTGATGTCACGCAGCCACTGACATCTGTGCATAGTAGTGAGCAGACAAATGTGAATGTGATTACAAGCGCTTTTGATTTTACATTTTGTAAGTGTTTTTGTATATAGGGGCTTTTAATAAACTTTGTTCAAATGGAGAGCACTATGTAGTCTGCCTTTGTACTTGCATGAGGTTCACAGAGCAGTAAGAGGAGCTTGCAGAGCCGGATCCCAGGAGAGGAGACTGCAGGAGTGTCTATATACAAAGCTGATTCATCTCATCTGCGAGATGAGCAGGTTTTTCAGCCGGTGGTGGTGGTGTGCACTTTTTGGTGTCTTTAAGTGATTGAAGAACACTGCGATGGATAACTCTTTATATTGCATTTTTTTCTTTACACATGGACTATATTTGTTGGGGGGTAGTTTTATGTGTTGTTGATTTAAAAGGATTTTGATTGAAGACACACACATTTTTTATTATTTATTATATTTTTATTCTATTACTGACACACGTACACATCACAGGTTGAACTTGATGGACTATTGTCTTTATTCACTCTTACCTACTATGTAACTATGTTATACAAGCATTTTACAAGCATTTTGTAGCATATTTTTTTTTAGCAAAACAGCAGCTCTTGACCCCTAATCTCTTCCCTCTAATGTTTTCTATTGGCTAAAACAAAAACACCTGAAGCTTGAGTCCCTTGTAAAACGCTTGTAATATGCTTCAAAAAATATTGTAATATGCCTGCATAACTTTATATAAAAATAGCTGAAAATCGCTCAGGTGTAAACAAGGCCTTAAACAGCAGAAAACACTATCATTAATAGGGATGATCGAACTTTTGAAAAGTTCGGTTCGACCAGAACACCCGAACTTCACGAAAGTTCGGTTCGGATTTCAGAACCCCATTGAAATCAATGGGACCCGAACTTCTGTAATCAAAAAACACCATTTTTAAGCCCTAAAACCCAATAAATGCCCCTAAAAAGTGCCTAGGGTTCTGGGTCATGCCCCAGGGACTATTAATCACACAAAAAAAAGTTCTTAAAAATTGTCGTTTTTGATAGATAGCCAATTATTGAAAAAATAAAAAAAAAAAAAAAAAAAAAGAGATTTCTTTGGATTTAGTGTCTGGGGGGTCTAAAAGTTGTACCTGTGAAGTTTCAGCTCTGTAGCATGTCCAGAACCAGAATTACAGCATACCAAACCTTCAAAAATGACTTTTTTGCTTAACCGCACCTTTCTTTTGCTCCTAATCAACGGCTCAGCCAATGTGTATGATGGGGACATAATGCAGTGCACTGGGAACAAGATTAGAGGTTTTTTTGGAAAAAGGTGCTGTCTCTTTAAATGTGCATATAATTAACGGGTGTATTTCCACAATGGGGCTTTTATTACCAAATGTTTCAAGAAGTCCAAAGATGTATGTAATTGCACTTTATTTCATGTAAAATGGTGTTTGGTGCACTTTAACTTGAAATCTCACAAGAAACAGACATATATGCACGGATACATTGAGGGTTAGGGGTAGGGGCCACAATGTAGTGCAGAGTGAACAAGATTAGAGATGTTTTGGATGAATACTGTTGTCTCTTGACTTTGAATAGAAGTAAAGGATGCTTAAAAATTGGGCATTTGGTGGTGCGGACGATGCCTTGACACCATATCCCTATGAAAGTGCTGGTAATGAAAGCAATAATTGCCTTTGTAAGGAAAAAAATTACAATGATATGCATCTGTGTGACAGGTGCGCAAAAATTGTTGTTTGGGTGTTGGCGGAGCCATACCACTGTAAGCCCAAAGAGCTGGTGTTGAAGAAGGCGTAAAAATTATGAAGGTGTGCACCTGTGGAACAGGTGCGCAAACATGGTAGTTTTGGTGTTGGCGGAGCCTCCCCACCATAACCCCAAAGAGCTGGCTTTGAAGGAGGCCCAAAAATTGTAAAGGTGTGCACCTGTGGAACAGGTTCGCAAACATGGTAGTTTTTGTTTAGCATAGCCTCCCCACCTTAACCCCAAAGAGCTGGTGTTGAAGGAGGCCCAAAAATTGTAAAGGTGTGCACCTGTGGAACAGGTTCGCAAACATGGTAGTTTTTGTTTAGCATAGCCTCCCCACCTTAACCCCAAAGAGCTGGTGTTGAAGGAGGCCCAAAAATTGTAAAGGTGTGCACCTGTGGAACAGGTTCGCAAACATGGTAGTTTTTGTTTAGCATAGCCTCCCCACCTTAACCCCAAAGAGCTGGTGTTGAAGGAGGCCCAAAAATTGTAAAGGTGTGCACCTGTGGAACAGGTTCGCAAACATGGTAGTTTTTGTTTAGCATAGCCTCCCCACCTTAACCCCAAAGAGCTGGTGTTGAAGGAGGCCCAAAAATTGTAAAGGTGTGCACCTGTGGAACAGGTTCGCAAACATGGTAGTTTTTGTTTAGCATAGCCTCCCCACCTTAACCCCAAAGAGCTGGTGTTGAAGGAGGCCCAAAAATTGTAAAGGTGTGCACCTGTGGAACAGGTGCGCAAACATTGTCGTTTTTGTTTTAGCATAGCCTCCCCACCTTAACCCCAAAGAGCTGGTGTTGAAGGAGGCCCAAAAATTGTAAAGGTGTGCACCTGTGGAACAGGTTCGCAAACATGGTAGTTTTTGTTTTAGCATAGCCTCCCCACCTTAACCCCAAAGAGCTGGTGTTGAAGGAGGCCCAAAAATTGTAAAGGTGTGCACCTGTGGAACAGGTTCGCAAACATGGTAGTTTTTGTTTAGCATAGCCTCCCCACCTTAACCCCAAAGAGCTGGTGTTGAAGGAGGCCCAAAAATTGTAAAGGTGTGCACCTGTGGAACAGGTGCGCAAACATTGTCGTTTTTGTTTAGCATAGCCTCCCCACCTTAACCCCAAAGAGCTGGTGTTGAAGGAGGCCCAAAAATTGTAAAGGTGTGCACCTGTGGAACAGGTGCGCAAACATTGTCGTTTTTGTTTTAGCATAGCCTCCCCACCTTAACCCCAAAGAGCTGGCGTTGAAGGAGGCCCAAAAATTGTAAAGGTGTGCACCTGTGGAACAGGTGCGCAAACATTGTCGTTTTTGTTTTAGCATAGCCTCCCCACCTTAACCCCAAAGAGCTGGTGTTGAAGGAGGCCCAAAAATTGTAAAGGTGTGCACCTGTGGAACAGGTGCGCAAACATTGTCGTTTTTGTTTTAGCATAGCCTCCCCACCTTAACCCCAAAGAGCTGGTGTTGAAGGAGGCCCAAAAATTGTAAAGGTGTGCACCTGTGGAACAGGTGCGCAAACATTGTCGTTTTTGTTTTAGCATAGCCTCCCCACCTTAACCCCAAAGAGCTGGTGTTGAAGGAGGCCCAAAAATTGTAAAGGTGTGCACCTGTGGAACAGGTGCGCAAACATTGTCGTTTTTGTCATAACCAAAATGAGGTTCTGTGAACGTAAAGAGAATGAGAGGAGGGTTTGAGGGTGGCACCATGGTCCAGGCTTAAACTGAGGCTCAACTGCCACATCACAACGATAGCCTAGTCTACAAGGTCTGCATCAGGTGCATCAAAGCTTGATATCCACGACTGATTCATCTTAATGAATGTCAAACGGTCGACTGAGTCGGTGGAGAGTCTAGTTCGATGGTCTGTGACGAATCCTCCTGCTGCGCTGAATGCCCGTTCCGATAGGACACTGGAAGCAGGGCAGGCCAACAACTCCATTGCATACTGGGCCAGTTCTGGCCAGTGGTCTAATCTTAAGACCCAGTATGCCAGTGGATCGGATTCGTCACATGAAAAGCCCTCTGTGTCACTTTGTGCCCTCACGTAATCGTCCACCATGTGATGCAGACGCTGTCGATGCGATGTGGCAGCTGAGAGGCCTGGGCGGTGAGGACTAAAAAAAGACCGAAAGGCATCCGTCAACCGCACGCCTTCTCCAACGCTCCTCTCGTGACCACCAGTAGAATCCATGGTAGGTTGTCCCCGCCCCTGCACCCTACGGGAGTCGGGGAACATGTTCACCAGATTCCTCTTGAGACTGTCCTCAAGGGATTTGATCCTGTGGACTCTATGGGTGGATGGGAAAAGCTCCGAGACTTTACACTTGTACCGGGGGTCAAGTAGGGTGGCCAACCAATAGTGGTTAGTCTCTTTAATGGCCTTGATTCTGGGGTCCTTTCGCAGGCTCTGGAGCATGATGTTTCCCATGCGTCGCAAATTAGCGAAGGCCTGAGAAGCTGACTCCTCGGGGTCACTCATAACGACATTATCTTCAACGGGCTCCTCCTCCTCCCAGCCACGTACTACTCCAAAGTGTCCCGAGGGAGTCAAACTAGGCCTTGCAGATTGCCGCATGTCTTCCTCCTCCTCCTCCTCAAACCCTGCAAAAGTTCCCGCAGAATCGTCCTCCTCCTCCTCTTCCACCCCTGGATCCTGCTCGGGCCTCTGGGAGCTAGGCATAATGGGGTCAGGATTCTCAGGATAAAGGGGGCCTTGAGAGGCAAGGAAGTCCTCCTCTTCCTCCTGCTGCTCTGCCTCCAGTGCCCTGTCCATAATGCCACGCAGAGTGTGCTCCAACAAAAACAGTACCGGTAGGGTGTCACTGATGCATGCGCTGTCCCGGCTGACCATCCTTGTGGCCTCCTCAAATGGCGAGAGGACAGCGCATGCATCCTTAATCAAAAGCCACTGCCGTGGTGAAAAGAAGCCCAGGCGCGCAGAGCCAGTGCTGGTGCCGTACTCGCATAGGTATTCATTGAGGGCCCTCTGCTGCGTGTACAGGCGCTGCAGCATAGCCAAGGTGGAGTTCCAGCGGGTGGGCATGTCACAGATGAGGCGGTGTACCGGCAGGTGAAACTCGCGCTGCACTTCGGCCAAACGTGCAGTGGCACTGTACGACCGCCTGAAGTGACTGCACACCCTTCTTGCCATCCTTAGCACATCCTGCATTCCCGGGTACGAGTTCAAAAACCGCTGTACCACGAGATTCAGGACATGCGCCAGGCATGGCACATGGGTTAACTTTCCCTGACGAAGGGCGGCCAGGAGGTTTGACCCATTATCAGTAACCACCATCCCTGGCTGCAGCTGGCGTGGTGTCAACCACCTCTGGGCCTGTGCCTGCAGAGCCCCAAGAATCTGAGGGGCAGTGTGCTGCCTGTCCCCTAGACACACAAGCTGCAGCACTGCGTGACACCTTTTGGCCTGAGACATAGAATAGCCCTTTGAACGTTTACGTGGTATCTCATCATATTCAAAGGACCATTCTGCAGAGGAGGGCATGGAGGAGGTAGAGGAGGAGGAGCAGGAGGGGGTAGAAGTGATCGATCTACCCGGATCAGCGACACCACCAGCTGTTTGCAGACGTGGGGGCAACACTGGCTGCAGCACCGAGCCCTGGCTACAATCCCTTCCACTGGCAAGCAGTGTCACCCAGTGAGCAGTGACAGAAATGTACCGTCCCTGCCCATGTTTGCTTGACCAAGTGTCAGCCGTCAAGTGTATCTTACGGCTGACTGACTTGGCCAGGGATGACACTACATTGCCTTCCACATGTTGGTATAGGGATGGCAGGGCCTTACGGGAAAAGTAATGCCGACTTGGCACCTGCCACTGTGGAACTGCACATTTTGCGAAGTCACGGAAGGGAGCAGACTCTACCAGGTTAAATGGTAATAGTTGCAGAGCCAGTAGTTTAGCCAAACTACTGTTTAGACGCTGGGCATGTGGGTAGCGGGGAGTATACATTTTTTTTCGTTCCAGCATGTGTGGAATCGAAATTTGGCGTCTAGATGATACAGCTGGTGGTGTGCTGGAGGTAGATGCGACACTGCCTGCTATATCATCATCCCTGCCAGTGGAGGCTGCCAACAGGTGACGAGTGACTATAGCAGGGCCAGGAACAGACTGATGTGCAGGTGGAGCAGGTGGAGCAGATGGAGCATGAGGAGGAGCGCGAGGAGAACTAGGAGGCCGACTGACCAATCTTTGGCCCTTTTGTGGGTTCTTTAAATGCTCCTGCCAACGGGCCGAGTGGTGGGTTGTCAAATGCCTGTTTAGGCAGCTTGTACCCAGGTGGTTGACATTTTTGCCACGTTTTATACCCTTCTTACAAATCTTGCAGATCGCAACTGTTTTATCTGCATGGGATGTCTCAAAAAAGGCCCAGCAAGATGAGGTGTGTATAGTGGCCCGGGAGACAACAGGTGCGGCCTTAGATGGAGTAGGCCGTCTGCTCTCCCCTCTTGCTTGCTCTGCCTCCTCCTCAACCTCAGACCCAACATCTGACTCCATCAAAGACTGAGCATCAGGCCTGGCCTGGGAGACAACAGGTGCGGCCTTAGATGGAGCGGGCCGTCTGCTCTCCCCTCTTGTTTGCTCTGCCTCCTCCTCAACCTCAGACCCAACATCTGATTCTATCAAAGACTGAGCATCAGGCCTGGCCTGGGAGACAACAGGTGCGGCCTTAGATGGAGCGGGCCGTCTGCTCTCCCCTCTTGTTTGCTCTGCCTCCTCCTCAAACTCAGACCCAACATCAGACTCCATAAAGGACTGAGCATCAGGCTGGAGTAGATGGCCGACACTGTGGTCAAACAGCTCAGCTGACTCCTCTGCCATGTCTGAAATTGGGTCTAAGGGAGGACATGAGGTGGACATGGACTCATCTGTATTTGTTCTGACAACTGCAGAAGACTGACCACTTTTCTCTGCCTGGGTCACTGTAGTTGCAGATGATGCCGATGATGAGGGTTTGTTCATATAGTCCACCACCTCCTGTACATACTGTGGACGTATAGCTTGGCCACTGCCGGAGAACAATCCAAATGGTGGCCTGGCTGAGGACTGACCACCACGTCCACCCCTGCCTCTAGACACCCTAGAAGCTGTGCCCCTTTCCGCAGCAGGGCCACGTATGCCTTTTCTTGGTCTACCAGGCATATTTGTCACTGATGCGTTGGCAACTGTGTGCGGTGAAAAACGCACACTGCTATGCGACCCACAGTTGTCGCTGGATACAGCACAGCAGTTGCGGTTCACGCACAGTAGCAAAGCCTTTTGCACAGTGGACCTAACGCTTTGAACAACAGGCGTTAGGTTGTCACTGATGCGTTGGCAACTGTGTGTGGTGAAAAACGCACACTGCTATGCGACCCACAGTTGTCGCTGGATACAGCACAGCAGTTGCGTGTCACGCACAGTTGCAAAGGCTTTTGTACAGTGCACCTAACGCTTTGAACAACAGGCGTTAAGTTGTCACTGATGCGTTGGCAACTGTGTGCGGTGAAAAACGCACACTGCTATGCGACCCACAGTTGTCGCTGGATACAGCACAGCAGTTGCGGTTCACGCACAGTAGCAAAGCCTTTTGCACAGTGGACCTAACGCTTTGAACAACAGGCGTTAGGTTGTCACTGATGCGTTGGCAACTGTGTGCGGTGAAAAACGCACACTGCTATGCGACCCACAGTTGTCGCTGGATACAGCACAGCAGTTGCGGTTCACGCACAGTAGCAAAGCCTTTTGCACAGTGGACCTAACGCTTTGAACAACAGGCGTTAGGTTGTCACTGATGCGTTGGCAACTGTGTGCGGTGAAAAACGCACACTGCTATGCGACCCACAGTTGTCGCTGGATACAGCACAGCAGTTGCGTGTCACGCACAGTTGCAAAGGCTTTTGTACAGTGCACCTAACGCTTTGAACAACAGGCGTTAAGTTGTCACTGATGCGTTGGCAACTGTGTGCGGTGAAAAACGCACACTGCTATGCGACCCACAGTTGTCGCTGGATACAGCACAGCAGTTGCGGTTCACGCACAGTAGCAAAGCCTTTTGCACAGTGGACCTAACGCTTTGAACAACAGGCGTTAGGTTGTCACTGATGCGTTGGCAACTGTGTGCGGTGAAAAACGCACACTGCTATGCGACCCACAGTTGTCGCTGGATACAGCACAGCAGTTGCGTGTCACGCACAGTTGCAAAGGCTTTTGTACAGTGCACCTAACGCTTTGAACAACAGGCGTTAAGTTGTCACTGTATTTTGCTGCCTAGCAAGCACGTATACCTGCTGTGATACAGCAGCACTGTGCCACGTGCTCACTAAACAGAACCCTCACACTTTCCCTACAGAAACTAAATTTTCAAATCTAACTAATGTAGTACAAAGTTCCCTAACTACACTAGATATCCCTTTCCACTAAATAGAAAGCTCCATACAGCAGAAGACTGACACTGTCCCTTAAGTTTTTTTTTTTTTTTTTTTTAACTCTAAGAACCAGCACAATCGCTGTATCTAACTACACTGGCTGTAAGCTAAATACAATTCTGCTATATGGAGCTTTAGAACCACTCGATATGTAGGAAATGTAGTGTAGCAAGCAGGAGTCAGACAGAACTGCTTCAACTCTCTTCAACAGGCTCTGGATAACTGTGCTAGGGGTTAGGCGGGGCCATCTTATATAGTGTGGGGCGTATTCACTCCTGATTGGCCTCTGGTCCCCGTAGTCACTCCAATCACGTTCCTAGGAGACTCCTGCCCCCTCATTGGCTTTTGCAGACGTTTCTGGGCCAATCACGGGCTTTTAAAGCCCAGTTCCTGTCCCAGTGCATTTTGGGCGGTTCTGGTGGCCGAATACCGAACTTTTGCCGCAAAAAGTTCGGTATTCGGCCGAATATCGAACATCCAATGTTCGGGTCGAACCGATGGTCGACCCGAACCGTTCGATCATCCCTAATCATTAACAGCTTGCTAAAGTGGCTCTTATGAAAGGGGAATATTTTAAACAGAAATTTTTTTAGGATTCTTTTGATACTTTTGCACCAATGGTACAATCCTCCAGTTCTAGCTTCTGCTCTGCTGTCTGTTAAGAATGGGCTGTAAGACCAGTGTCATAGGTGAAGTAGTGTCCCTAGCTTTAGGCTCGGTTCACACTGGTGCGATGCGGAAAATCCTGAGATTCCTGTGCTGGTTCCCGCATCGCACTTGAATCACAGGCGGTTCACATTGACATCTGCAAACCGATGCGGGTGTCAATGCAAAGTTAATGACACCTTTAGAGTGGTTTACAGATCGCATTGTGAATTGTGAAATGGTACAGGAATCAAATCGCATGAGTGTGAACACCCATGCGATCCGATTCCAGTGCGGACCAAAAAAAGGGTCCTGCACCATTTTGGTCCAAATGCGATGCAATTTCATCCATACAAACTGCATGGCTAAATTTGCATCACATGTGATGTGCGCAGCAATGCGGTGTGAATCACACGCAATGTCTGTGACCGCACCAGTGCTAACCCAGCCTAAATGTAGTTCTGCTGGGCTGTAGTCTACCTGTGTCAAAATTAATAGTTCTGCTAGACTTTTACTAAGCTGTGCTTCTACCTTCTCTTTTGGAGTCTCCCTGGCAATAGTGCAAAAAGATTCAATAACTTGAGTTATGACTATTTATGGTTCCATGACCAAGCACTAGGAGGTTTATTGCCAGTGATGCATGCTTGGGGAAAAGTTATACACATTTGGAAGTAACCTTGGAAACTTCTCTTGCCTCCCAGGCTCTGCCTAGGAATGGTGTACTATGCTACAAAGAAGCCCAGGCCTAGAGCTTGAAGATTTCTGCTGTCCTCCTGGAGGGTAAGTCCAGAGGAAGTGGAACAGGAAGGTGATTTCCTGGATTGGAGCACTAGAGGTGAAGACTTTGAAAACTTTACTGCTGAAGAGGGTCTTGGAGAGTTGGATAGAAGTTACTGCAGGTAGACATTGCAGGAAGTTCTGGTGGCCTATCCAAGGAGTACTTTGTTGTACTGAATTTGCTTTCCAGTTTGAATAGTACAGAGAGTGTGGTACATTTCCTGGCCTCTCCCACCAGTCCCCAGCATACACAGACACTAATTTTTTAGTGGATAACCTGTTCTTTGCAGATTTACAGCTCTTCCATACTCTTTCCAATTCTCAATGATGAAATGTACTCCAAGGGATATTCAGTAAAAAATGTTTGCTTTTCAATCACTTTTCTAAGTGCTTTTGTCAGGGCCCAGATTCAAACCCATGTCCGTGGTTGCTTCTGGCAGCACTTCTTCTTGCTGAGCTATCCAGCAGCTGATATCAATGCATTCTAAATTTATGTGGTAACCTAGACCTTGTCCAGTTTCCTGCCTAGTTCCTTGCCCAGCCTCCTGGGAACTCTGAACCTTTGAACTTCCTATTTAAGCCTGATCTGGGAACTTCCTGATGCCAGATTATTGTGCTTTTGCCAAGATCTAGCTTAGTGTGCTTCATCCTCCCGAATCTTCTACTTGTGTGCCAACCTCCAGCTACGTTCCAGGACTACGCCTTTGCCTGCTGCCATTTTGCTCTTCACTGTTTGTGTACCGATCTTCCGCTAGACTACGACTACTCTTCTGCTTGCTCCCTCACTCCGACTGATCTCTTGTGTACCAGACCCTGCTTGTTGACCACTTGTTGTGCTGCTGCTTCCTGCGACTGGACTCTGAGCCTGACCCAGTAATCGTGACAGCTTTTTTTTTGTATTTGATTGTGTAGGTTATGCTAAAATACTGACCATCCCTAAGTTGGACCTTCCAGATACTAATGTATTTATACTTCAGTTAATTTAGGACCTTTGACTACACACAAGTGATCTTCATTTTACCCCCACCAATTCCACAAGTTTCTCAGGCACTTGACCTTATATTTTAGGATTGGGGACATGACTGTGCTTTGGCACATATTCTTGAAAGTTAAGGGGTCTGCCAGGTCAACCTGTAGAACTAGTTAGATAAACACATGCTTTCTTGCTTCTTATGT
Organism: Pelophylax lessonae; assembly: GCF_965119305.1. Lineage (NCBI taxonomy): Eukaryota > Metazoa > Chordata > Amphibia > Anura > Ranidae > Pelophylax > Pelophylax lessonae. Next base: position 776,729,538 of record NC_138768.1, on the reverse strand, counting down.
TACTTGTGTTTGTGCCTCAATGATGTTTACACATTTCTGTAAAGAAGATAGGCACAGACTACAAATCTTTTGGGGTTTCTGGTTCCTCATATCAAGTAATTTAACAGCATTAGACACTGAGTTAAAATTATTAATGAAATACTGTATATTTGGAGGCTAAAACAGTTCTGCCTTTACTATACAAAATGTTTTTGCATATCCACAAGTTCTCCTTTAAATTAGAAATGTGCTTTTGATTATTTTAATCTCTTTGCATGAACAAAGGACCTTTAAACATTAATGTATTAGATTGATTAAAGTTTCCAGTTTGATACATTTAAATGGAGCCAATTTAGCTTTTCTTTGCTAGCACTTGAATGTGCTATTTTAACAAGAGGGTGATTTAGGAAAAAGTCAAAGTGCTGCAGGCAAAGTGGAGCTTGCAGCAGGATATGCATGTCCCTGCATAGCTATGAGTTAAATAAGGAGAAGCATTTCACCTTCAATCTGTGTTATTCTACATGCTCTACTGGGAGAAGAAAAAGCACATATATAATAAAAACAAGACTAAAACGACAAACCACACACTGAATCCAACCAAAATGCTATTTTTATAACTCTTTCAATTCATACCCTGTCACCCATTACCATTTAAACACGGGTGGTGCTAATAATAAAGTTAAATATTAAAAAACATAAAATTCAACATACATTCCAAGATAACTGTGCTTTATTTTAAGAAATTCACAAATCAGCGATGATCCAAAATTGCCTATAGAATTCTTATTAAATTCATAAACATCCAATATACAAATTAGCTACAACTGGTGTATTCACAAGATTCAAAATTTTATTTTTTCTTGCATTTATTGTAAGCAGCTGCTGAAAGTGAACCTGTATCCACTATTGAACACTATATAATTTACAGCACATATTCTCAACAAGCTTGTAAAACCACTTTAAGGTGGAATGCCAGCCCTCTCTGGACATGCTCTGCTCTTCAACAATGCAATTCTTGTGCATGTGCCAATTTTCCCATGGGGCTATGCCTAGCTTTTGGGTCCTGGCAGAGCCCATCGGTGCATCTGAGCACACCCATCGGGGGGCATATGCACAGACAGACAAGGATTTGGACTTCCCTGTTGGCAGTCTTTGCACTTGAGTGGAAAACCTCACACATGCACGGATGTTCCGTAGAGCTTTCTAGGGACCCGTGCCCTGCTGCACATCTGCACACATTCAGGAGGAAGGATGAACATCTCAACTAAGTGAAATAAGTATACTGTAAAAAACAATAATAATAATTAAAATGTATTAATTGGCAAAAGAGGCAAGGGGGGGGGAGGCAGGGCAGCTTAAGATGTTATTTGGGTGAAAGTCCACTTTAGGGTCCTGTGTCAAAGGACTTTTAACTTGTGTTGATGACATCAATTTGATATCATTAGGAATTAATTTATAGGCATGTAACCTGCTGGAGGAGCAGGCTGTGCGCTCCTGAGCCCACTTTCCCTCTTTCTCCGCTGCAGCCAGTGTGTAGCCGGGTGTGCTGCCAGCCGCATGTGTGAGGAATGGGTTGTACTGTCCGGTGCCTGCTTTCCTCCTACAGTCCGTCCACTGCTGAGACTGTTTTATGTGACAGAGTGACTGTAAATCATCTGCCTCTTACACCTCATTTCATTTTTTTTGGCAGAGGACCTGAGCAAATCAGTGGCAAAAGGACTTGCTATGCAGTGGCCAGAATGGATTCTGGGAAATGTAGTTTATAAAGGTGCACAGTGCAATACAAGTGAAGAGAAGCTGATGGATCTATGAACTTCACTACCCAGTATTCCCTGCAAAACAGAGGAGGGGGATAGACCTTTTCCCAGGCTATTCTGGAGAAATCTGGGTGTTTTGCGGGAGAAAGCTAAGCTGTGCAGACCTGTGGACTGAGACCAGGGTGGCATCTCAGAACGGTGTGGGAACCAGAGAATGGAGACCTGCCACCTTTGCTGAGCCTGCACAAAAATTGAGTGCATTGGCAACATTGTCGACTTTTAATTATTGTCTATTGCCTATCAACTATGATTATAATTTTTCTACTTTTTCTATATGCTGAATAATAATGTTTTTTCAAGGAGAAACCGCTGGCTGCCCTATTACCTCTTCACACTTTTTGAACTACTTATATGTCTTTCCTATTTTCCTTTGTAACTAGGCACCAGGTATTTTATAGCCACATCCAGGGGTACCCCTTTGTCAGAAAAAACTACCCACTATTGGGCTGTATGCATAGCATGCACATGAAGACTTTTACTTTTTGGGTTAGTTAATGTCTAGATTTTTAACCCTGTTTGCATCAGTTAAAATTGGGTTTAGCATTGCCACAGTTCAGTTTATTGGCATCGATTGTGTGAGTGTTCGCATTTTCCAGCATGTTCCATTGCCTAAATATAGATTCATGCATTTTCTAACTGCATTGCCATAATATGTCCCTTCAATCTACCATCTTGTTGCTTGCAGTCTATTTCTGAGCATTATTATAGAGTGGTAGCATACTAACATTTAAGTTACACATGTGTCTCAGCTTAAAGAGTCGTGGCAGAACAGGGAACCCATGATACCCAGAGGCTCCTGCAAGGTGATTGCTACAGGTAAATTTGACCTTCACTTGACCTCCCTCTGACCTTAATTTAAGCTGCTTTAAGGGTGTTTTGCATTTCAATAGACTTTCATAGGTATGCAAAACTTGCATTAAACAAACAAAAACCCAAAGACCAATATACTTAAACAAATCAAGTTATCTCTGTAGCTATATGCATTGAGGATAAATTAGTCTTAAAAAATTGCACCAGAGACATTGAACTCTTACATATTTTCTTCTTACTTTCTATTGCAGAGAATCATGGCAGCCTGCTAGCCCTCTAATGTAAACACAAAGTGAATGATTCTATGCTGTTAGGCTTCATTCACACGGATGCTTAGCAGCTCCGGTGTGCCAAGGTGAGAAATTCCTTACGCTTTCGGGCACCTGGGGAGTCGCACATGCCATGTACAGCTGCCAGTACAAATAAATAGCTGTATGCAGCCATGCTCAGGTAAAAATCAATGGCTTCCACATTAGTACTTACCCGAACATGTGCATGTGGTGTTTTATCCTGAGGTATACATAGAGCTGCATGGCCTGTACTGGAGATATATTAAACAGAAGTTACTGTACGTATTGTCCCTCTACAGTGCCCAGCCCCCATGACCAAATTATTTCTATTATGAGAGCACTGATAGCAGCATCCAAGGCAGTGTGTATCCACATTTCTGAGTGAATGTATAGTGTAAACAGAAGGAACAGTGCTACTACCCATACAGCTCATCAATAAACGAGCTCCTGGGTGCCCGATCCAAAGCAGTTTAACTGAGTACATATGTGGAAAGATGATCCGAACACTGGTGGTTGCTCTTAAAAAATCTTCATCTTTATTCAGGAACCACAGAACATAACTGTTGATAACCATGGTTATGACTAAGGCCTTATAGGCTGAAACGCATCAACTGATCTTATTAGCAGTTGTGTTCTGTGGTTCCTGAATAAAGATGAAGATTTTTTCAGAGCAACTACCGGTGTGTGGATCATCTTTCTACATACTGTATAGTGTTTACTGACCCTACGAATAAGCTCATTACGAGGTTACAATTATGATCAGATGGCCTGCCTGGCATTCAATTGCGTAATAAATCTTACTGGTGGCTTTTATCCTGGAGTGCGGCTACTTTTCTCTTTCTTTCATAGTATTTACTGACTCTTTCACTCTCTGCTTTACCTACTCCTGACCCTGGAACTCAGTGGGTTACATACGCCTGACTCACATAAATGTAGGATTAAGTTTTATTCAATACAACTTCCACTATTAGCACAATATGACCAGAGCCACATCATTTTACTATTCACGGTGCCCAAGATATTTTATCTTTATACCTTGAATGTCTGAATTTTATTCCAAAATCTCTGACCAATCGATTAAGAGCATATTAAAAATTGAGGTGTGATCCTGTGGGTGTGGCTACAAATGGTGGTGTAATTTATGCTGGTGTGGTTAAAAATAGCAGGGTCACTGAGGTATCCCTGGAGTTAATTTTGAAAATCTGGTAACCCTAAAGTGGTTCTAAAGGCAATTTTTTTTAAACTTAAATGGGAAGTATTGTTTTTTTTTTTTAAGATCATACTTACCTAAGTACACGCAGCATCATTCAGATGCTGCATCTGTCCCTTCCCAGCTCTAAGGCTAAGAACCTAGCGATTAAACACCACTGATCACTTGGTTCTCAGAGCTTCCTGAGCACAGAGCTGGTGGTGACTGTCAGTCATTGCTCTCTGCTCTGCCCCCACCCCACCCCCATGCTCACTGGAGCGCTAGGCTGTGAAAGGGACAAAATCAGCCGGCTCAGGCTCTCAGCAGCTAGCCAAGAGGCTAAGCCGGGTGTCGGTCCAGGTATGTGGGCGGATCTGAACATGTGATCTTTCCCAAGCCTGAACTTCTCTGTAACGTCAGCCGGCAGCGAGATTTGGCTCCTCCTTTAATGCAAACTATGTATTATGATGAAAAAAAAAACACTGCATGCAGCTTCCCCCGCCAGCCCCCCTTATACTTTTCTGAGCCCAATCTCCATCCAGCTCCATGCACGAGAACAGAGGCTCTCTCATCTCTCTCACTTCAATGGCACACAGACAACAGAAGGAGCCATTACATAGAAACATAGAATGTGTCGGCAGATAAGAACCATTTGGCCCATCTAGTCTGCCCAATATATCTGAATCCTATGAATAGTCCCTGGCCCTATCTTATATGAAGGATAGCCTTATGCCTATCCCATGCATGCTTAAACTCCTTCACTGTATTTGCAGCTACCACTTCTGCAGGAAGGTTATTCCATGCATCCACTACTCTCTCAGTAAAGTAATACTTCCTCATATTACTTTTAAACCTTTGCCCCTCTAATTTAAAACTGTGTCCTCTTGTGGTAGTTTTTCTTCTTTTAAATATGCTCTCCTCCTTTACCGAGTTGATTCCCTTTATGTATTTAAAAGTTTCTATCATATCCCCTCTGTCTCTTCTTTCTTCCAAGCTATACATGTTAAGGTCCTTTAACCTTTCCTGGTAAGTTTTTTCCTGCAATCCATGTACTAGTTTAGTAGCTCTTCTCTGAACTCTCTCTAGAGTATCTATATCCTTCTGGAGATATGGCCTCCAGTACTGCACACAATACTCCAAATGAGGTCTCACCAGTGTTCTGTACAGCGGCATAAGCACTTCTCTCTTTCTACTGCTTATACCTCTCCCTATACATCCAAGCATTCTGCTGGGATGTATAGGGAGAGGTCAGGACTGTGTCAAATATTCTATATTCTGCCCTTGGGTTTTTATGCCCCAGATGCATTATCTTGCACTTATCCACATTAAATTTCAGTTACCAGAGTTCTGACCATTCTTCTAGTTTTCCTAAATCCTTTTCCATTTGGCGTTTCCCTCCAGGAACATCAACCCTGTTACATATCTTTGTGTCATCAGCAAAAAGACAAACCTTACCATCGAGGCCCTTTGCGATATCACTTATGAAGATATTAAACAAAATTGGTCCCAGTACAGATCCCTGAGGTACCCCACTGGTAACATGACCTTGTTCTGAATGTTCTCCATTGACTACAACCCTCTGTTGTTGGTCACTCAGCCACTGCCTAATCCACTCAACAATATGCGAGTCCATGCTCAATGACTGCAGTTTATTGATAAGTCTTCTATGTGGGACAGTGTCAAAGGCCTTACTAAAATCTAGATATGCAATGTCTACTGCACCTCCACCGTCTATTATTTTAGTCACCCAGTCAAAAAAATCTATAAGATTTGTTTGACATGATCTCCCTGAAGTAAACCCATGTTGTTTTTCATCTTGCAATCCATGGGATTTAAGATGTTCCACAATCCTATCCTTTAATAGGGTTTCCATTAATTTGCCTACTATTGATGTCAGACTCACTGGTCTATAGTTGCTCGATTCCTCCCTACTACCTTTCTTGTGAATGGGCACGACATTTGCCAATTTCCAATCTTCCGGGACGACTCCTGTTACTAATGATTGGTTAAATAAATCTGTTAATGGTTTTGCCAGCTCACCACTAAGCTCTTTTAATAATTTTGGGTGTATCTCATCAGGACCCTGTGACTTATTTGTCTTCACTTTAGACAGCAATCTTAGAACGTCTTCCTCTGTAAAGACACATGCATCAAACGATTCATTAGTCATCCTTTCAAATGGAGGTCCTTCTCCTTCTTTTTCTTCTGTAAAAACTGAGTATTCATTAAGGCAGTCGGCTAGCCCTTTATTCTCTTCTACGTTTTAATTTCCTTTTTTCATTTATATATCTGAAGAATGTCTTATCCCCCTTTTTCATAGACTGAGCTAGTTTTTCTTCTGCCTGCGCTTTAGAGGTTCTTATAACTTGCTTGGCCTCTTTCTGCTTAATCTTGTAGATTTCCTTATCTTCATTGCTCTGTGTTTTTTATTTTTAATGATTTGGGCCACTTCTGCTGAGTACCACAGTGGTCTCTTCCTTTTTTTGCTTTTACTGACAAGTCTAATGCAATTTTCTGTTGCCTTCAATAATGCACCTTTTAAGTAGTCCCATTTCTCCTGGACTCCATGTAATCCGTACCAGTCTGATAAGGACTCATTTATGACTAATTTCATTTTTGAAAAGTCTGTTTTTCTAAAATCTAAAACTTTTGTTTTTGTGTGGTGTGACTCTTTCACAGTTCTTATATTAAACCACACTGACTGGTGATCACTAGATCCCAAGGTTTCGCCTACAATGACATCATATACCGAATCCCCATTTGTGAGCAGCCATTGACTCCTGCTGCTTTTAATCACAGCCAGTAAGGAGGAGGCAGGGCCAATCTGTGCTGTGTGGGGGGAATGAGCCCACATGAGTGCCTCCATAACAAGCAACTTGGGGGGAGGAGCCAATAGCACTGGTGGGGGGACCCCAGAAGAGAAGGATCAGGGATGCTCTGTGCAAAACCACTGCACAGAGCAGATAAGTGTAAAATGTTTGGTATTTTTTTTTTAATGTAATTCTTTACAATCACTTTAGTCTGGTATGCCACATGACCTTACATTTAGGTGAGTAAGAGGGGCTTTTAGTTAAAATGTTTTTTTTTTTTTTTTTTTTGGGTAACCTAGTGATTAGAGAGGGTGGGGGGAGGTGAGGTATGTCCATGGTTCAGATTTTTAGGGCCCATTTACATGTTTTACTGTACAATACCATCCTGAACAGCAACATGCTTACCAAGGTGTCTTGTGGTACCATTAACTAATTTACTAAAAAAAAAGAGGAGAGGATTGTTTGGATAACATTTATAAATATGGTAGCTTGTAAATAAATGTACATATGGAAAAGTGCCCCTTCACAGCTGCATATTTTACATTGAATGCATATTACGCATTTTAGCCATATTTTACATGTGTTCGTATTAAAATTTATGTAACTGGATATTGCATTCAAGATGCAGCAAGCATGACTTCTTCTATCACTGTACCCAAAATGTGAACAGGGCCTCAGGCATACTTGGCAAACATTAGCTTTTTATAAAGGACTACTTATTGCTCACTTCTGTAAGGTTCTCTATGTCAAAGCTTTTACATGATATTGCTACAGGCCAGGTTTTATATTTTTCTTTTTGTATATCATACTTTCAGACAACAAAGCTCAGGAATCTTAGCCCCTTTTATACTAAGTGGATTTCTAGTTGCACATTTCTGATTTTAACTGGGTGTTAAAAATTTGCATTTCCCGTAAAAATGGAGTGAAGGTCATTTAGACTCAGCCAGGTATCTAGGACTCTGTCCTGCTACTTGAAAAATCCAGTGATACTTTCCATGGATTTAAGATGGCATTTAGATGTGAGGCCACATGATAACCACCAGGACTGCAAATCTTCAAAATTCTACAGAGCACTCCATAAACATGCAAGGCTCCAGTGGTTGCATGCAAGGCACAGATGCTTTATTTGCCTGAAAATGTGCATGCAGAACTGTTGAAACTGTGAGAGCCATGCGATTCAGGAAGATAAACAATTTGGGTTCATTAATGGTATACTTCTCTACTGATGGGATTCACATGCTAATTTATTCATTGATTCCTCCCTCTTCCTGGTAACACTTTGCTTCTGATTGTACATTACCGCACTACATCCACAATGCTGGCCCTTATCTCTTCCCCTGGGGTCTCTAATGACCAATCATAAATCCTGTATGTCTTCATCAAAGAGTATCTGTCACCCTATTCCAGGTAAACACCGAAACAACAGATAGAAAAGATGTGTTTACAATGTAACAAAAGCATACAGCAAATAAGCGGGTAGCAGTTTTGCCCTACTGATCCCACTTGCTCTGAGGCAGGAACAAGCATTTTTTTTACCTTGACTAAAGCTTTTTTTTTTTTTTTAAGTAGTAGCCTTTTTTAAGTAGTCCTGAGGCTTAACTTTAAATCTGTGAACTTGGATTTGTGTGTTTATAAATGACTCTCAACACTGTTGATTGAATGAACAATAGCAATGCTTTATAAAATGCCAACCTGTGGAGCACAACGCGTGCTCATATCCAGAATCTCTGTGATGGAGAACTTTACTAGATGCATTGATTCTTTATTCTCTCAATGACACCTTAAAGCTGAGCATGATATCCCCAGTGGTCATAGTGTAATCATAACAGAAAATTGTCTACTTCTGCACCTCCCTTAGGACGAATATACAGCAGTACTTCCTCGCAATGGAACAGCTTTTTCCAAATTGGCAACTTTGCAGGATGACTGCTTGCCTAATGGAAGAATGAGTTTATAATCATTTTCTCTGTCCTTGAAAAACTCTCTAATGTTAGTGCATACAGGCATATCCGCAGAGGTATAGTGCATGCTCTAAATAAAAACATCCTCTGCTCAGGCGGTTAGTAAACATTAGGCTGCTGGTATGGAATATAAATTAAACTGTTTTTCAATGTTAAAGGCCAAGGCAACTCTTAAACAGTTATTTAAGTTTTGCATGGTTGCTGGTGAGCTTAATCATATATAGGATTAGTTTATCATGTTTGGCTTCCATTGGCAAGATACTACATACCCACCAAAATTCCTAATTTAATGAAGAAGGCAACTATAAAAGCTTAGTTATGGTTTTGTGATTTTGAACTCACCAGTGGAAGTCTCCATACTGGAATGTTGTGTAAACTAGATAGGCAAAAGCAGGGTAATAACTACAAGTCAAAATATTATGGGACTAACTCAATTTGCTGGCCCAAGAAGGAACTTTCTTTGCAGTACCCAGCATTTTTTTCGAGGGTGCTGAGGGAATAAAACATTCTATGAAATGTCTAATGAACAGAGCAGTACAAGGTGGCATTTGGGGTGGAAACAAAATAATTATTTAGGCATAGTGATGAGCAAGGTCAATGGAGGCAATCTTAAAAAGTAAATTCTGACCATTTTTAGGGCTAACAAAGGGTATTGGAAGCTGGGACAGTCAGGGAACACGTACCAATGCAATATATATATATATATATATATATATATATATATATATACAGTTTTGCAGGGAGTGGGTCTTTTAACCACTTAAGCCCCGGAAGATTTTACCCCCATTCCGACCAGGGGGTATTTTACGACTCGGCACTGCGTGACTTTAACTGACAATTGTGCGGTCATGCAATGTGGTACCCAAACGAAATTTACGTCCTTTTTTTCCCACAAACAGAGCTTTCTTTTGGTGGTATTTGATCACCTCTGCGCTTTTTATTTTTTGCGATATTAATAAAAAAAGAGCGAAAATTTTGCAAAAAAATGACATTTTCAACTTTGTCTTTTAAAAAATATCCAATATACTCAATTTATGTATTTTTTTTTGGCCAAAATATATTTAGCTACATGTCTTTGACAAAAAAAAATTCAATGAGCGTATTTTTATTGGTTTGCGCAAAAGTTATAGCGTCTACAAACTATGGTGTAAATACAGAAATTTACGCAGCTTTAATTTTTGACTGCCTATCTCATTTCATGAAGTGCTAAAATGGCAGGGCAGTACAAAACCCCCCCAAACTACCACTTTTTGGAAAGTAGACATCCTAAGGAATGTTCTGAGAGGCATGTTGAGCTCATTGAATATTTCATTTTTTTGTCACAGGTGTTTGAAAAATGACTAAAATTTTTTTTTTTTTTTTTTTTACACAAAGTTGTCATTGAAATGATATATTGCTCACACATGCCATGGGTATATGTGTAATTACACCCCAAAATATATTCTGCTGCTTCTCCTGAGTACAGGGATACCACATATGTGGGACTTTTTGGGAGCCTAGCTGTGTACGGGACCACAAAAACAAATCCCCACCATCAGAATTTCAAAGGGCGTACATTTTTCATTGCATTTTCTCACTACCTCTAACGGTTTAGGAGGCCCTGAAATGTCAAGATACCACAAAACCCCCCCAAATGACCCCATTTTGGAAAGTAGACACCCCAAGCTGTTTGCTAAGAGGCATGGTGAGTCCATGGAATATTTTATATTTTACCACAAGTTTTGGGAATATTACTATTTTTTTTTTTTATTTTTTTTTTTTACACAACGTTGTCACTAAAAGATAAAATTCTCACACATGACATGGGTATATGTGGAATTACACCCCAAAATACATTCTGCCACTTCTCCTGAGTATGGGGATGCCCCATGTGTGAGACTTTTTGGGAGCCTAGCTGTGTACAGGACCGCGAAAACCAATCAACACTCCCAGGTTTTCTAATGGCGTAAATTGTGCATGTCACCTCTGCACTACCTGTCACAGTTTCGGAGGCCCTAAAATTCCAAGATAGCACAAACCCCCCCCAAATGACCCCATTTTGGAAAGTAGACACCCCAAGCTATTTGCTGAGAGGCATGGTGAGTCCATGGAATATTTTATATTCTGCCACAAGTTCCGGGAAATACATATATATATATATTTTTTTTTTTTTTTTTCACAAAGTTGTCAGTAAATGAAATATTGCTCACACATGCCATGGGTATATGTGAAATGACACCCCAAAATACATTCTGCTGCTTCTCCTGAGTACAGGGATACCCCATGTGTGAGACTTTTTTGCAGTCTAGCCGAGTACAGGTCCCCGAAAACCAGTCCCCGCTTTCAGGCTTTCCAAGGGCGTAAATTGTTGATTTCACTCCTGACTACCTATCACAGTTTCGGAGGCCCTAAAATTCCAAGATAGCACAAAACCCCCCCAAATGACCCCATTTTGGAAAGTAGACACCCCAAGCTATTTGCTGAGAGGCATGGTGAGTCCATGGAATATTTTATATTTTGCCACAAGTTCCGGGAAATATATATATATATATATATTTTTTTTTTTTTCACAAAGTTGTCAGTAAATGAAATATTGCTCACACATGCCATGGGTATATGTGAAATGACACCCCAAAATACATTCTGCTGCTTCTCCTGAGTACAGGGATACCCCATGTGTGAGACTTTTTTGCAGTCTAGCCGAGTACAGGTCCCCGAAAACCAGTCCCCACTTTCAGGCTTTCCAAGGGCGTAAATTGTTGATTTCACTCCTGACTACCTATCACAGTTTCGGAGGCCCTAAAATTCCAAGATAGCACAAAACCCCCCCAAATGACCCCATTTTGGAAAGTAGACACCCCAAGCTATTTGCTGAGAGGCATGGTGAGTCCATGGAATATTTTATATTTTGCCACAAGTTCCGGGAAATATATATATATATATATTTTTTTTTTTTTTTTACACAAAGTTGTCAGTAAATGATATATTGCTCACACATGCCATGGGTATATGTGAACTGACACCCCAAAATACATTCTGCTGCTTCTCCTGAGTATAGGGATACCCCATGTGTGAGACTTTTTTGCAGTCTAGCCGAGTACAGGACCCCGAAAACCAATCATCGCCTTCAGGCTTTCCAAGGGCGTAAATTGTTGATTTCACTCCTGACTACCTATCACAGTTTTGGAGGCCATGAAATGCCAAGACAGCACAACCCCCCCCCAAATGACCCCTTTTCGGAAAGTAGACACCCTGAGCTATTTGCAGAGAGGCATGTTGAGTGTTTTGCAGATCTCACTTTTTGTCACAAAGTTTTGGAAATTGAAAAAAGAGGAAAAAAAATGCATTTTCCTGTTTTTTCTTCATTTTCCAAAAAAAATTAGAGCTGCAAAATACTCACCATGCCTCTCAGCAAATAGATTGGAGTGTCTACTTTGCAAAATGGGGTCATTTGGGGGGGGTTTGTGCAATCTTGGCTTTTTATGGACTTCAAAACTGTGATAGGTAGTAAGGAGTGAGATCAACAATTTACGCCCTTAGAAAGCCTAAAGGTGCGCATTGGTTTTCCGGGTCCTGTACGCGGCTAGACTGGCAAAAAGTCTCACACATGGGGTATCATTGTACTCAGGAGAAGCAGCAGAATGTATTTTGGGGTGTCATTTCACATATACCCATGGCCTGTGTGAGCAATATATCATTTACTGACAACTTTGTGTAAAAAAATTAAAAAAAATAAAAAAAATTTTTTTCCTCGAAACTTGTGGCAAAATATAAACTATTCCATGGACTCACCATACTTCTCAGCCAGTAGCTTGGAGTGTCTACTTTGCAAAATGGGGTCATTTGGGGGGGTTTTGTGCCATCTTGAAATTTCAGGGCCTCTGAAACTGTGACAGGTAGTCAGGGGTAAAATCAGCAATTTACGCCATTAGAAAACCTGAAGATGTGGATTGGTTTTCGGGGGCGCGTACACAGCTAGGCTCCCAAAAAGTCTCACACATGTGGTATCCCTGTACTCAGGAGAAGCAAAAGAATGTATTTTGGGGTGTCATTTCACATATTCCCATGGCATGCATGAGCAATATATCATTTAGTGACAACTTTCTGTAAAAAAACAACAAAAAAAAAAAAAATAATAATTTTCCCGAAACTTGTGGCAAAATATAAAATACTCCATGGACTCACCATGCCTCTCAGAAAAAAGCTTTGGGTGTCTACTTTTCAAAAAGGGGTCATTAGGGGGGTGTTTGAACAGTTCCGGCATTTTATACTCAATCTTATCCACACATCACCCACTCTTCTAACCACTTGAAAACCAAGCCTTTTCTGTGCCTTTTTGTTTACATGAAAAAATATTTTTTTTTTACTAGAAAATTACTTTGAACCCCCAAACATTATATATTTTTTTAAAGCAGAGGCCCTATAGAATAAAATGGTGGATGTTGCAAATTTTTTTGTCACACGGTATTTGCGCACAGATTTTCCAAACGCAATTTTTGCGAAAAAAATACATTTTTTTTTAATTTATTGCACAAATACACTATATAATTCCAATTTTTTTGGTAAAATTTAAAAGATGATCTTATGCCGAGTTCATAGACACCTAACATGACATGCTTTAAAAATTGCGCATGCCTGCGCAGCGACAAAAACGTATGTACATTTTTGAAAACCTTTAAAAGTCTCTACAGGTTACCACTTTAGACTTACAGAGGAGGTCTACTGCAAGAATTACTGCACTCGATCTGGCGATCGCGGCGATACCTCACATGCATGCTGCAATTGTGGTTTACATATGACACTAGACCACCGCTTGCGTGCGCCATTGCGCGCAAGCACCGGGGGTAAGGGGGGGGGGCTCAATTTTTTTTTTTTTTTTTTTTCTTTTGCTTTTTTATGTTATTTTGACACCTTTCCTTTAATTTTTTTTTTTTTTAAATCATTTTTATTGTTATCATAGTGAATTTAAATATCCCCTATGATAGCAATCTGTAGTGACAGGTACTCTTTTTAAAAAAAATTGGGGTCTTTTAGACTCTAGATCTCTCCTCTGACCTTAACGCATCTGACCACACCAAAATTGGTGTGATAAAATACTTTCCCAATTTCCCAATGGCCCTGTTTATTTCTGGCGAAACAGAAGTCATAAAATGCTCGTAGCCTCCGGCATCTTAGGCCATAGAGATGATTGGAGCCATTCTCATCTCCAATTAGCTCTATGGTTAGATAATTGAACCACCGGCTGCACTCTCGGGTTAACCGGTGGGACAGGAGAGCCAGAGAAAAACCATGGAAGGCTGCGGAAGGCGGCGGTGGGGGGGGGGGAGGCCCCTCCCACTGCATGTAAAAGCAGTCTAGCGGCCAATTACCTGCTAGAATTGCTTTTACATGTAAGCCGACCGCTGGCTGTAAAAAACGATACCAAGATGATGCCTAAATCTGCAGGCATCATCCTGGTATAACCACTCAAAGTCCAGCAACGTACCAGTACATTGCTGGTCCTTGTTTGGCATATAGGTTTTTTTTTTTTTCATGCAGCCTGTGGGCTGAACGGAAAAAAAGAGAACCTATCAGAAATCAGCACAGGAATAATGCGTAGTATTACTCATCATTAACCGCCCAAACAACCACCCACTGAATTTAATGATGGGTATACACGACACTATCCACGTATACCAAAATAGGATTTTAACTGCAGTGCTGAAATCAGAAAATCACCACAGCTGCTATCAGCAAAGGTATCCATATATGCTGAGCGCAAACGCTGTTTGTGTCAGAATATATAAAATCAATGCGTGGTAGCCGACGAGGGACCTGCAAGAGAAACAGGTCACAAAAGAATGAAAAAACAAACAAAGGACATTGAAAAAAAGTATAGTAGGAAGGAGTAGAAGGACATATAAAATGACTGACAACAACAGTTTTTGGATTTTCATCATTAACCGCCCAAACAACCACCCACTGAATTTAATGATGGGTATACACGGCGCTATCCACGTATACCAAAATAGGATTTTAACTGCAGTGCTGAAATCAGAAAATCACCACAGCTGCTATCAGCAAAGGTATCCATATATGCTGAGCGCAAACGCTGTTTGTGTCAGAATATATAAAATCAATGCGTGGTAGCTGACGAGGGACCTGCAAGAGAAACAGGTCACAAAAGAATGAAAAAACAAACAAAGGACATTGAAAAAAAGTATAGTAGGAAGGAGTAGAAGGACATATAAAATGACTGACAACAACAGTTTTTGGATTTTCATCATTAACCGCCCAAACAACCACCCACTGAATTTAATGATGGGTATACACGGCGCTATCCACGTATACCAAAATAGGATTTTAACTGCAGTGCTGAAATCAGAAAATCACCACAGCTGCTATCAGCAAAGGTATCCATATATGCTGAGCGCAAACGCTGTTTGTGTCAGAATATATAAAATCAATGCGTGGTAGCCGACAAGGGACCTGCAAGAGAAACAGGTCACAAAAGAATGAAAAAACAAACAAAGGACATTGAAAAAAAGTATAGTAGGAAGGAGTAGAAGGACATATAAAATTACTGACACCACAACAGTTTTTGGATCCTTTTATTTTTCTTTCTAACTGTTCCTTTACTTCTTGATTTGGGAGGGACTGCGATCATCTGCGATCTTCTCTTCCAGCTTGGGTCTCTCAAAATGTCGATGGACATCCAACATCCTTCGAGACCCTGTGTTTATGTGCCCTACACTGTGTCGTGCTGTACCCTACGCTAATAATCCACTAGTGTATGGTAGCGCTCGAAACATTCCCCGATGCAGAGACCAGGTTGGTCAGGACATTTGGGACAATAATAACGGGTGTCACGCCTAAATCCGCGCTTGCTACAGACACGACATCTTCTTTGGGGCCATCTTTGGGTAGGGGTACTCGGGAGGACATGTGAAAAATGCCTCTCATGCAGCCGGCTCACTGCATCTGGAAGGGGAAGTTGGGCAGGCATGCCTCCTGGGTACAGGTAGGCAAGGATGATCTCTTCCTGGAATTCCCGGAAAGATCCAGTTCGTCCTGACGCCCTGTATAGGACAAAGGCGTTCAGCATAGCCAATTGGTATAGGTAAACAGACACTTTTTTGTACCAGCGTCTGGCTTTACGGGCAACTAAATACGGCGCCAAAAGCTGGTCGTTAAGGTCCACCCCTCCCATGTTAAGGTTATATTCGTGGACACAGAGGGGTTTCTCCATAACGCCAGTTGCCGTAGGAATTTGGATCGTCGTGTCTGGGTGAAGGGAGGACAGAACATAAACATCCCGTGTATCCTTCCACTTCACCGCAAGTAATTTGTCCGTTTTCAAGCAGGCTCTCGCCCCCCGACTAAGACGGGAATCTACAAGCCGTTGGGGGAAGCCCCGGCGATTAGGTCGCACGGTGCCACATGCGCCAATTTGTAAATCAAGAAGGTGACTAAATAGTGGCACGCTTGTATAAAAGTTGTCCACGTACAAATGGTACCCCTTTCCGGATAAGGGTGACACCAAGTCCCAAACGATCTTACCGCTGCTCCCTATGTAGTCTGGGCAGTTGGGGGGCTCCACACAGCTATCTTTTCCCTCATAGACCCGGAAACTAACTGTATAGCCTGTGGCCCTGTCACACAATTTATACAGTTTGACCCCGTACTTGGCACGCTTGCTGGGGAGGTACTGTTTCATAGCAAGGCGGCCAGTAAATTTAATCAGGGACTCGTCAACGCAGACAACTTGTTCGGGGGTAAACAAGGCTGCAAACCGCTGATTGAAGTGGTCTATGAGGGGCCGAATTTTGTGGAGCCGATCGTATGCAGGGTCTCCCCGAGGACGACAGAGTTCATTGTCGCTGAAATGCATAAATCGCAGAATTTGCTCGTATCTCGTCCTGGACATAGAGGCAGAGTACATGCGCATATGGTGAATTGGGCTAGTGGACCAATATAGCCGCAATTCACTCTGTTTAGTTATGCCCATGTGGAGGGAAAGGCCCAGAAAGATCTTAAATTCGGAAACCGTTATAGGTTTCCAGCCGAATTGTCTGGCAAGGTGTGAATTTGGGTTGGCGGCGATGAACTGTTGTGCATACAAATTTGATTGATCCACAATAGATCTGTAAAGATCTTCCGTGAAGAACAGCTCAAAAAAGTTCAGGGGCGTAAAACCAGCTGTCTCCACGTGGATTCCAGGTTGGGCGGTGAATGGGGGAAGTACTGGCGCTGTAGTATCGGTGGGTTGCCAATTAGGAAATGCCAGCGCATCAGGGAGGGCACTATGGGCTCTACGGGCCTGTCTTCGAATACGCGGTGGCTGCGGGCCACTACTTGTGCTAGCCACCGCACCAGCTTCAACTGCACTTAGGGGACTCGCCACGTCACCAGGTCTTACTGCAGTGCTGGTTGTACTAGGTCCAGGTTGTACTAGGCCGCTGGCGCTTGCCAGGTCGCCAGAAGGATGAGCGGCACTAGTACCCACACTCTGCTCCATACGAGCACCCTGCGATTCCTGCATCACAACAACTTCAGAATGGGGTCGGGTACGCCTGGGTCTAACAGGGACCCATCTGTCGTCGGAGCTATCTGTCAGGGAGCCGCTGCCATCATCAGGTTCATATACTGACACTAATTCGGTCATTGTAGCTTCCCCTTCGCTATCAGATGACTCGGTCAGCATATAACTGAGAAGCTCTTCATCCCTGTACGAACGTTTGGTCATTTTGGCAACTAAATTTACTCGTACAGTGATGCGACTCACAGGTAATAAAAGCACCTGGTTGTCGAAGACTATTTCAAGCGCTACAAAAAAAACTGCTAATGCTAGCAGGGATCAGGCCTGACTCTGCTAACACAGCGGTTTTGTGTCTTGTGTTTTTTTGCAAGTGACAGTAATCTATTGATTACTACACTTGCCTGGGTGAAAGGGTTAAACGCAGGTGCTGGCCGGAATCAGTACTGATCGTGCAAACACCGCGTTTTGGGAACCCTAAACTATGGGGGCGCTAGTATAGTTCTGATCAGATCAGATATTGATCTGTTCAAACACTATACTAGAAATGGAAGTGTAGGTGCGTGCGTGCGTGCGTGCGTGTGTGGCAATCAAGGGGTTACTTCTAAACTATGCGCTGGGGATCTGGGGGGGGGTGGCGGGGACCCTAAACCTCCTTTGGGAAAGAAACTAGCTAGCTAGCGCAACCTCAAGTCACAATGACACCAATACAAAATACAGTAAAAACAGTATATTATGTGTGTATTAGTGCTAATGTGACAGAGGGTGTAGGGGTTAACGGGATGTGATCAGGGGGGGATCAGGGGTTTAAATCTTTATTGGAAGGGACTGGCGGGTATCCTAAGGATAAAAGGAACGGTGGCAAGCGCTAAACCTGGTCACAAGTCACACTTATACAGGTATATAGAAAATGCTATATACTGTATACAGTGTGCGTTGTGGCAGGGGGTGTAGGGGTGATCAGGAGGGGATCAGGGGATTAAATCTTTATTGGGCGGGTGGGGGGGACCCTAAACCTGCTTGGGACACAAACTTAGTCGCCTGCGCTAATTCTGATCACAATGACACTAATACAAAAATACAAAAACACAGTATATTACGTTTGTATTAGTGCTGATGTGACAGAGGGTGTAGGGGTTAACTAGCGGTGATCAGGGGGGGATCAGGTGGGATCAGGGGCTTAAATCTTTATTAGGGGGGGGTGGCGGGTAATTCAAGTGGAAAAAGGGGGGTCGCAAGCGCTAGACCTGACCACAAATCACACTTATACGGGTATATAGCAAAATGCTATATACTGTATACGGTGTGTGTTATGGCAGGGGGTGTAGGGGTGATCAGGGGGGGGTCAGGGGCTTAAATCTTTATTGGGCGGGTGGCGGGGACCCTAAACCTTCTTGGGACAGAAACTTAGTCGCCTGCGCTAATTCTGATCACAATGACACTAATACAAAAATACAATAACACCGTATATTGCGTTTGTATTAGTGCTGATGTGACAGAGGGTGTAGGGGTTAACGGCGGTGATCAGGGGGGGTTCAGGGGGGATCAGTGGGTTAAATCTTTATTAGGGGGGGGTGGGGGGTAATTTGAGTGGAAAAGGGGGGGTCGCAAGGGCTACACCTGTTCACAAATCACACTTATACAGGTATATAGGTATATGCTATATGCTGTATATAGTGTGTGTTGTGTCAGGTGCTGTAGGGGTTAATTGGGGGGGCGATCGGGGGTGAAATGTGCCTATCTAACTGTGTGTGGGTGTGCTTGGTGCAGTACTCACAGTAAGATGTGCTCTCCTCTCACGCTGGATCCGAAAAGACCGTTGTGGGGGGAGGGCACATCTCCTCTAAGCCTGTGTTTACATTTCACAGGCTTAGAGGATGATCTGATTGGGCAGGACCGATCAACAGGTCCAGACCAAAAATGATTGGCCTGGACCTGATGACTGATCGGTTCTGAACCCAATCGAGTCATCATCGGCGGCGGGGACGCGCGGGAGCGCGCACAGGGCCGGCAAATTGTGCTGACGTAGGCCTACGTCAGTTTGCCTGGCCGGGGCTGAGTGCCGACGTAGATCGTCGTGCGCCGGTCGTAAAGTGGTTAATAAGGCTTAAAGTGAAACAGTAAAAATGCACAATTCTGTTAAATAACATCCTTGATGTCAGGAAAGAGCTCACCTGCTGGTGGCACTGTAGCTCCCAGATCCATAGGCTGCAGTTCCAGTGTCCACCAGCGGGTGTCTCTCAGCAGCCAGAAGCTGACATCTCATGCAATCAGTCATCACCTGATGCTGATTGCAGGAAGTGTATATAAACCCTGTGCACTGCCTTGGTGTTGTCTCCATGTGCTCCTGGCCTGCGTTCCTGTGTCTCTGCATCCTGATCCTGGACTCTGATCCTAACACTGCAGCCTGATTCCTTCCTTCCTACCTGCTTACTCCATCTCCTGTTACCCCCTCTCTGTTCTGTTCTGTCTTGTTCCCAGCTCCCTCTGCTTGATATCCTGTGTATGACACTGGCTCTGTTATGATTACGATTCGTTTATCCTGTTTTCTGTATATATTTGATGTGAGCAGTTGTTC
The DNA here is from genome assembly GCF_965119305.1 of Pelophylax lessonae. NCBI lineage: Eukaryota > Metazoa > Chordata > Amphibia > Anura > Ranidae > Pelophylax > Pelophylax lessonae. The sequence continues at coordinate 776,709,610 of NC_138768.1, read as the reverse complement.
GCTGTGTGTCACTATTGTTTGGTTATCTGGTTTGATTTACACAGTTGTAGTTTTCTGGAGGTGCGTTTACACTTGTGTTATTCATTTATTTTTAAATAAATTATATTCTTTTACACTTTACTTGTGCCTTATATTCTCTGTGGCAGTCCACACATTTCTGGTCACACCTGTTACTGACACTTGAGGGATGCCTTAAATCTGTGCATGTGAAGTGTGGCACCTGTAGATTGTACTAAAGCAAAAGTGACATTTCTAAAGTAATAAAAAAGAAAACTAGAGAAAATATTGGATTGTACAGGCCAGAGGAAGGAGCATACATTCAACTGATAAAAATGTCCATATTCTATTGAAATATCAAACATTTAAAAATGTAGATCCCTGGTACTTTACGCCCTACTTAATTGCAAAATTCACTGACAATGGTAGCAACCTTTGTTGGAGATGCAAGACAAATGTGGGCACATTGCTACACATGTTTTGGACCTGCAACAACCTACGCAGTTTTTGGTCAGCAGTCTTTAGACTGATAGCAAGTGTAAAAAAGGCCCAAACTTTAAAAAAAAAAAAAAAAAAAGACCCAGCTCTGGCCATTCTAAGCGTGGGTGTGAATAATATCCATCCCTCCATTAGACCGATCACAATGCTAATTTTGTTCGCAGCCAGAGCAATCCTGGCTAAAAAATGGAAATCCGATGAAACCCCCAACATTACTGAAGTGATTTATCTACTGAAAGATATACATGTCTATGAGCAACTTATGGCTTTCAAGGATGGCTCCACTGCCAAAGTGACAGCCAACTGGCAACCTTGGCGCTCTTATGTTACTTTATCGAGGCAATCTACCTGAGGGGCACTCTATATGGTACACTACCATTCTTCTTTGTTCCACTACTCTGTTCTGTTTTCTATGTACTAATCGTAACTTTTTTTCTCTAGATACAAGCTTACACGTTTCTTTCTATTTAGCCTATGTGTAATGTGCAAAATAATTGATGTTTTCCAAAGTTATTTTCAGTTATTGCAAACAACTTTAATATTGTTACGTAGATTTACTATGTACACATATGTACGTACTGTTGTCTTTTCTATTATTTTCGAAAACCAAATAATAAAAATTCAAGTTAACCACTTAAGCCCCGGAGGATTTTCCTGCTCAAAGACCAGGGCCTATTTTGCGATTCGGCACTGCGTGAGTTTAACGGACAATTGCGCGGTCATGCGACGCTGTACCCAAATGAAATTGATGTCTTTTTTTTCCCACAAACAGAGCTTTCTTTTGGTGCTATATGATCACCTGTGCGACTTCTATTTTTTGCGCTATAAACAAAAAAAGAGCGTCAATTTTGAAAAAATAACAATATTTTTCACATTTTTATATATGAAATTCCCCCAAAAAAATTTAAAAATCAAAATTCTTGAACATTTTAGGCCAATTTGTTTTCTGCTACATATGTCTGGTAAAAAAACATCGCAATAAGCACATTTTGATTGGTTTACGCAAAAGTTAGTGCGTTTACTAACTAAGGGAAAGATTTTTATTGTTTTTTTTTTTTTAACTAGTAATGGCAGCGATCTGCAATTTTTTTGCGGGACTGCGACATTGCGGTGGACAGATTGGACCCCTGAATAACATTTTTTACACTTTTGGGGGTTCCAGTGACATTACTACAGTAATCAGTGCTATACATATGCACTGTTACTGTAAAAATGACACTGGCAGGGAAGGGGTTAACTTTATTAGTGATCAAGGGGTTAAGTGTGTCCCTAGGGGCGTGATTCTAACTGTAAAGGGGCATGGCTTGTGATGTAACCACAGAGACATACGATCCTACATAGCAGGATCGTATGATCTCTGCAGTTACACTAGGGAGAATGACAGGCGGCTTTGGCAATGAGTAAGTGACATCTCTAAGTCGTGAAACGCGTCTGCCTTTGTGTCCTGCATCCACAGTGTGTTGTTCCAGTTTGCCTATTGTTTGATGTGGAATAAATTTACTCCAATTTTTGATTTACAACGGAGTGCGGTCATCTCTCTTTTTGCTTCATATAATTCTGGATTGAGGGATCCAACCAGCACCTGATACCTAGCCCACCTGGAGCGGTCTTTCCCAATTGGATTTCAGCTACCTCAGCCGCCTGCTTTTCTCCCTCTCCAGCGGGAGATCGCGAGTGGCCAGGGGACATCGGAGATGCCGGTCACTCGCACGGGGATGCCTGTGAATGAGCGGGATGCCCGTACTTCCCCCATTAAATGATTTCAGGTGTAAACAGCCGATTTCACTCCCCTTGATTTTTATGAGCTGTTTTTCATGGAAGATCTTTACAGATCTATTGTGGACCAAAGCAATTTATATGCCGTTCAAATTTATTGCCGCAAATCCAAATTTGACCCTTGCCAGAGAATTTGCATGGAAACGTATCACTGTTCCTGAATTTAAAACCTTTCTGGGCCTATCCCTTATTATGAGCATTATTAAAAAAGAGTGAGTTGCAGTCATATTGGTTCACTGACCCAATTCATCATATGCCCGTGTTCTCTGCTGCCATGGCCAGGACTAGATACGAGCAAATCTTGCGATTCACGCATTTCAATGACAATGAACTCTGTTGTCCTCAGGGTGACCCTGGATATGTCCGACTCCACAAAATTTGGCCCATCGTAAATCACTTCAACCAAAAATTTTCAGCCTTGTATACACTTCCACAAGCTGTCTGCGATGATGAGTCCCCGATTAAATTTATTTGCCACCTTGTTTTCAAACAGTTTCTCCCCAGCAAGCATGCCAGATATGGGGTCAAGATGTATAAGCTCTGTGATAGGGTTACAGGCTATACATGTAGTTTCTGGATTTATGAGGGAAAAGATAGCAATGTAGAGCCCCCCAACTGCCCAGACTACATGGGGAGCAGCGGGAAGATTGTTTGGGATTTGGTGTCACTCTTATTCAGAAAAGGGTACCATTTATACGTGGACAGTGCCACTTTTTAGTCACCTTTTTGATTCTGGGGGGGGGGGGCTTCCACCAACGGCTTGTAGATTCCTGACTTAGACGGGGGGAGAGACCATGCTTGAAGTGTAATAAATTGCTTGCAGTGAAGTGGAGGGACAGACACACGGAATGTTTTTGTTCTGTCCTCCATTCATGCAGATACGACAGTCCAAACTGCAATGGTGACTGGTGTTGTTGAGCAGCCCCTTGTAAGATTCTGGTGCCTCTGGTACCCTTGTTTTCTATTTTCTTTTCAAATATGCATCCCACCTTTCTAATTAGGTGGTACGCATACACCTTTAAGACAGATGACGTCATCGCCGAGCGCCGCAGAGCGGCTATTTCAACCGCCGGCGTTCTCTCTCACATTGTTCGTTCAACCTGCCGTGTGTCCACATGCTTACAAGCTTGCCTTGCTACCGGAACCTCCAGCTATTCTCTTTTACTTGGAAACAGACCGGAACCTCGCTACTTATCCCTGTATCTCGCTACTGGATCACTCCCTTACTACTGGACCCTTCTACTACTAACTTACTAGTGATAAGTACCCCACAGGGGAATCCTCCATAACCTTACTTACACTATCTACCTCTGCACATAAGGACTGTTACTATCTATGCATACTAATTCTATCATCTGCACTGTTACATAGATTGCTAGCTCTTGAGTCTACTACCATCTATCCTTGCACTGGGTTAGTCTATCCTGTATTTGTCATCTGCTGTCCTTACCACCTGTTACCATACTCGATTACTAACCTATCTGCATTCTACCTAATACCATCTAATACTCTCCTGAACATTTCTATCAAGTGCTTACCATCTCTGTCACTGTTCACACCTGTCCCTTCAGCACATCATCTTCATACTATCATATACATCCTATCACTCCAGGAACATCTTATTGAGTGTGTATATCTGTATGCTGAAGCTGACAGGCCCACAGTGATGAGTCTGGAGAGTTGGATCTGGTTATTCAACACATCTCTACATGACTACTGAGTGGAGATTCTGCAGCTGCAAATCCAGCCTACTACAAAAACGCAGGAGCGTTACAGATTGAACGAACCTAAAAAATGGATTCAGCAGAATTACCCACTCAAGTGACACAATTAACACAACAAGTAAATGCATTAATGCTTGCTCTTACTGAAGTAAAAGAAGAAAATCAGACTCTGATACAGCAGGTAACCCGTCTTTCACGGCTCACTGCTGCTCAACCCCCTGAACCTAAAATAAACCCTCCTCTAGTGTTTACAGGTGATCGGAAAAAATTTTGTGAATTCAAAAACGCATGTCAATTGCTTTTTTTGTTAAAACCTCGTACATACCCTACTGATCAAATTAAAGTCTGTACCGTTATCCCATACTTAACGGGTGATCCACGGGCCTGGGCAGACTCTCTCTTTGAGAAAAATGATCAGCTTCTCAACTCCTATTCTTTATTCCTAGCGGAACTCGCTAGTTTATATGATGACCCCAACAGGCAGAGTACTGCTGATATTCAATTGAGGGCTTTAAAACAAGGAAGGAGACCTGTAGAAGACTTTGTAGCTGAGTTCAAAAGATGGACCCTTGATTCAGGGTGGAATGACACATCTCTGCGAACTCAATTCAGACTCGGGTTGTCAGAAGCTGTTAAAGATGAGCTCGCCCGAGCGGATTTACCTGGCACCTTGGATGCCTTAATACAACTCAGTATCAACATCGACAGGTGACTGCGTGAAAGAAGGGCTAAAAAGATGGGAATGCCATTGTCTAGTCCTTCTCGGATTTCTGCCGTTGACCCTACTCCCATGAAGGTAGGAACCATACGCCCACCTTTATCAACTACTGAATGAGCCAGAAGAAGATCCAGAAATCTCTGCATGTACTGCGCATCCCCGGATCATTTGATAAGCGTCTGTCCCCTTGTCCGCAAAAAAGAGGGTGAGTGTTCACATGTCTTGCTAGGAGGATTAATGACTTCCTTTTCTAACCCCTATCTTTTTGTTCATTTGACATTGCAGTGGGACCAGACTAGGATTACCACCAAGGCTATGATCGACACCGGATCTTGTGGAAACTGTCACTACTTATTGCTGTCATAGGGGATATTTAAATTCCCTGTTTATTTTACTTCCTCACTAACTATAACAGTTTCGGAGGCCCTGAAATGTCAAGATAGCATAAAACTTCCCTAAATTACCCCATTTTGGAAATTGGACACTCCAAGCTATTTGCTGAGAGGCATTTTGAGTTCATGGAATATTTTATATTTTGCCACAAGTTTCAGGAAAATGACAAAAATGTTTTTTTTGTTTTTTGGTTTTTTTTGACAATTAAATGATATATTGCTCAAGCATGCCATGGCTATATGTGAAATTACATTCTGCTTTTTCTCCTGAGTACGGGGATACCCCATGTGAGAGACTTTTTGGCAGTCTAGCTGCGTACAGGACTCTGAAAACCAATCACTGCCTTTTAATTTGTTGATTTTGTTGATTTTGTTGATTTCACTCCTCACTGCCTATTACAGTTTTGGAGGCCATGAAATGCCAAGGTAGCACTAACAAAAACCCCAAATGACCCCTTTTCAGAAAGTAGACAGGTATTTTCTAAGAGGCATGGTGAGTATTTTGCAGCTCCCCTTTGTTTTGGAAAATGAAGAAAGAAATAAAAAATTTATTTTTTTATTTCTTTTTTAAATTTTCAAATCTTTGTGACAAAAAGCGAGATCTGCAAAATACTCAACATGCCTCTTCAGCAAATGGCTTAGGGTGTCAACTTTCCAAAAAGGGGTCATGGGGGGCAAGGTTTTGCTGTCTTGGCAATTCATTGCCACCGAAACTGTATCCCCCATACTCAGAAGAAGCAGCAGAATGTATTTTGTGGTGTAATTCCACATATACCCATGGTATGTGTGAGCAATATATAATCTCAATGTCAATTTTGTGTAAAAATGTATTTCTTTTTTTTGTCATTTTTTTAAACATCTGTGACAAAAAAATGAATATTTAATGGGCTCAACATGCCTCTCAGGAAATTCTTTGGGGTGTCTCCTTTCCAAAAAGGGGTCATTTTTTTTTTTGGCGGGGGGGTTGTACTGCCCTGCCATTTTAGCACTTTGAGAAATGAGATAGGCAGTCAGAAAGTAAAAGCTGCGTAAATTCCAGTATATACTGTACACCATAGTTTGAAGACGCTATAACTTTTGCGCCAACCAATATATATACACTCATTGAGATTTTTTTTATCAAAGACATGTAGCCAAATACATTTTGGCCTAAATGTATGACAAAAATTTAGTTTATTGGATATTTTTTATATGAAAAAGTAGAAAGGTAATTTTTTCGCAACAAATGGCCTGGTCATTAAGTGGGTAAAACCTTCCGGTCCTTAAGTGATTAAAGAATAGAAAACACAAAACACATGAGAGATGTATAACATGTGGATAATATCCATGTTCATATTCTTCAAAATTCTGTTTTTTTTTTTTTTTGCACTATTTCAACAATCAAATTTACCTTAGAATCTGTCTGTATCCCCAATTCGTAAATTAACAAGCCTCATATAGATGGCACAACATTGCTAAACCTTCCTACAGAGGAATACGCATGTATTTCAAGATCTCCAACATATAATCTGCAAATTACACTTTTCATTTGTATTGCAAAATATACATGTAACTCACTAATATATATCTCAGGAACTCTCCAGGCAATGGCAGCGATCACCTGGCCACCAAATAGGCCAGTAGTTACCAGACAAGGATGTCCAGCTCTAAAGATAATAAATAAAGAAAATAAGGCCATTACATCTGCCATCTATTAGTACATAATTCACTAGACCAATATTTGAGTCTCCTACCTTGACTGTATACTGAATGTGTGTGTTTGCCGCTGTTCCCTGTTGAATGGCAGATAAAAAAATTGTGCAGGTAAATGACAGTTCTGATCCCAAACCTGCTTCTGTTTGTAAACAAAGCACTTACGGATAGGGGGGAAGGAGGGTCCCGGATGACTTTATTGACCACATATGGTAATGGTTATGTATGGTCAATGATGGCGACCAGCAAGAAAAAAAATGAAAAAATAGCAGAGCGTCCCCTCCCCAAAATGCATACCAGACCAGTTTGGATAGGGTTAGGACTTCTGTCAGGTTGTTATTGTTGGAGATGGAGGTAGAAGTTGCTTAATCCAAATGTAGATCGAATGCATGTTTAAAATATGCAAACTCACCAGAACTGATTGCTGTCTAGATTATAGGACAGCAATAACGCCTTCAGCTACTGGTATGTTTGCTCTCTGGTTATCGCTGTTGAACTGACAGATATAATGGATCTCCCAATTGTTCAGATGAGGCCATCAGGGAACTCTCAACCAATCAGACAGGACGAATCATCAAATGTAAGAAAAATATGCTGATAGTGTAGTATTTATTATACCAAAAGTAATAAAACAACAAATGTAGAACAAAATAAAAAACCCTTAACATCAACAGATCCCCCCAGACAATGTATAGAGAACTGGTAGTTTGACTCTAAGTATAGGTCCATAAAGTGCATAGGGAACATGTAGTGAGAAAATACACTTACATCAGGTGCCGCCACCCTAGACTTAGAATGGCAGCTGGACCTCAGGCATATGTGCCAGCTCAACAGGCATTTAGCACCACACGCTTCATCAGGAGCATCACGGCCTCATCTTAATGATTGGGAGATCCATTATATCTGTCAGTTCAACAGAGATAACCAGAGAGGAAGCACACCAGTAGCTGAAGGCGTTATTGCTGTCCTATAATCTAGACAGAAATCAGTTCTAGTGAGTTTGCATTTCAGCTATATGGTGAAGGCAAGACACCAGGGGTGACACCTGAGAACATTTTTTGCACTTGGCAACTTTTCACTTTTATCTTCTTTTTCACATGGATTTGCTATAAAGGGCACTTTTTTGTGACTAAGGACACTCCATCACATTTGTGTATCTAATGTATTTAACATAGATTTCATATAATTTCACAGCTAATTTTGTTCATACTTAAAGCGCTGCAATATATTTTATGTTGTTTATATAAGTGTTGGTATATTTGCACTGATTGCACGCTGCTGTCATTTGATTAATTGAGCGCTGACAACACATTATTTTTTATATGTTTAAAATATGAACACTATTAATTTGTAGGGCACTGGGTGGCAGCTCATTGTCAGAAAGAGGTCTCTAGAGGCTGTTTTGAGTAAAATCCAAGATGTATAGGAAAAAAAAAAAAAGTGCCCAGACTAAACGTTTTCAAGCAAAAGAAAACGCTGCCGCTTACAGACCAAAATCCAATCAAACCAGCATTCCAGGGCTCCAAGCCTTGCCACAGGCCATGAAATGCACAAAAGAAGTAAAAAGTCTCCAGGGAGAAGTTTAGTGCTTTGTAAGGTTTATTCAGTAAAAGCACTGATACAGCAGACAGTAGAGACTATCTTGTGAGGTGTAACATCGTGTAATATGTAAAACAAAGTGTTTTGTACTGTATGTGTGCTTTTACTGAATACATCTTTTCATTACAGTTCTTCCTGGAGACTCTTTACTTCCTTTGCACCCAGACCAAATATTAACCACTTCCCGACTGCCGCATGACTATTTACGGTGGCGGTCAGCCCCTCACAGGCAAAGCGACGTAGGTCTACGTCGCTAGCCTGTGAGGCTCTAGGGAGCGAGCGCGCGCCGCCGGAGAAAGCTCTGTTTGTGAGAAAAAAAGGACGTCAAATTCGTTTAGGTACATCATCGCACAATCGCGCAATTGTCCGTTAAAGTCACGCAGTGCCGAATCGCAAAATAGGCCCTGGTCAGGAAGGGGGTAAAATCTTCCGGGACAAGCCAGTGTATTTCAGAGGTTCTAGCGAGCACATTACGTCAGGGCCTAAAATTGCTGGTAAGAATCTGGATGATTTCATACTTGAATGGGTTAAAAAGATAAACATCAAAATCTCAGTATTAAAGTGGAAATTTAGTCAGAAACCTAAGTCAGACCTGGGGATTACTTTGTCTCTAGCAGCGTGTACAAAGACCCTCCATTTGTAACAAGTATCAGGAATCAGAGTATAAAATATTCACTCGTTAGTACCGTACTCCTGCTCTCCTACATTATTTATATGATACTGTGTCAGAGAGATGTTGGAGATGTGAACATGGATGGAGGAACATGCTACATGTGTCCTGGTCTTGCCCCTCTCTTGATAACTTTTCAACGCGAGTCCAGGAGATCACCCAAATATTCTGGGATCTGCAACTTCCTAAAACACCTTTTTCCTTTTGTATCACAACTCTATTCCGACAGCCAGCTATAAAAAATCGGTGTTGCGTCTGCTGGTCAATGCAAGCAGGTTCATGCAAACTGGCACAATGGAAGTCCCCTCAACCAATGACAATCCAGAAGGGTAGAAGATATTAGGGAAATAGAGAGTCTTATTAGCTCATTAAAAGACATATATACCAAATTCAGAAATATGAATAGGATTTAATGGATAGAATTTACATTCACTGATGACTTCAAATTACTGTCAAATGTCGAAAATGTTTGATATCAGAGTAATATTGTGGATGGCCTGTGAGAGACCACAAGCCCCTCCTTATAATCTTCAGAAAGATCTGCTGGAGATCTCTCTTACCTTACTCTGTGTGTGTGCCCCCCATTGGATGCACCTTCCCCCTATTTTCCTTACCCCCCAACCTCTCCATCTATTCTCTATATTTCCTGTCTGGCAGAATGAAAAAAAAGGAAATTAAAGTGGAAGTAAACTCCCCTATCGTTTTCAGCCAAGGAAGCTGCCATCTTAGCCTCTGTTTAAATTGCAACTGCCTTGATGCTGCACATGTGATAAGTTTTGCCACCAGCCATTGGATGGTCTGACAGTTTGGTTGAGAGCACAACCAATGTGACAGCTAGCATTTCCGGCATGCCGGGAATATTAACTCTTTTTTGAAAATATCAAATCGATGGGTTTACTTCCGCTTTAAGTCCTGCTAGATCACTTCATACTGGCCACTTTTGCAGATATAGCTATGTAAAACATTAAAATCCAGTAATATACCATGTCACCTCTCTCACCCTGCTCTGCATGTGCTCAGCTGCTCTCTATTTTTTGGCGCTGTGCAAATATTGTAGCGACCGATCAGCTGACAGTCTAAAGAATTACTGCTGTTCAGCAGCTTTGGGCATCAGAAAAATGGCAGCTTCCAGCAAGAAGAAACAGGAGCAATGCTGGGAGTAATTTACAGCACACACTAATTTTAGTAGCATAGTTAATAATGTGGAATGTATGCATCTTGCTAAAGAATGTTATTTTCAACAAGTTGTTATGGGTAAAGTTCTGTTTTAAGTGCAGTCATCAGCAGCTTAATGCAAAGTCTTTGATATCTCTTTTCCTTTCTGTCCTACTGATAGTACTCACAAGTATAAGCGATATCCCCAGTGAGGCCAAGGGCAAAAACCTGAAAAGAGTTCCTCATCCTCTCTAAAACTCTTTTCCTGGAGTAACACTCTAACTGGTGACTTTAGTTCTCCTTTAAAGGGCCTGTTATTTTTTACGTACCTAGCACTCATGGATTTTCACACGCCAAACGTTCTGCATAAAACAGTCACCTGACCTTACACATTCTTAGGAAGCACATTAATAATTTACATTTCCAGTCCATGTATTTACATCAAAATAATCTATTGATCAGTACTGGACCTTCAAAGAGATGCAGGCCAGTGATCTACACCTGTGTTTCATCCATTGCTCAGTGCGTAAGAAGTGTAATATTCTTGATAAAAGTAGCTTCTGATGACAGCAGACAGCCTAATGGTGACTATTAACAGGAGTATCATCGTACATTGCATCTAAGGCCATATTGTCAGAATTATTAGAAAAAAACAAAAAGAGCATTGTATCGCTTTACCAAGGACAAATACATAGGTAAAGAAAAAAGGCAAAGGTAATGATAAAATGATACCTTTTAGCAGGGAATTAAAATTATAATTTATGGCTTTAGACTATTAGGTCTGACGATGAATGTTAGTCTCTGCTAAAGTAAAACTACAGTGGTTTTGAGTCAGGTTTAATTTATATATACATTTTAAACAATTTCTTACATTTTCGTTGTTTATACATCATTTTTATCTTTCATAAACAGATTTAAAGTATAACTAAAGGGAAAACTTTTTTTTTTTTTTTTTTTTTTAGTTTTGGATGTGCAGAGGGATTAGAACACCTGAAAAGATTCCCCAGTTCTAAGGACAACTAATCACATCCACATCCTATTTGGACAAATTACAAAAGAGGAAAGTCCTGCTGCCCCATAGAGGAGTTTTCCATTAAGGAGATTCACCCTCTTCATTTGTCCCTTTTACCATTATCTATAAAAGTAACATAGGGGCATGATCCATAAATCTCAAAAACAATTATCAATGGATATTACTGTGCCTCCTGATAGCTTGTAGACTAAAGCCCCGTACACACGCACAGATTATTGGCCAACTGATCGGCCAACTTTTGTTCAGTGTTGTTTGTTGGTTGAAATGTGCTCGAGACTTGCACTGGACTTTTGTTGGCCAACAAAAACCAACTTCAGAAGTGATGTCATGTTCTGGTTGACTTTCAGTGTGTTTTTTCTTCTCTGAGCATGCCCAGTCTTGCTCATCTGATTTTTGTCTGCTGAAATCTGTACTGACTGAGGAACAATCGGGCGTTCTTTGTTGGCCAACAAAAATTTTATAGCATGCGCACCAGATTTTATTTTCGGCCGAAAATTCGCAGTTGGTTGTCGGAAGCATCATACTAACAAGCCTACAATCGGCAGATCGGACGTTGGCCAACAATTTACGGCCAACAATCTGTGCGTGTGTACGGGGCTTTATTCTTAAACACTGGATATCCTCTAATGTTCTCACCGTAACAGAATTAAAAACTGACCTCAAGACTCTTCTTCTCAGAGAAAACCTTGATGTAGCTCTACAGCACGGTCAAAATCTATCGCGCTTCACCCTGCGATGGATCTCTTTCATCGATAAATGTCTTACACCCTCTGAAAGATCAAACCTACGACTGGTGCCAGCATGAACATCTAACCCCTGTTCCTGCATTAGGTCTCAGATTCCCCTGAATTGTTAAGAATTACATTGAATTGGAATTGGACGCAATTTCTGGTTCACGGTAGATTACACGTCACTTCCGGTCGCGGTGGAACGCAAGACGGGACCAGCGCACCCCGACAACCAGGAAGTTTCTTTTGTCTATTCAAGGCTTTCTTATCTGGGAGGAAATGTGAGTGTTACTCTTGCTTTTAATAAATAAGATATATAAAACGAGATTACATTATATGAGTCTTCCTTCTTATATGGTCATACACCACATTGGTCCATCTGGGGGATACTGAGCATTGGAAGCAAGTCAGCTCCAGGGAAAAAGAAACGTTTTACTCCATACCGGACTAAGCGTGTTTGACCCACATGCTGTACTGCTATGGGGTCCTGGCAGTCTGGTAAGTGGAAGTATCCATAGGGAGTGGATCCACACAAGATTGCACTTTATTTTGGCATGGATTGGCACTGATCTGCATAATAAGGAGCACCTAAGCTCACTGGCTACTTGCTTAAATATTTTGGGACTTTAATACTAAGAAAGTTTTTCATTTATTTTATGATTGTTTAATGTACACACAATTATGTATGTTAAAATATTTTGCACTATATTTTATATTTGATTTGCATTGTTATGGCACTTTAAAGAGATTTTATTTAAGGGTGTTGGTGCAATAGCAAAGTGGATACAAGTTTTGCATCTTTTGCATATTTTGCATCTTATAATAATTTTGCACTTTATTTAGTATACCTATTTTGCACTGTGTATCACTGTTTTGATCTTTTAAAAATCACGAGATTTTTGAGCAGCGGCATTTTAGGTTTTGTGATTCCATAGCACAGGGTCACTGTATTTTATTTTACCTTGACTTGCTGGTCTGTGCTTGTCTCTCCCCTCTCTTTCTCTCTCTCTCTTCCTCTCTATCCCTCCTACTCACCTGTCTCTATTCATTAGAGTTATGTTCACTTTATAGTTGCTCTTGGATCATAGAATGACTCTACCCATCATTGTTACACATAAGTGTTTGCCGTGTTATGATTGTTTTCGCAAAACATCTATAAGGTATTGTTTACTCGGCTACTCATAACCTAAGAGCCACACACTTGAACATGTATGATGCTTATTGTTACTTGTTGTTTCTCTTGTTTTATGATATTTCTCTGTTATTTTTGGAAAAACCCAATAAAAAGTATTTAAAAAAGAAAAAAGTGAAATCCTAAAATTTGGGGTTTCCCCAGAAAAGTTATATGGGAGAAATCTTCTAATGGGAACACTAGTTCTGGTGACCTAGTGGTCCCCAGGCAATTCCTTTAATTTTCCTGGATTTCCTCTCACTTCCTGTTTGGCTATGGGACAGGAAGTGAAAGGGAATTTCTGCAATGGGACAAAGATGGCAGAAAAAATCTGACAGGGGTTATAACCCTCCCCCACTGTATCAAAAAAAAAAAAATGGAAAATTGTATCAAACTTACCGTAATTTTCCTTTCCTGGTGCCTATCCATGGCAGCATACCTGTGATAGAGCTCCGCCTCTACTCCACCTTTAGGACTAGTGAATAGCTTAAAAGAAAGACGCTCCCTACTCCCAGCATTCTCCTGTGATATATAATACCTAGGGAGGGAGCATATGCTGCCATGGATAGGCACCAGGAAAGGAAAATTACAGTAAGTATGATACAATTTTCCGTTTTCCTGGTGCCACCATGGCAGCATATCGGTGACAAATAACTCGCTGACAAAAGGGTGGGTAGATGCTAAAACACAAGGAAATGTTTTTTTTTTTTTTTTTTTAAGATGAAGAAAGGGCTCCCTGCATGGTCCTTTTTTCAAATTCTACAGTGGTGAGCGTTCCAGGGTCAACTCAATGTTTTATTATGTGCTGAGACGACCATGTGGCAGCCCTGCAGATGGCATCCAGGGAGACTTTCGCTCTGGCTGCCCATGAGGCAGAAATTGATCTCGTTGAATGAACCTTTACCTGCTCCAGAGGAACCATGCCTTTAGCCCTGTACCCTTTACGTATTAGTTTGACAATCCAGGATGCAAGAGTCCTGCTAGAGGTTTCCTTCCTTCCTGTTTTTTTCCCATGGGATAACGAACAGCCTGTTAGATGTTCTAAATTTTTCTGTAGCTTCGAGATACTTCTTGAGGACTTTCGCTATGTCCAAGCTTGGGTCTATTTCTGACTGGGAAAAAAAAAACTGGCAAGGCCCATGGTTCCCTGAGGTGACTTGCGGTAGCGACATCAGGGGTGAAACCTTGAATAGGTTGCAGTTCCACTCTGTCTGGAAAGAAAGGAACGTGATCCTCTCTGATTCCCAGGGCTTGTAAGTCCGATATCCTCCTGCCAGATGTAATGGCTAGAAGAAAGGCCATCTTTAAGGATAAGTTCAAAATTGATATTTGTTCCATAGGATCAAAAGGATGTTCCGCCAAGGCTTCCAGGATTAGAGTTAGGTCCCATTTTGGAAAGGTGCGTCTGACTAGAGGGCGTGACTTTAACACCCCTCTAAGGAACGTAATTGCAAGAGGGTTGACCGCCCATCTTGAATTTGTTGCCTTTGATAATGCGGCCACCTGGACCTTTAATGAACTGAGACCTAGGCCTAGGTCTGTAGGAACCCCAAAATATTGGAGACTGAAGGTGAGAATCGATCAAAATTTTTTTCCAGCCGCAAAGGTTTGGAACTTTTTCCAGACTCTTGAGTAGATGGAGTTTATGGATGGTTTCCTTGTTTGAAGGAGTGTCAAAATGACTTCCAGGGAACAGCCTAAGGCTTCAAACTTCTGCCACTCAATTTCCACACCGGTAGATCCAATCTGTGCGGGTTTGGATGAGAGACTCTGCCCTGCTGTAGAAGTTGAGGGAACAGGGGAAGTGTCAGAGGTGTGCTCACAGACAGCCGCATGGCTAGTGGAAACTAAGGTCTCTTGGGCCAAAAAGGGAGAATTGCCAGGATGTGTACTGGCTCCTTCAGGAGCCTCAGGAAGAATTTTAGAATAAGAGGGCGAGGTGGGAAGGCATACCCTTTGTCGAAGTCCCAGGTGCATGTCAGAGTGCCCACTGCTTCCATCTGGAGGTGTGGAAAACGGGAGATAAATCTGGGAAGCTTGGGTTCCGTGGTGTAGCGAACAAATCCACCTGAGGATATTTCCAGTGATTGGCGATCGGGTGAAATACGTGCAGATGCAGGGCCCATTCGTTGTTGTCCGGACAAGATCTGGATAGAATGTCCACTTGATTGTTTAGCCTGCCCGGGAGATACACTGCTCTGAGGTCTGGGAGATTCCTCTCTGCCCACAGCATGATCTGTTCTACTCTTGACAGAAGCGACCTGCTGCGAGTCCCGCCCTGTTTTTGAATATAGGAGACTGCTGCCCTGTTGTCCAGTCATAGAAGGACTCTCTTGCCTCTGATGTGGGGAGCTAGAGAGGTTAAGGCTAGGAATGCTCCTCTCAACTCCAGGATGTTCGAGACTAGGCTCTCGGCTTGAAAGAACCATCTTCCCTGGACCTCGATTTCCTCGAAATGGGCTCCCCACCCTTTTCCGCTGGCATCTGAAGTAATTGTGGTCCAGGAGAGGGAACCCAACTATCGCGGTTTGGAGAGGTTCTGAAGCTTCGTCCATCAAAGGAAGACTTCTGCGCATGCATGGTGTTAAGAGGATGGTCTGTGAGAGACGTTGTTTCTTCCACTGTTTTAGGAAGCTGGTCTGAAAGTACCTCAGATGCCTACGTGACATGTCACCATCGGAATGCATGCTGACACTGAACCTATGAAGCTCAAACAGAGAGAAGCTGTCAGGCGGGGGTTGTGTAAAATCTTGTAAACTCTCTGAATGATGATTTTCACCTTCTGTATGGGTAATGACACTGTACCCTGACTGGTGTTGAATAATGCTCCAAGATAGATCATCTGCTGGGTAGGCATAAGATGGCTCTTCTGATAGTTTATTAACCTCCCTGCCTGGGTCAAAGACTGTAATAAGATGTCCCTCTGTGCAAGAAGGTGACTCTGACTGTCCACTATACCCGTAGGCCCTTTACCCGTAGGCCCTTGAGAAGGGCTATGGTAGAGACTAGGACCTTTGTGAAGACCAGAGGAGAAGTGCATCGGCCGAATGGAAGGCACTGAAACTTAGGATGTAGATGCCCCACTGCAAACCTCTAGGTATCTCTGAGAGGATGGAAGAATTGGAATGTGCAGATAGGCATCCTGAAAATCTATTGAGAGTAACCATTCCTTTAGTTGTACTGCCTGGATTATCGTCTGCAGAGATTCCATCTTGAAACTTTCTAGATCGATATGTCGATTGAGCTTTCTCAGGTCTATTACTAGTCTCCATCCCCCAGTTTTCTTTGGAACGAGGAATAGAGTGGAGTAAAAATCTGTATATTGCTCCGAAGGGGGCACTGGAACCGCTGCGCTCTGTACTTTGAGAGTCGTTATAAACTGCAGAAGAGCTTCCACTTTTTGTGGTGATGTTGGGATCTCTGTCCTCTTGAAGTAATCTTGAGGAGGCTGAGGAAAGGAAGTCCTGTAGTGTCCGTGTTTTATTGTAGATAGGACCCAAGGGTCCTGGCATCTTTTTGCCCAAACTGGCACAAAATGTTTGAGCCTGGCTCCCACCGGGAGTGTTTGGGCCTGCCCTATGTCAAAAAAGGATTTTGTTTTACCCTGGGGGGTGGAGAAAGGTTTACTTTTTCTTGTCCCCAGAAAGGAAGACTGGGTACCCCTCCAGGTTTTCCGGCCATCTCTATTTTGGCGAGACTGTCTGAAATTTCTTGACCTGGAAATCGAGAAGAGAAGTTTCTGGATCTCCCTGCCCGTCTGTCTTGTGGAAGTAAGCCTGATTTGCCACTAGTCACTCTGGAAATTGCTTTGTCCAATCTCTCCCCAAACAGTGCCTTCCCATCAAAGGGAATCCTGCACCAGTTCTGTTTTGAAGCAATATCCGCTGCCCACGGCTTTAGCCATAAGGCCCTTTTGGCCATGACTGAATTGCTCTGACTGAGCAGCGAATGGTGTCAATTGCTGCTTCTCCGACGAAATCGTCCGACATCTTCAGCCCATTCAGTGCCTTTATGATGTCTTGCTTTGGCACATCTTGTCTGATAGCCGACTTATGTTTTCTGTCCAGGCTTTTATTGCTGTGGACACTGATGTAAGGGTGATTGCTGGCTTACATGCTAGATGGGTCACTGCTGCTTCTACCACTGGCATCAAATCCAGGGGCTCCGAATCAGCTGTAACTAGAGGGTAAAGTTTCCCAAACTTTGCGAGTGAAAACTTATTTTCCATCTTCTTCCACTCCTCCTCAATCACCTCCTTTTCCTGAGAAGGGGTTCTGGCCCTGTGCCCTGAAGAGGGAATTGGCATGCTGGCCATAGAGGGGCCTGGCACCTATGGATCAACGTCCGTGGCCTGCGGGTCCTGAGGTATTGCCTGAGCAGGCATCATGGCAGCCAGTTTAGAAAGAGAATCTTTCATGGTCTGTTTCAAAAGCTTGGCCACTTGTAGACTTTCTTGGTCTTGATCAGCTGTGTATTCCTTAAAGCAGCTCTGAAAGACCAGCTTGTTAGGTAGGTGTGTCGCCACAGGCCCAGCATTTTTTTCTCACCAAACACATATGAGGAGAGGGAGAGCGATAGCTCCTATGAGATCTAGATCAACCGGAAGATCTATGTCTAGATGAATCTGTGGCCCGGACTGCGTTCACGAGGATAAGCATAATGTCCTGGGTGACTTTCTCGATCTCTTCGAGTAAGCAGGGCTAAAAAATATCGAGAGAAATGTGTTTTTTTTTTTTAAAAAACACATTTGTCAGTGCGCTCTTTTGATACTCACGCAAGGGTGGTCCCATACCTAATAGACGTTTGCGGATCTTGATCATGAGGTGAATGGCTCATGTTGGCTATAGCAAGAGGATCAGCTGAAAATGGGGAGGAGGAAGAAAGCTTCAAAATCAGGATATTCTAATGCTCTTTCTTTTTTTTTTTTTTTATAAACTAAAAATGGGAAGGCTTGTTTCATTAATATATAATATATATATATATATATATATATATATATAATATATATATACACACACATGCATATACACACATATTTATACACAGTACATACATATATATACACATACACACACATAGTGACGGTATGCGAGGTGAAGTAGTCAATAATCGGTATATCTCACCTCGCATACGTTAGTAAGAGACTAAACAGGAATCAGGCCCGGGTTTTTCCAGCCTCTGTGACAGGCTAGGTTCCGGTCCAGAGATTGTGGGTCAACTGAGTCAATGCTCAGCTGGACTTTAAGTGAACAGGAAGAGAGCACAGGAATGCTCTGGCCTGAGACTCAGAAGGGAATCTGAGAAAGGAGCTCTTTTTGGACTTTAAAAAAGGTTTGCTTTACCATGTGTTTTTGTGGGTGATGGGGACCAGCCCCACACTGTATAGTGAGAAAAACTGCTGTGTAGTTTAGCGCCAGACGGCAAGGATCTATTTTACTGTTTTGTTGTTTTTTTCATATTTGCAAACCTCTGATAAATAAAGCTGGCAATCCACCAGACTTTAAAGAAATTACCTGCTTGCTGGCCTTACTTTCCTGGAAAAGGTGATCCCCGTGAGCCAATCTCCCACAACACACACACACACACACCTACATACTGTATATATATATATATATATATTTTTTTTATTATTTAATTTAAATAAATGATTCTCTGAATGAATGGAGGAAGGCAAATCTACACCCCAAGGAATGCCTGGCAGACTGGTAAAGAGAAAGGGGAGAATTAAGCAGATGGAGGGGAAGGAGGGATACAATAAAATGGAACAAACTCACCTGGAGAGGAGGGAAAATAAATGTAGATACCTGAAGAAAGATAGCGGGGGAGTCAAAGAATGCTGATCCTGCTGCTGCCGCCATCAATGCCAATCACAAAAAAGCTCTTTATGCAAAAGAGTTATGGCAGACTGCGTTCCTCATTAGGAAACTCTGCATACCCCAAAAGATCCGCAGAAGGGGTTCCCAGACTTTTTAGCGCTAAGAGTGGCCCGAGTACAGGCACTGCTCTTGGGAGAGGCTTAACTCAGCGGAAGCTGCCAGTCAGCAGGTAGGGACATACTGCTACTCTTCACCAGTCCAGAGGTATGAGGAAAAAAAGGAGAATGCTGGGAGTAGGGGGCGTCTTTCTTTTAAGCTATTCACTAGTCCTGAAGGCGGAGTAGAGGCGGAGCTCTATCACAGGTATGCTGCCATGGAGGCACCAGGAAAAGGTTTTGCCTATAGTTCTACTTTAACCACCTCCCACCCGGGCCATTGTAGATATACGGCCGGGTGGGAGTCTCGTCCTTCTGAATGGACGTTCCGGAACGTCCTTCAGAAGGAGCGAGATCGCGCCGCCGCGGGCACGCGCAGCGGCGCGATCCCGATGTGCCTGTGTCCCTCGGACACAGCGCAACAAGATGCGTCAGGAGGGCCCTGTGATTGGCCCTCCTGATCACATGACGGCTGTGTCCAATCACAGCCGTCATGCAATGTAAATACAGCCGTTGTAACGGCTTCGATCTCTTCTCCTCCCTGACAGATCCTGTCAGGGAGGAGAAGAAGAGGATCGATACTGGAGCTGGGGGTGATCAGTGAGTATTTCTAAGTACTCACTGATCACAGGGGGGTTCTGTGCTGGTAATCAGATGATTGATTACCAGTGCAGCCCTGGGGGGAGGGGATGCCACTAGAGCCACCAGGGATGCCCACCCATGACCACCAGGGATGGCAAACAGCCTGCCAGTAGTGCCCTCCTATCAGTGCTGCCCACCAATGCCATATATCAGTGCTGCCCACCAGTGCCCGTTATTGCCATCCACCAGTGCTGCCCACCAGTGCCCATTATTGCCCACCAGTGCTGCCTATCAGTGCCCATCAGTGCCCCCCATCAGTGCCCATCAGTGCCCCCCATCAGTGCCAATCAGTGCCGCCCATCAGTGCCGATCAGTGCCACCTATCAGTGCCTATCAGTGCCGCCGATCAGTGCCCATCAGTGCTGCCTATCAGTGCCCATCAGCGCTGCCTATCAGTGCCCACCAATGCTACATATCAGTGCTATCTATCAGTGCCACATATCAGTGTCCATCAGTGCTGCATATCAGTGCCACCCCATCAGTGCCACCCCATCAGTGCCACCCAATCAGTGTCTCCTCATCAGTGCCTGTCAGTGCGGCATCATCAGTGCAGGAAAAAACGTATCTATTCACAAAATTTTATAACCTAAACAAAAAAACTTTTTTTTTTTTCAAACTTTTCTGTCTTTTTTTATTTGTGCACCAAAAAAGAAAAAACCTGACAGTGATCAAATACCACCAAAAGAAAGCTCTATTTGTGGGGAAAAATGACACAAATTTGGTTTAGGTACAGTGTTGCATGACCGCGCAATTATCATTCAAAATGCAACAGCGCTAAAAGATGAAAATTGGTCTGGGAAGGAAGGGGGTTTAAGTGCCCAGTATTGAGGTGGTTAATACAGGACACTGATTTTCTTGAAGAAGAGCACAGCATTAGCTGTTTCCTTTCAGACTGTGTCTTTGTAATGGAAGTTCTGGTGGCGCTGTACAGAGCAGGGTAAGAGTGAGAAGGAAGAGGGATGACTCATTCAGTTGTGAGGGTAATCTGAGCTTCAGCAATTTAGCTCTGTTGGCAGACCTTTTCAGGCAACGTGGTTCAAATTGGCCTGATAAACATATTCAAAGAATCTTAGAGTGCCACCTGCTTTCTCTTAAAAGAAAAAGGAAATTGAAATATTTTAATATGTTTTTTACAGGGTAAGTATAATTTAAGAGAAAGTATACTTTCAGGAAAAGTCTACATTCCCCTGCTATCTCACCCTCTTCCCCCAACCTAAAGTTACTTTCTCCTCTATATACGTACCTGTATCTTGCTGTTTACATCCTGTGTAGAGATGAGCCGGCGGTTCGCTCTAAAACGTTAGCTGTTTGGGCTTTTAAATGAATGCCCAAACTTTTGCCAGTGTGGCTCCCTGTTGGGAGGGAGCTGGAAATCATATACAGAAGCAGTATTTTGCCCCCTCCCTTTTTTTGGCCAGCCAGGCTGCATGCTTGGTATAAGGGTCCTGTACGGATTTTTAGGGGGACCCCATGCTATTTTTGGAGGGTCTGGTATGGAATTCCCAGAGAACCGCACAGATTTTTTTTTTTTTTGTGTGAAATACAGTACCCTCTTACAAACCATACCAGACTCAAAGGCTCTGATATATATTTGGGGGGGGCATTACAAAGATTTTTTTTTTTCATTTTTGCTGTAAGATGAGCTACAGAAAAAGTGGAATTTATGAAGAAAAAATTATAGAGTTTAAAGCGGAGTTCCGGGCACAGAAGTCATTTTTTACTAAGCATACCCCCGGGACAGTCAGGGCTAGTACATTCCACAATGGCTAGCCTTTGATCTGTCCCGGTTCGCACTTACCTTTTAGAAGAAATACTTACTTATAAAATTTCTTCCACAGCATTTCCATCTCTCTTGTGGGCAGCTGAAGCCGGCGCGGTCCTCTTCCGTGTCTTCTTCCGCGTCTTCTTGTCCCAGAATGCGCCTGCACCGGCCCCTCTCGTCACTTCTGGCGCGGCGCCGCATTCCTCCACAGCTTCTGGGCATGCCCAGAAGCTGTTTAGCAGGGGAATGCGGCGTCGCCCGGAAATAACGAGCGGGTCCGGTGCCTTCGCATTGATTCCTGGGAGCTATGACGTTCAGCTCCCAGGAATCATAGCGAGCCAGGAAGTGACTGGGTGAGCCGTGGCTCCGAGGGAGGAAGTACTCTGAGGTGAGTATCTTCGATCTTCAATTACAAGTTAAGTAAACAAAAAAAAAAAATAACTATCCAATTCCTTTTCAGGTGAGGTCTACCTAGTGGAGGGGCACAAAAAAAAATATTGTTTTTGTGCCCGGAACTCCGCTTTAAATTGCCAGCCAATGACATTTATTATCAGTCTCTTTTTAGAAAAAAAAATAAAAAATTCAAATGTCCAAAGCCCTTGGAGGGGTCTGTGTTCATTTGTTTTTCATTTGCAGGCAAATTGTTTACGTTTTTTTCCTTTGTAAATTTAAGTTATACTGTAGCACTTTCTATTCATCACAGAGATGCACCACTTTACAAAAAGCATTAGGGCACAGCCAGGCATGTTATTTAACCACTTTAAGACCGGAAGGATTTGCCCCATTAATTACCAGGCCCTATTTTGCGATTTGGCACTGCGTTACTTTAACGGACATTTGCGCGGTTGTGCAATGCTGTATAATTGACTTCCTTTTTTCCCCACAAATAGAGCTTTCTTTTGGTGGTATTTGATCACCTGTGTGATTTTTATTTTTAGCGCTATAAACAAAAAAAGAGTGACAATTTTGAAAAAAAAAAAAAAAACTATATTTTTAACATTCTGCTATATGACATTTCTCAAAAAAAAAAAATAAATAAAAATAAAAAATTTTAAACATTATAGGCCAATTTGTTTTCTGCTACATATTTTTGGTAAAAAAAATCGCAATAAGCGTATTTTGATTGGTTTGTGCAAAAGTTATCGCGTCTACTAACTACGGGAAAGATTTATGTAATTTTTATTGTTGTTTTTTTTTTTTTTTTCACTAGTGTAGCACCCACCCTCCTAGGTAGGTGCTAGGAAACCCATAAGGGAGGCCTTGTCTGCTTATCAGGGGGGCCTGATTGTTCAGCTAGGCTGTCATATGTTTCCAGGTGTGCCTGTTGAGCTTGGGAAGTCTCCCCACTATGTCCAATGAGAGCTCTTATTGGACAGTGGAGGAAACCTGACCAATACAATAGCACACCAGGGCTTGTATCTATCCCAGAGGGCAGATTCTGCCACAATGCATCCTGGGATGGGTTATAAGTCTGAGGGGAGCACATGAAAGAGTGTCTTTGGCGGGAAGCAGAGTCCCAGGAGGGGGGTGACGGCTGTCAGCGTGAGGAAAGTGTCCTGGGCAGTTAGCCTAGAGGACGGAAGGTTGAGCTGAGCTGCAGAGAGGGATCCAGTGTGCTGTGAACCGAGGGAGTAAACCCCGTGGGTGATCAAGGGGATAAATGTGAGCCTAGGGGAGTAATTTTAACTGTGGGGGGGCGTGGCTTCTGAAATGTCCATAGAGACATGTGATCCTATATAGAAGGATAACATGGGCTCTATGATCATTCCAGGGAGAAGAATGGTCGGCTGTGCTTACAACGACCATCTCAGCGGGGAATGATTACGGGTGTAAGGCGGCAATCAGAGCAGCCTGACCCATGCATCGGCTTCCCCGCTGATGATCGGGGATGGGAGCATGCCGGCGGCGGTGCGCACTCGCTCCCTAGCTGCCACCAATCGACCGACGTACCCATACGTTGGTTTGCCTGGGAGAGCCACCCTGCCGCAGTATATATGCAGTAAGCGGTCGGCAAGTTTGATTGATTTCAATGGCGTTTGGGTTTGGCATCTGAACTTCTCTGATGTTCACAGAACCCTGATCTAATGAATCCCTATTCCTGTGGGTCGAGACAGTGATTTATTCCCTCAAATCAAAAGGGCACACTTGGGCATCTCTGTGCAGGGTAACGCTACAGTACTATTAGTCTAAAAATAATTAGGTATGAAGGCTCAACTGTCATGAAACAACTCAAAACTTCCTTATATAGGAAAAAAGGGAGTTCTTGGTACATTAAAATATATTGAACTGATTATTGGCACAGAAGAGGCTCATAATAGTGGCCTAAGTATTACTCACAGAACAGGTTTCCTTTCAAATGAATCTGGAGTACAGTATGTCTTTGTGTTCATTTCCAATGCTCACTTGGATAACCCCACCAAGACACCCACAAAACAAGTTCTTTTAGACAATGCACATTTGTGCATCTGCTGGCAGCACCCATGAGCACAATGTACAGCAAGCCTATATTTTGACCATTGAGTGCTTGAGTATGCTTTAATCCCCCCGTCCCTTCTTAGCATAAACTAGCATTTCCTCCATATCTCTGCCACTCCAATCTGTTTCAGGAGTTAAAGAAAATACTTGGTCCTTCTAGGAATGGAGTGACATGTGACTTCATGGGCCGATATAAGCTACAACTTGTAGATAACACAGGAGTTTCTTTCCCTTTCAGCAGCTGAACAGATTGGGGATGAAAAAGTATTCATACCCTTTGAAATTTTCCACCTTTTGTCATGTTACAACTCAAAACGTAAATGTATTTTATAAAAATACCAGCGCTATAGTGTGCCTAAGTTTAACCATCAGGTGTAAGCTGCCACCAACCTACCCCTGGAACTCCTGGGGTCCAATAGACAAAAATAAAAAACAATTTGGTATATGGCGCTACCTGCTCAAGGGAGATGGGGAATATGGTGTCAAATTGTGCAGTGTATATAAAAGTGTGGACTAAATGAATAATCCAACATAATTCGAAAACAATTATAGGTGATAACATCAATCAATAAACATAATACCATAAAATAGATTAAATTAATTTATGAAAGTGCACCTTGCCAAGTGGAATGCTTGCTGGGTATATAAAAATACCCTTACAAAGTGCTGAGTGTTAGTGCAAGATAAATAGATACAACTATAATCCTACCACTTTATAAAACTCTGGTCCGACCACATCTGGAGTATTCTGTCCAGTTCTGGTCGCCAGTCCTCAGGAGGGATGTGTTGGAGCTGGAGAGAGTCCAGAGAAGGGCAACTAAACTAATTGGGGGATTGGAGGACCTTAATTATGAAGAGCGTCTGCAATTGCTTGATTTATTCTCCCTGGAGAAGAGACGCTTGAGAGGGTACATGATAGCAATTTATAAATACCTCAATGGTGATCTCAGCATAGAAAAAAAGCTATTCAGTCAAAAGGATTGCATGAGGACTCGAGGGCATACAATGCGATTAGAGGAGAAGCGTTTTAACCTCAGGCAACGCAGGAGGTTCTTTACTGTTAGGGCTACAGGATTGTGGAATTCTCTACCACAAGAGGTGGTTTCTGCGGGAAGTATGGTTGCTTTCAAAAGACTCTTGGACGTACATCTCAATGATCAGAACATTCAGTGGTATGAGAGATGATTGCAGCCACAGGTTGAACTGGATGGACTATTGTCTTTATTCAACCTCAACTATTATGTAACTATGTAACTATGTAAGTGCGGCTATGCAACTAATAACGGAATAAATAATAGTGCTCAATAAGGTGCTATTTAAAACTTTATTTGACCAATAAATCTGCTCACTGTGGTGTAGGTATATATAGATCTACCATCAGTGATGCCCCCCTACCCTGGGGGTTTAGTAACAGTATTTGAAGGTGCTAATCAAATAATATTCTCATAAAGTGTTAAAAATAATAATGGGGAGATCACTCCCAGTGCTGTGTGTGAAGCAGTGAAATACCAGTTGCTGCCGGTGATAATTAAACGGTTTCGGTGCGGATGCTTGTAGTGCCTATACCCATGGCCCCCCACTAGGTATTGCACTCACCCCTCCGAATTCCCCTTTCAATAGGGATGCTGGCTTAAGCGTATTAGTCTTAGTTGGTTTATTTGCATGAGTCCTGGGCATCCTGGATGTCCATAGCTGGGTGGGCTATGGTTCCCCTCTAGGAAGTCCGCTGGGTCTTTATGCCTGTGACCTTGCACTTAAGCTTGGTCAGTAATGGCCTTGTGCTCAATCCAATAGATGGATGCGGGGTTGCTTTTTCTTAAATGCTGTCAGGGTGCTCCTATCCCTCACGGATGGCTCACATGGATAGGAAGAAAGATATACATGGTGCAAGTAATGTCTTGCTTTAAAAATAAACGTATTGCACTTACATTTAATTGGTGCTTGCAGTGCACCACACTATAATGGCTATTTTGCAAATAGTGGACCAGAAGCTCAGGCGGGGGTCACCAACTGTTCTGGTTTATCCACTCAGTGAGCTGTGAAAATGCTCTCAGTTGTACTCACAATCCAACATATGGCCCCTCCCCCACGCGTATCGTCACAGGGCTCTTCCGTGTCCTCATCAGGTAGCGCCATATACCAACATTGGTTTTTATTTTTGTAAATGTATTTTATTGGGATTTTTTGTGATAGACCGACACAAATTGGCACATAAATGTTAAGTGGAAGGAAAATGATAAATGGTTTTTCATTTTTTTTTTACAAATAAATATGTGAAAAGTGTGGCGTGCATTTGTATTCAGCCCCCTTTACTTTGATACTCCTAATCAAATACAGGGCAATCTTAGAAGGAACCTGTTAGAGTCTGCAAAAGATTTGAGACTGGGGTGGAGGTTCACCTTTCAGCAGGAAAGGGCCCTATACATACAGCCAGAGCTACAATGGATTGGTTTAGATCACTGCATTTTCATGTGTTAGAATGCCCCGGTCAAAGCCCAGACCTAAATCCAATTAAGAATCTGTGGCAAGGCTTGAAAATTGCTTTTCACAGATGCTCTCCATCAAATCTGACAAAGCTTGTTCTATTTTGCAAAGAAGAATGGGCAAAAATGTCACTCTCTAGATGTGCAAAGCTGGTAGAGACATCCCCAAAAAGACTTGCAGCTGTAATTGCAATGAAAGGTGGTTCTACAAAGTATTGACTCAGGGGAGCTGATTACGGATATTTATTTGGAAAAAGATTTTGAAAACCATTTATCATTTTCCTTCTACTTCACAATTATGTTCCACTTTGTGTTGGTCTATCACTTATAATCCCAATAAAATACATTTACGTTTTTTGGTTGTAACATGACAAAACGTGGAAAATTTCAAGGGGTATGAATACTTTTTCAAGGCACTGTATACACTAATATCATATCTGCCTAGATAACCCAACACTGAAGAAATGACAGTTTGCTACAATGTAAAGTAGTGAGTGTACAGCTTGTATAACAGTGTAAATTTGCTGTCCCCTCAAAATAACTCAACACACAGCCATTAATGTCTAAACTGCTGGCAACAAAAGTGAGTACACCCCTAAGTGAAAATGTCCGAATTGGGCCCAATTGGCCATTTTCCTTCCCTGGTGTCATGTAACACCTTAGTGTTACAAGGTCTCAGGTGTGAATGGGGAGCAGGTGTGTTAAATGTTGTGTTATCGCTCTCACTCTCTCATACTGGTCACCGGAAGTTCAACATGGCACCTCATGGCAAAGACCTCTCTGAGGATCTGAAAAAATAATTGTTGCTCTACATAAAGATGGCCTAGGCTATAAGAAGATTGCCAAAACCCTGAAACTGAGCTGCAGCATGGTGACCAAGACCATACAGCGGTTTAACAGGACAGGTTCCACTCAGAACAGGCCTCGCCATGGTCGACCATAGAAGTTGAGTGCACGTGCTTAGCGTCATATCCAGAGGTTGTCTTTGGGAAATAGACGTATGAGTGCTGTCAGCATTACTGCAGAGGTTGAAGGGATGGGGGGTCAGCCTGTCAGTGCTCAGACCATACGCCGCACACTGCATCAAATTGGTCTGGAATGTCCTTACTGTGCTTGTCTTTCTTGTGCATCATCTTTAGAAGAGGCTTCCTTCTGGGACGACAGCCATGTAGACCAATTTTATGCAGTGTGCGGCATATAGTCTGAGCACTGACAGGCTGACCCCAAAACCCTTTAACCTCTGCAACAATGCTGACAGCACTCATACATCTATTCTCCAAAGACAACCTTTGGATATGACACTGAGCATGTGCACTCAACTTCTTTGGCGAAGCCTGTTCTGAGTGGAACCTGTCCTGTTAAACTGCTATATAGTCTTGGCCACTGTGCTGAAGTTCCGTTTCAGGGTCTTGGCAATCTTCTTATAGCATAGGCCAACTTTATGTAGAGCAACAATTCTTTTTTTCAGATCCTCAGAGAGTTCTTTGCCATGAGGTGCCATGTTTAACTCCCAGTGACCAGTATGAGAGAGTGAGAGCGATAACACCAAATTTAACACACCTGCTCCCCATTCACACCTGAGACCTTGTAACACTGGGGAGGGAAAATGAGTGGTCACATGACACTGGGGAGGTAAAATGACTAATTGGGCCCAATTTGGACATTTTCACTAAGGGGTATACTCACTTTTGTTGCCAGCTTTAGACATTAATGGCTGTGTGTTGAGTTATTTTGAGGGAATAGCAAATTTACACTGTTATACAATCTGTACATTCACTACTTTACATTGTAGCAAAGTGTCATTTCTTCAGTGTTGTCACATGAAAAGATATAATAAAATATTTACAAAAAAAAAAAAAATATATATATATATATATATATATATATATATATATATATATATATATATATATATATATATATATATATATATATATTTTAAGCAGAGACTCTAGAGAATAAAATAGCCATTTTGGCAATTTTTTATATGACACAGTAGTTGTGTAGTGGTTTTTCAAGCGCAACTTTTTTGAAAAAAAAAAAAAAAAACTTGAGGCCCCATTCACAGCTAACAATTTGAGATCTGGGCAGAATTTCAGCACGCAGCATGCGTGCTTGTGCGCCATTCATTTTTAATGGCACCAAAAACGCAGTGCAGTTTTGCCACTATTGCCACATGATTTATCGCAAGCAAACTAAATTGCACGAAGTTTGCTGCCCATAAGAAGTAGGGGCTTCTTTTGGATTACAAGCTTTGTGGCATGCTGTTTGCTGCAATTGTCGAGCGACAATTTGCGTGACAATGGCGGCAAAACTGCATTGGGTTTTAGGTGCCATTTAAAATTAATGCCACACATGCTGCTTTTTGCCAGCATTGCAGTGCGATTTGGAATTTCTGGTAGAATCGCGGTGATCCTGTCCACAATCCTAAATTGCTAAATTAATTAATTTTAGTGAACACAAACACAATATAATGCCCAGTTTTTTGCTAAAATATAAAAGATGAGTGTGGTCGCCTTTGCGTTTAAGCACGGGGTGCATTGTATTTCTTTAAATTGTATTATTTGTTTAATTTTTACACTATACTTTTAATTTACTTTTTTGGGATCACTTTTATAATCACTTTGATCACTTTTAAAATTATTCTATTAGACCCCAGATCTCTCCACTGACCTCCGAAGGAGCAGATCAAACCAAGATTGGTTTTATCTGCTGCTTCACAAGTCGGCAACAGCTTGTAAA
Organism: Pelophylax lessonae; assembly: GCF_965119305.1. NCBI lineage: Eukaryota > Metazoa > Chordata > Amphibia > Anura > Ranidae > Pelophylax > Pelophylax lessonae. The sequence continues at coordinate 776,680,382 of NC_138768.1, read as the reverse complement.
TAAAGAAAATAAATGACAAAATCCTTGTCACTTCCGGTTTCTGGGGTCACACAGTAGGATGAACAAAATCCTCTCATTGTGTCCAGGGAAGCCGATGATGCTGGTCGCATCCTTACTAGGCTCTCTATGCGGACGGTAATCACTTAGGTTAAAAAAATATATACTGGGATCATGGTTGTAGCCTCAACCATGATCCTGCAATAATCACTTCAATACGAGACTATATACTTATGTGCCGCGGTACTGAAGTGGTTAAATGTTTCTTTGTACAATAAAGATTTTATATAAAAATATAAAAGATTTAAAACCAGTTTCAAAACAATATTGGATATTCAGATGAATAAGTGAGAGGCTCACCTCAGTCCTCCTTCTACTTGTTTTCTTCAGACGGCTCTGTAAAGGCTTTCAATTAGAGAGAGACAGTTTGGAAGCAAACAGCTTCTGCTGTCCTCCTTCTCTTCAGAAAACCCACCATTTTTTTTTTTTTTGTGCCATGGGTGCAATCTATATTAAATGTTTATTTGTAAAAAATAAAAATGATGTAGAACCAGTTTAAAAAACAAAGCTTATAAAAATAATAAAAACAATTGACCCCAAACCATTATATTTTTCCTTTCAGGGATTTAATGTGGACCGAATGATTTATCACCTCAATTTTTCAGTCAGGCATCCCACAGCTGACAGGCTTGTGCTGTATGCATCAATCCTCCATATTTTACCTTTGCTGGCACACAGCATCTCTTAATACTATGCCCTGGATGTGTTAAAAGCTTTTCTTCATTCACAAATTGTTAAGATCTGGTTCGGAGTGGATGGTTCAGCCCTTAAATGGAGGTTGAGGCCGTATATGAAGCTTTCATTTTTCTACCTCAGGGAAACTTAATGCTCCTTTTTTCTCTGGGAATCAATACACAAAGAGGAGAAAAATATTAACAAATACTTTGCTGTATAATGGAAATTGAATACGCTACAAAAATACATAGAAACATATCCCCCCAAGGGCTGGATTCAACTTTTCATTCAATCTTTTCCGAGGTTTGAATTACAATGTTACAAACCTCTAAGGAAGTACTGTACTATATATGACCTTCATCCCCCTCGTACTGATTGTGTATGTCAGGAGAAGTGTGGATGCAGAGAGTGGACACTTGTCAGGAGCAGGACTCGGACATGTTACTGTGGGACCATTCACAATCTCATACAGGATGAAGAAAGATGTGTTATAGTGGAGACACTGAAGAATTTAAGGTTTCAATGTAACCACAGCTTAAAAGAATTGTAAAGGCAAAAGGTTTTTTTTTTTTTTTTTATCTCAATGCATTCTATGCATTAAAATAAAAAGAAAAAACCTTCTGTGTGCAGCAATCCCCCTCAGCCCTGTAATACTTACCTGAACATCATCTTTATTCAGCGATGTTGCAGGAATTTCTCAGATGCCCAGGACTCCCCTTCTCATTGGCTGAGACAGCAGCGCGGCGCGAATGGCTCCCACTGTTGTCACTCAAAGTCAGTCAGCCGATCAGGAGAGAGAGGGGGCGGGGCTCTGTGTCTGAATGGACACAGGGAGCTGTGACTCGGCTCAGGTGCCCCCATAGCAAGATGCTTGCTGTGGGGGCACTCAACAAGAGGGAGGGGCCAGGAGAGCCGAAGAGGAACCCGAGAAGAGGAGGATCCGGCCCACTCTGTGCAAAACCTACTGCACAGAGCAGGTAAGTATAACATGTTTGTTATTTATAAAAAAAAAAAAAAAAAAGAGAGAGTTTACAATCACTTTAAGGCTCTGTGGTGAGAGGCTTTGCTTGCTTCAAACTGGTTTTCCATTTCCAGTTAAAGTGATTGTAAAGTCTCATTTTTTTTTTTTCTAAAAATAACAAACGTGTTATACTTACCTCCTCTGTGCAGTTGATTTTGTACAGAGCAACCCAGATGTCTCCCCTGTCTCCTGATTGCCTCACTAGCTGTAATTGAAAGCAGTGCAAGCCAATGGCTCCCGCTGCTGCCAAAAGCCAATCAGGAGTGCAAGTCCCCGGAGAGGCAAGGCTCTCGAACCTTTACAACCACTTTAGGACTAAGGCAGGGGTCTCAAACTGGCAGCCCTCCAGCTGTTGCGGAACTACAAGTCCCATCATGCCTCTTCCTATGGGAGTCATGCTTTTAACTGTCAGCCTTACAATGTGTCATGGGAATTGTAGATCTGCAGCAAATGGAGGGCCACCAGTTTGAAACCCCTGATCTAAGGAGATGCAAAGCCTGCATGAAGCAGATCAAATGCAGATCAGAGGGGGCTCAACTGCAGTTTAATGCACCTGTCAGTCCATTAATAAAGCAGAACTTCACCCATAGCCTTCTGGGACACATCACAGGTACCAGAAGACTGCAGGACCATTCACAAAGCGCAGCACGACTAGGGCATGCGCAGTAGGAAACCAGCTGTGAAGCTGCAAGGCTCCACCGCTGGTTTCCCTTACTTAAAGCGGAGTTCCAGCCATTTACTCACCTGTCCAACGGTCCAGCGATGCGGCCGCCGGAAGCCTCGATCCTCTCCCTCGGCGCCGGCATCACTGCTGTGGGCACCCGGCTGTTACAGTTTGCGGCTTCACAGCCGGGTACCCACTGCGCATGCGCGAGTCGCGCTGCGCGCCGTGATTGGCCGGCAATCTTCTGGGACCTCTGACGTGTCCCAGAAGATTGCAGGGAGGGAGGGGGAGAGGAGAACTTCTGCTCAGGGCGCCGCGGCGCTCCGAGCGGAAGTGGGAGCGGGTACCTGTCAAAACTAGGTACCCGCTCCCCCCCCCCAAAAAATGACATGCCAAATGTGGCATGTCGGGGGGTCAGGACTCCCTAAAGCGGAAGTTCCACTTTTGGGTGGAACTCCGCTTTAAGATGCCAGCACCTACACCCAAAGCTGATTGAAGAATTGGCTTGGATGAGGCCATTGCTGGATCCCTGGGCAGTAAGTGGCAGTATTTGTAGCTGCTGACTTTGAATTTTTGGGGGGAGCTGGAGCTTCTCATTAATGATTTCAGAGGCATTTTAAACTGATGCCATCAACACAAGCCCAATGGCCAGCAAACAAAGTCCTTGGTCTTGTTGTTAGGCTGACCATGCACGTTGCAATCTGATAGCACAATCTCCTTTACTTCTGCTATCAACTGTTAAGCGCAAGGGCCTGCCTGATTTGGCACAAATTTAATTAAATGTTTATATGCGTTACATAGTTTTGGTAAATCTAAAGGAGATTGTGCATAGATTGTACAATCAAGTTATGTTGTGAATAGCCAGTTTTAGGGCTCAAAAGGTTGCATTTAGATGTGCACAGCATACCGTTTAGTGCACACGTAAACGCAGCACTATAGTAATCAATGAGCCCATACACACAGCAGCGTATACATGCAAAAACGTGTGCTGCCTTCTGTGAATGCATGATCTACAACTACTGTCAGCCATTGTGGCTTGTAGTTCTCAATATACTGCGAGGCCTCTAGTGGTTCATTGATCTTCCTGCAACTCAGTAAATGCCTGCCTCTATCTGCAGGAGCCTGGTATTACACCTGCAATCTGCTGATCATAGATGCAATGCTTTACAGGCTCCTATGAATAAATAATACATGTTTTTAGGTGAACTTAGCCTTTAAATTTGTTTTAACCCTTTTGCTGTTTTTTTTTTTTAATTAAAATAATATTTTAGGCCTGAAGAATGCTTAACCCCCCCCCCCCCCCAAAAAAAAAAAACATCATATGCTTTCTGAAAGCCAAAACTCTAGCCAAAAGCAGTGGTCTCCAAACTGTGGCCCTTGGGCCAGATGTGGCCCTTTGCTTGCATCTACCTGGCCCTTTGGGCACTATTACATTCACAACTAGGGAACTATTCCTTCCACTGATACCAACAATAGGGCACTATTCCTTCCACTGATATCAAAAAGAGGGCACTATTCCTTCCACTGCTACCAACAATGGGGCACTATTCCTTCCACTGCTACCAACAATGGGGCACTATTCCTTTCACTGATACAAACAATAGGGCACTATTCCTTCCACTGATTCCAAAAATAGGGGCATTATTCCTTCCACTGATAGCAACAATGGAGCACTATTCCTTCCACTGAGAGACAAATCTATTGTCAATCATGTTGTCCAGTGATGCAAATCCTTCTCGATCTTTGACACCTGCCGATATGCAGAAAAAAAATTCCTCTGATACGATGCGTTCCCTATGACTGATCACTAGGGAATGTAATGTCCCAAGATTACAGATGAAAGTTAACAAAGGTGCAGGATCAAGTAGTTATTTAATTTACCAAATGTCGTTATGTCCAAATTTGGTCAATGATGTAACCTATGGAGCCTAGCCCTTTATTAACATTCATCTGTCATCACTGAACCTGTCTTTTGCTGGTGGTTAGTCATCGGGAGAGCATTATGTCTCAATGCTCAGCAGGTTTTTTATTTTTTGCGCATTGGCGGGCATTGGGCATCAGAATTGAGGATGAATTGTACCATTGGACGATGTGACTGATGATGAATTTACATGAGACAATTTTTTTTTTTAATTAAAGGACTTGTCAAACTGTCTGTGTTTGTTCACTACTTACATTTGTTTTCATTATAAAAATATTTGCTATTTACATTTGTTTTTATGAATAACCCTATTCATACAGGGGGTGGGCCAATATGTGGGGCCCCTATATTTTTAAAAGAGGCTTCTACATCCTGATAAGCCCCCTGCCCGCAGACCCTCACAACCATCAAGCAAGGTTTGTGGGGGAGAGGCTCCTGTCCTTGGCTCTTGACATCAACATGGGGGCAAGGTGTTTCTTCAGGGCACTCACCTGTTGAGGGCATGTGGCCTGGTAAGGTTCAGGAGGGGGTACACACTCGCCGCCCCCTTTCCTGAGTGCTCAGATTAAAATTCTGGTATGAATTTTTGAGGGGAACCCGCAACTTTTTTTATTGTTTTTAGCACAGGGTTCCCCCTTAAAATTCTTACCATAACAAGTGGTCTGGTGTGGACTTTGGAGGATCCCATGCCCTTTTTTTTTGTTACAGAGAGAGAAAAAATATATTTCCAGTCGTTTTCTTTTCCAACTGGCTTCATTTTTTTTAAAAGATGACACGGGGACCTCCCAAAATACATATCAGCCCTCATCCCCCTTGATGAGGGTCTGGTATGTATTTTGTGGGGTCCCCATGATGTTTTTCACAAAATAAAGGAAGCTTGCAGGAAATACTAAATTACCAGTAACCTAAATGTCATTTCCTTCTTTGTAAATATGTGCCACTTCACAGGCTGGTTAAAGGCATTCCTGATCCCACCCCTCCTTAGTCATTATATTCAAAGGAACTTCGCATTTTTAATGTTTCACTTGAAGCCTTATTAAATTCACTGCTTCCTGCAAAATGGTATTAAAAATTGTTTTGCAGTGGTACATGTCCCCTGTGGCAGTGCCTGGCCCCCCATGCCCTTATTTGTCAATACCTTATATTAGCCTTTAACATAGTAAAACTTGATTTGACAGATTTGGCTCCAATTGACATTATTGGGTTTCAGATCCAGTGGCTGAACTAATGATATTATTGCTGAACGGCCGTCACACAAAGCTTAAAGTGTTTGTTATCCCAAAACCTCATATTCCTGGTATGTGCCTGCTGTACCATGTATCTGTATGAAAAAATATCCCATTCTCTTTGTATTGCTTCCTTTGTGTGAAATCACTGGTGTTTTTGCCAGTAAAAACTGCACACTAAACAGAAGAACTCACTGTGGTCAGTTCTCTAGCTATGCTGTGCTCTGCTATAAAGATAAGACTTGTCTTGACTTGTCTTGACACACCCCCAGCTGCACAGCTTCCCCTTCCCACAGCTCTTATGCAGCTGAGAACAGAGGGAATGTGATCACTTATAAAAAAGGGAAAAAACTGGATTTTTGTACTTACCGTAAAACCTTTTTCTCTGAAGTTCATTGACAGACGCAGCTCCATATCTTCTTAGACCATTGGGTTATGCTCCTCTCATCAGGAATAGGACACTAGGCAGGAAAAAGCTTTACCACGCCTATGGGGCTGTCCCTGTAGGCATAACCCCACACACTCTGCTACAGCAATTAGTTTCATTGCAAGCAGTGTTTAGAAGACAGAAATCCCCATTTCACTCACAAGTAGAAGGGTGGATACTGCATCTGTCAATGAACTTCAGAGAAAGGGATTTTATGGTAAGTACAAAAATCCAGTTTTCTCTATCGTTCATTGACAGACGCAGTTCCATATCTTCTTAGACCATTGGGATGTCCCAAATCAGTATATGCATGAGGGGTAGGAAAAACAACACAAAGAAAAACATAATTCCACAAAGGCTAAAATTAGCCAACCATGTAACATGGAGCTCAACCAGGAACAACTGGAGCTCACCTAAAAAAAACATACACCCTCAAAGAGAGCAAACAAAAAGGTTCTCTTTTAAACAGCAGCCTGCAAAACCTTGCAGCCAAAAGAGGCATCCAAAGATGCCAACACATCTACTTTGTAGAATTTTGTGAACATGTGCACAGACGATCAATTCAACGCCTTGCAAACTTTCATCACTGACGCCTGATGGCGAAAGCCCAAGAGGCACTCAGCGCCCTAGTAGAATGTGCCTTCACAGGGAAAGGAGGAACCTGACCTTTCAGTGAAAAAGAATGAACAACCGTCTGCCTGATCCATCTGGATATGGTTGCAGAAGACGCAGCCAAACCTTTGCAAGGTCCCTCGGTAAGGACAAAAAGAGTATCTGATTTTTGGAAAGACTCAGTGGCCACCAGGTAAACCCTGATTGCCCAGACCACATCCAAAAAATGCAAGGCAATTTCCTTGGGATGTTTGGGCTTGGGAGAAAGTGGAGGCAGCACAATGTCTTCATTCAAATGAAAATCAGAAACCACCACAGGAAGAAAAGACTGATTAGGTCGGAGTACCACTTTATCTTTGTGGACCACCAAACAAGGTGAGCGGCAGGACAACACTGCCAATTCAGACACTCTTCACTTCAGACAGAAGTGATAGCCACCAAAAAGGCAACCTTCTGAGACAATGAAAGCAGGGAAATCTCCCGAATGTTTTCAAAAATAGGCTTTTGAAGAACAGATAATACCAAATTCAGATCCCACGGAGGTAGCGGGGATCTTTTTGGGGAGCCATATGGCGCACTCCCTGAATGAAAGTGCGAATCAAGGCATGTGTAGCTAACGGTCATTGGAAATACATAGCCAAAGCCGACACTTGGCCCTTGATAGTGCCCAAAGCCAACCACTGTTCAAGCCCTTTGTGCAGAAAGGCCAAAATCTTAGCTACTGAAAACAAGCGAGGGTGCACCTTCAATGATTCCCACCATGAAATGTACGATTTCCACGTACGATGATAGATCTTCCTGGAATTTGACTTCCTGGCCTTCAATAGTGTAGGAATCACAGAGTCAGAAAGACCTCTATCTCTCAACACCTGGCTTTCAACAACCATGCCGTTAAAGCCAGTGACTGTAAAGCAGGATGGAAGACAGCAGATCGTCCCTGAGAGGAAGTCTCCAAGGAGCATCGGTGACCAACCTTACCAGGTCTGCGTACCAAGACCGGAGAGGCCAGTCTGGGGCCACCAGAATGACCATAATCCCTTCCACCTCTATCTTGCGTAGAAGCCTCGGCAGGAGTTCCAGCAGAGAAAAGGCATAAATTAGCCGATACAGACTCCAAGAAGCCACCAGTGCATCTGGCGTCGGCCAGAAGATCTAGAGACCTGGCTATGAACCACTGAACCTTCCTGTTGAGACGAGAAGATAAGAGATCAACCTTGGGAGTCCCCCACCGGACACACAGCAGATGAAACATCTCCGAGTGTAGGGGCCATTTCCCTTGATCCAACACCTGACAACTCAGATAATCCGCACCTGGGATGTACAGTATACAGCAGAGAGGGCTGGAACAAACTTTTCTGCCCCAAACCAGAATCTTGGCCACCTCTCTGGCCGCCAAGACACTCTTGGTGCCCCCCTGATGATTGATGTAAGCCACAGCTGTGGCATTATCTGATTGAATCTGGACCAGACAATCTCGCAGATTCGTCATTGGCTCAGACAAAGCTTTATTGCTCTGAGCTCCAAAACATTGGTAGTTTTGACTCTTCCGCTGTCCAGGTTCCCTGGGCACAAAGCTTTCCCAGCACCCTGCCCCAGCCTGACAGGATGGTGTCCGTGGTCACCACTGTCCAAAACAACGGCAGCAAAGACTTGGCCTGGCATAGTGCTGGCGACTGAAGCCACTACAACAGAGCAGACTTTGTGTTGTGGCTTAACCAAATCAAATTGTCCAAGGACTTTGATTCCTTGTTCCATTTGACAATAATCTCCCTTTGTAAAGATCTTGTGTGGAACTGAGCAAATGGAACTGCCTCAAAGGTTGATACCATCAGACCCAAGGCCCACATGCAGAGGGGACAGATTGTTTGCCAACAGCAACCTGCAGCTTGACAAGGGGAAAAAAAGACCCTTGCCAAAGCGGAATCCAGAGTCAGGCCACGATAATACAGTCTCAATGAAGGTATCAGGGCGGATTTCTTGAAATTGATATTGCACCTGAACTCTGGCACTCTTTTGACAGTGATCGACAGATCACCCAACAGGACTGAATGAGTGTCCGCTCTCAATAGGAGATCATCCAGATACCCCAGTACCACAATCATCCGTTGGCTTAACAATGCCAACACCGGGGCCAGTACCTTGGTAAAAACCCTGGGGGTGGAGGCGAGACCAAAGGGTAACACGACAAATTGATAATGCTCCTCTGCTACAGCAAAGCGAAGAAACCGCTGATGCCCAGCATAGATAGGGATGTGTAGATATGCGTCCTTGATAGCTATGGAGGCCAAGAAGTTTCTCTGGTGTAGGGACACCACTACCGTGCGGATAGATTCCATCCAAAACTACTGTACCCGCACAAAGCGGTTGAGAGCTTTGAGATCCAGGATTGGACGCACCTTGCCCTCCTTTCTGGGCACAGTAAACAGGTTTGAATAAAACCCATGAAAGTGTTCCTGAGAGGGAACCGTCACAATCGCCCTTTGTGCAAGCAGAGCTTGTACCGCCTCTCATAGATCCCTTAACAGATCTAGAGATAGATGAAGATTGGATGGGAAAAAACCTGTCTGACGGTCGAGACCGGAATTCGATCTTTTATAGGCAGAAACAAAACGAAGGGCTATAGCAAAGTATGTAGGGTTATGCCTACAGGGACAACCCCATAGGCGTGGTAAAGCTTTTTTCTGCCTAGTGTTCTCTTCCCAATGGTCTAAGAAGATATGGAGCTGTGTCTGTCAATTAACGACAGAGAAAAAAGTATTTATAATGTGTTTTTATAACTATATAAAAATGTTTTGCCTTTCATTTCTTTTTTAAACTAAGTAGGTTGTTTTAAAATCATTTTAATTATGTTTGGCTCATCCTTACTCAGGATGAGTCCAGTGGAAAATACCAGCAATGGTTCTGTATAGTCTACTGTAGCCATTGTTATTTCACTTTAATTTGCAATAGGAGAGGGCTTGGATACCCCAGGCAAAGGAAGGCTAAGAATATATGATTTCACTTGAAATGTGGTCAGAAACACCAGGAAGATTAAATCCCACCTTTATGCACTTAAAATAAAATAATAGTTTTCAAGGTACTTTTTCTTCAAATAGTAACCTGTGTTGGGATAAATACATAGCATGCAATTGATATCTTGCTAAGCCAGTTGCCAGGCTGCCATATTGAGCCAATTACTTTTTTATAATTTGTGAATCACTATCCACGAACAAGTATAAAGATCAGAAGTTCTGGTTGCTTTGACATGACTTGCTGAATACTTCTGGAGTCAATGACTGAGAAAGTATCAAAGCCAATGAAACAAGACGGCCAGACAACTAGCATTTTTACTGTACTTTCACTACAGGTGTCCTTTAAAGTCCCAATACAGACAAAACATTGATTGGTGGATTCATTGATTTTTAACAGTGCAAGTAAAGATTAGAATCAATGTCAATGTAGATCTCAAATGTTTTGACAAAGTGCAGGACCTATTTCTCAAGACAAAGCATAAAGTGACATGACACCTTACCCTGAGCAAGGAGTCTTGCTTGGCACTGATGCATTGGTGATCTACAGTGTTGATGAATGGACACAATACATGTTTTCTCGATGCATTGTATGTTGTGAGGTTTTTTTTTTTTTTTTGATCTAGTATAAAATGATAGTGCTGCCTTCTAATTACCACAGCACACAGCATTAAAGAGACCCATATATTGTGGACGTGTAGATTGCTGACCCTTCTCTTGCCATACTCCATTAAGGACCAATTTCCTTTAACAGTTAGAGTGGTGCTAACTTTTAATTAAGCTAAGCTTAGTTTTTACTAAACTTTGGAAATCACCCGATATACTTAACATTGGTGATACTTTGCTAACGCTGAACCTCCAATGCCACACGGAAAGATTGCTGGCAGTCAAGAATTTGAACACATCACAAGTAAACTCTGGTCTGTATGGTTGGCAAATCCTAACTGCATAAGTAAACCTTGAAAATATATATTTTGTTTTTGGTATACCATGACCAGACACTTCCTGTATATACAGTCAGGTCCATAAATATTGGGAAATCGACACAATTCTAATCTTTTTGGCTCTATACCCCACCACAATGGCACAATGGATTTGTAATGAAACAAACAGGATGTGCTTTAATTGCAGACTTTCAGCTTTAATTTGAGGGTATTTACATCCAAATCAGGTGAACGGTGTAGGAATTAAAACAGTTTGTATATGTGCCTCCCACTTTTTAAAGGGACCAAAAGTAATGGGCAGACATGGCTTCGTACACACGCACAGATTGTTGGCCGACCGATCGGCCGTCTTTTGTCCAGTGTTGTTTGTTGGTTGAAATGTGCTCTAGACTTGCACTGGACTTTTGTTGGCCAACAAAAACCAACTTCAGAAGTGATGTCATGTTGACTTTCCGTGTGTTTTTTCTTCTCTGAGCATGCCCAGTCTTGCTCATCTGATTTTTGTCTGCTGAAATCTGTACTGACTGAGGAACAATTGGCCGTTCTGTTGTTGGCCAACAAAAATTTTATAGCATGCACACCAGATTTTTTCGGCCGAAAATTCGCACTTGGTTGTCGGAAGCATCAAACGAACAAGCCTACAATCGGCCGATCGGACGTTGGCCGACAATTTACGGCCAACAATCTGTGCGTGTGTACGGGGCTTAAGTCACACATGTGCAAGTCACAAGCAAGTCTCAAGTCTTAACCTTCAAGTCTCAAGCAAGTTCCAAGTTACTGTGGCGAAAAGCAAGCAAGTCAAGTCGAGTCCCTGCTAGAAGTCAAGCAAGTCAAGTCAAGTCATTTATTTTGGTCAATTCACAAATCAAGTCAAAAGACTGATCTACCTCCCTTTTCCTCTTTAAATCGATTAAAAGTCAGTGGTCAGGAAAGGTTTTGCTTTATTTTCAACATTAACAAAACTGCTTAGTGCCTTTTTCTTGGCATATTAAAGAAACACTTTGAATGCCAAACAGCTCAAAATCCTTTGGCCGGTCATGTTTCAACACCACAGTGACTAAAAACATGTTAAGTATTTCCATTGTTAAACACCCAGTGTCTTAAAAATCAGAACACACTGAGGTGTTTTAAGTGACTGTGGAGTCAGAAACATAACAGGCACATTAATTTTACTTTAACACATCTTGAGAAAATGCAAATATTTAATAACTTAAAAAAGTAAAGTCATTTCGAGTCATATGTCTCAAGTCAAAGTCAAGTCTCAAGTCATGAATACTAAGTCAAAGTCAAGTGGAGTCTTATATTAATTTTAGTCAAACAAGTCTCAAGTCTTCAAACTGATGACTTAAGTCTAACTTAAGTCAAGTCATGTGACTCGAGTCCCCTACCTCTGGTAATGGGACAGATTAACAATCATAAATCAAACTTTCACTTTTTAATACTTGGTTGCAAATCCTTTGCAGTCAATTACAGACTAAAGTCTGGAATGCATAGACATCACCAGACGCTGGGTTTCATCCCTGGTGATGCTCTGCCAGGCCTCTACTGCAACTATCTTCAGTTCCTGCTTGTTTCCCTTCAGTTTTGTCTTCAGCAAGTGAAATGCATGCTCAATCGGATTCAGGTCAGGTGATTGATTTGGCCATTGCATAACGTTCCCCTTCTTTCCCTTAAAAACTCTTTGGTAGCTTTCGCAGTATGCTTTGGGTCATTGTCCATCTGCACTGTGAAGTGCTGTCCAATGAGTTCTGAAGCATTTGGCTGAATATGAGCAGATAATATTGCCCAAAACACTTCAGAATTCATCTTGCTGCTTTTGTCAGCAGTCACATCAATAAATACAAGAGAACTAGTTCCATTGGCAGCCATACATGCCCATGCCATGACACTACCACCACCATGCTTCACTGATGAGGTGGTATGCTTTGAATCATGAGCAGTTCCTTTCCTTCTCCATACTCTTCTCTTCCCATCACTCTGGTACAAGATGATCTTGGTCTCATCTGTCCATAGGGTGTTGTTCCAGAACTGTGAGGGCTTTTTTAGATGTTGTTTGGCAAACTCGAATCTGGCCTTCCTGTTTTTGAGGCTCACCAATGGTTTACATCTTGTAGTGAACCCTCTGTATTCACTATGGTGAAGTCTTCTCTTGATTGTTGACTTTGACACACATACACCTACCTCCTGGAGAGTGTTCTTGATCTGGCCAACTGTTATGAAGGGTGTTTTCTTCACCAGGGAAAGAATTCTTTGGTCATCCACCACAGTTGTTTTCCGTGGTCTTCTGGGTCTTTTGGCGTTGCTGAGCTCACTGGTGCGTTCTTTCTTTTTAAGGATGTTCCAAACAGTTGATTTGGCCACACCTAATGTTTTTGCTATCTTTCTGATGGGTTTGTTTTGTTTTTCCAGCCTAATGATGGCTTGCTTCACTGATAGTGACAGCTCTTTGGATTTCATATTGAGAGTTGACAGCAACAGATTCCAAATGCAAATAGCACACTTGAAATGAACTCTGTGCCTTTTATCTGCTCCTTGTAAATGGGATAATGAGGGAATAACACACACATGGCCATGGAACAGCTGAGCAGCCAATTGTCCCATTACTTTTGGTACCTTAAAAAGTGGGAGGCACATATACAAACTGTTGTAATTCCTACACCTTTTACTTGATTTGGATGTAAATACCCTCAAATAAAGCTGAAAGTCTGCAGTTAAAGCACATCTTGGTTGTTTCATTTCAAATTCATTATAGAGCCAAAAAGATTAGAATTGTGTCGATGTACCAATATTTATGGACCTGACTGTATCTGTTAAGCTCTTTGTTGTCTCTTCTACTGTACTCAAACCAGTTCCCTCCTTCTAGGCCCTCCCCAGGAATATCTTCCCCCTTTTCCTTTCTTTATTCCCTTTTTCTGCCACTTCACTCTGCTCCCCATTTCCCTATAGAGAGGTAAACAGAACTTATTGCCTTTGTGAGGTTCTTTATAGTTTGCATTTTTTCCTGGTCTCGAATTACTGTGCCCTACTGGGTGATTGTTTCAATACCATGCTCCATTATGCATAAGAATGCCTCTCTATGCAATTTGCATTGTACTTTTGTTAATCTTTACTAAAGAAATATTGAAATTAAAAAGCAAGCCCTCATTGACCTCTGTAGCTGCAGACACTGTGGGGCCCATTATTCTCACAGCAGTAGCACTGATTTTGTCCATGTCCTTCTTTTGGCAGTTCAGCTCCCACCCTGCCCCCTCCATGGTGTCTGCAGCTACAGAGGACAGTGAGATTTTCTCTCAGAGTTATACAAGAATATGTACATATTTGAATACCCATTGCCTAGTTCACTAAAAGGAGAGGTATAGCCAAAGCTTTTCTGGCTATATTTCTCCTTTGGATCACAGGAGTGCATTTCATTCTGCGCTATTGTGACCTGTTTTCAGTCAACAGCGGGCTAAAGTCGGCTTAGCCGGTCAGGCTTTGAAAAGATCAGGAACTGGCAAGAAGCTTGAAGCAGCAGCCAACTCAGCGAGCCCATGAGAGCCTGAGCCTGTCCCTCCCGCCCCCTCCACAGCTCAGTGCTCAAGTGCTGAAGGGGCAGAGCAGAGAGCCAGCGACTGACAGTCATGACTCTCTGCTCAGAGCAGAGGGGGAGAACTGAGTGATCAGTGGTGTTTGATCGCTCAGTTCTTAGAGTTGAGCAGGCGGGGACAGCTGGCATCAGTGCTGCAGCCATCTAGGTGAGATTTTTTTTTTTTTGCCATTCACACACTTCTCTTTTAATGCAAATATAAAAAATACTGTAATTCCACACAATGACTGTATCTGTGCCTACAGAAAAAAAAGAGAAAAAACAGGTGTTCATTTGAAACATTTGTTTCCCTTTATTAGCTCAGTGAGGCCAATGTGTTTTGTACATTAAAAAAATAATCACAGGAATCTGAATACATTGAATATAACCACAGTACATGTAGAATTGGCAGGTGGAACCTCAACCCCGTGAATGGGGGGCTAACTAAAAGCTTTGTTCGCCTGTTAAGCACAATTTTACCACCATTAGTACATGTTCACCTAACAAATCTTACAGCAGCATGATCCGATCAGTTGTTCGTTAGTATTGATAATGTCTGTGACAACAGGTACAAATTCAGAATCATCACATTATCTTATATGGCTATTCTATGTCATTCATCAATTAGATTTAAAACTACAGCAACTGAAGTTTTCATTACAGATATCAAAAAAGACACAAAATCATCAACTAAATCTAAAGGGATGAAGTGCTTTTTAGTTTTCAACTGACCCAATGCGTCTCCCTCTGATTGCACAATTGTTCCATCCTGCGCAACCGTCTTTGGCAAAAATGTCTAGCACTATCTCAGAGGCTACGTTAACTTGGAACAATCATTTTTTTGATGGTTTTAAATTTACTTTTCTAAGAAAGGGCAATAGCTGTAGAAGTTATCACTACTGTAAAGCAAAAGCAGCACTTAATACACATCAATTCTAATGTCCTACGCATTTTACGTTTTTTCAGTTTTTTGACTTATCTATTTTATCCACACTATGTTTGTGGCATGGAGTTTTGTTGTTTTTTTTTGTGCATGGTCAATGAGATAAAATAACAATTTTATTAATAGCCAATTATATATGATCCCAACATATTGTAAATGCCCTGAAACATACATGTTTCTGTAAATGTATATAATATTCATATATGTCTGCACAGTGGAAACTTGTGGTTGTAGGAGAGATCAACTGTTAGGTCTGCCAAAATCAACTCAAATTGAAAAAAAATCAACATTAAAATTATTCCTACTTATAAAGTAACAAACTGTACACACACTTTCTATTCATTTCAGCAATACAGGGAAAAATAGAATGTATTAAAACATCTGATCACATAAATTTAAAGGCAAAATAGGCAATGCATCTGGTCTTTAAACACATAATATGATATATTAAACATTGATTTCTTAAAAATAATTTATTGCTTTTTAATATATATTTTTTAATTTTTTTGTACAACAGAAAAATTGAGAAAGAAAAAATCTGTAAACTTTAGTTTGGCGATCACATAATCAAACAAGATAAAATACCTGCATTTTTGTACCCTACATAAATACAACCAATACACGGATTAAAGCTGTTAATAGTGTAACAGGGAACCCGTGGAAAGACAAGGTGTGTTCTTTTAATATATTGATTTATTGCTATATATCTACTTTGAAATGGGGGGGGGGGGGCTTCCGGCATTAAAGAATGTGAAAATTTCGAGAACAAAAAATGCTAGTGATGTAAGGCTGGGTTGCTTTAAGATGGCATTTTTCTTTTTTGACTTGGGTTGAATTGAAGTATAACATATGCATCTTACAGTCTATTGAGTGATTTACTAAAGGACGTCTATTACATTACCTAACCTATCCTGTGTTAATGTCAAACACTGAAACAGATTATTAACGTATCCCTCATTGAAATTCTTTCTTACCATGATTTAGTGTTCAATACAAATTTGTGGGGCTAGTTTAAAAGTACATCCTTTATTTAAGTACCTCCTAAATATAAAGGGTTAAAGGGGGAAAAAAGTTGTTGATAAATGTGCATCCACCTCCCCATGTCATAAATTTAAATATTTAGCAATTTTCCTTCAGGTCTTAAAGATTTATTGAGATTATTTTATTAAAACTAGACAAAGGAAAATGTTTCTTTTGACAACAACCAATAAGGCTCTTGTTTTCATTTTCTGCCCCTGAAAAAGGACACTTGGACTTTTATTGGTTGCTAAAAGGCAACATATCCATTATTTCAGGGTTTTGTTAAGTAATGAGGCTCGCTACGCTGAGTTCACAAAAAGCATAATGCATGCTATATTTTCACTGTGTGCGTTGTCCGCTTTTTCTTTTTTTTAATTCAGTAAAAGTATTACTGCAACAGATCAGCTGAATTTACACATACATTTTTTTATTGATTTTTGAGGTATCTTGACTGTAAAAATCAATTAACAAAAATTATCATATGGGTTATCGCTTCTTAAAGTACCGCTTGCTGGAAGCTGGCGATAACTGTGAGGTGTTTACTAAGAAGAACAAGAAAAGGCTCAATTAAAGATGGTGATGAAATGACACTTTGAAATTTAGTGATAATTTGTGAGAAAATAATGCTTCAGCAGTTTAATACCCGTTTCAAAAAAAAAAAAAAAAAAGATTTCACATCTATACTATACTTATGTTTTAAACTAAACATTTTTCAAAGAAAAAGATAATGATGACACAAAAATAAATGATAAAAAAAAAACGGATTCACATTGAGCATATTTGATTAAGGGAATATCTGGCACTCAGAATGTGTGTTGTGATTTCTACGGTGTCTAGTGTGATATCTATGTAGCTTGTATTATCAAAAATATTGGTATTTCATTGTCTATGGGAGCTAGACGGGTGCCTAGCTGGAGCTGCACCTAGCTGGAGCAAAGGTATAGTGGTGTCTTGCAAGTTAGAGCAAATGCCAATGACACCAACTGCCAAAATCAAGGCTTGTGCAAAAGGGGAAAATCTCTATGACACTAAGAAAAGTGGAAAAGTCTATCACATTTACCCTGTCTCTCCTTGTAGCTTAAAAAAATAGGAGGACCTTAGCAATGTATTAATCTAGTGCTGCATTTACAGTAAAAGGTAATATGCACGGGCATAATTGCAAGTTGTAGTTTATCAATGGAGGTTCTTAACATTTTTCATAAATTCTGCAAATGTTGTGCAAACTTGCTCATAAGTAGAACAAGAAAAAGAGCAGCATATCCAAAATGGGACTGTGACTTAACAGTAAGGCCTTTGTGGCTTTCCTTTATGTCCCTGTTTCATAAATGGAGCTGAGACAAATAGCACAGTAGGACTTGCATAGAGACATTTTTGATCTCTATGCACTGACAGCTTCTTCCATGCAGAGAAGGAAGAAGAGGTGGATCAAAGCTGGACACTCAAAATTACTATAAAGCTGACCGCTTTGTGATTACGTCATGTCATGAAGATCAATAGGCTCTATGCATGTCCTACTCTCCCCTCCTTCATTTCTGAAACAGAAATGGAAAAAAGAGGCAACAAAAAATAAAAATGACAGTGTCTTAGAATCGGAGAAAAAAAAAAGATTATATCAGAAATGACTAGGTGACCCCAATGATACTGAACCATGGTTGAATAGAACTTTTATGTGAGAAGCTGTGAAAAAAAAAAAACATTGTCAAGGAATCTTTGGCACTCTGGTCTCTGCTGCATTTCAGCTCTGCCGACTAAAAACAGCAGCAATAACCGGAGCCCTGAAATCCTGATGCAAATGGCTTTTCCTAAAACCTTCTCTTCTGAAACTGGTTAGACTACAGAATATATGGACTTTTGCAAAAACAAGTAAGTTGTTTTCATCTGTGTACATTCACCAACTGTTCCTAAAAACATAGTCTTCAAATCGTTAATAATATCAACAGTTTTCTCCAAAAGAGTTGTACAAATTGCTGCAAAAACTGCAACTGATCAACGTCTGTGAAAAAATATTTTGTTACACACACCACGCATGAAGTGTAGAGTTCAGTCAACTAGAAGTCAGTGGGTTTGAGCAAAATGGCTCTTGCCATTAATTCCACCTGCATTTGCAAACCACTAGGCTTTGGGCATGAAAGCTGTAGGCAATGAAACTGTCTGCATTACTCCTATCAGCCAATCAGGGATCAATGCATTAACAAAATGGCAGCTGGAATCCAATTGGCTGCTACAAGCCATGCATCCATGTTTCTTTTTTTTTTTTTTCAGCTTAATATATTCAAGCCCTGATGTATTGCACAAAGCTGAACTCAAATTTTGTCTACCTTGCTAAACGATGAGAATAAATGTCAGTTTGTTTATATGGAATTTAAACTTAGTGTAGTTTGTATAGGCCGTACAAAGAGAAAATTATTAAAGGATTAGCAGCACAACCTCATAGCTGGCACCACACTAATGCATAGTCAACACTATCTTGCAACAGGAGACTCATTTCCACTGCAGCATATGACAGTACTAAGGGAGTGTTAGCATCCTTTTCAACTGGCCGTCTTCTGCGTAATCAGCATATTACCATCACAAATACTATAGCATTCACTGATATATAGTTCTTCAGTAAACAACGGAATGAAATATCAGTACTTTGCAAAGGATGCACAACAGTAAAAATTTGGCTTATGCCAAATATTCCAACAGTGCCGACAAGGAAAAAAAAAATTACTGGCTTTTTAAACAGTGTTTAGACAAGAAAAACCCTATCACACAAGGTATACAGTGCTGAGTTACCCAGCAGCTTGTTTTTTTCCAGAAAATTAAAGAAGCACAACAACCTGTAGTGAAAACAATCACACCATACATTCATTCTTGATTCACAATAATACAAATAATTAAAAAAAAAAAAAAAAAACAGTAATTATTACAGAAAAGACCTCCTATATGGCAAATCTTGAGGTGGATTTACTGAGAAAGTATTACTGCAGATAAAGACATTCTACAACAGTGGGAAAAAAGGAAAGTGGAGACGTTGGGCAATCAACCAATCAGATTCAAAGCTGTCAATCAGAAGCTTGGTTTATTTAACAAATAAAATTATGACAGCTAGAATCAGGTTGCTATAGAGGACACCTCCGCTTTCTTTCTCTTCGCTTTTATAGAACACCCATATTAAAGGAGACAAAGCAACATGATATCATATCAATCAAGCCTTTAAGGCCAATAAAATTGTTTTTCAAACAAAAAAATGGAAGCTCACCAGAAAAAAGTGTGCTTAAAGCAATAATTGTGTACCCAACCAAAATAAAATAAAATAAATGCGCACTCACACACTGTAATTTTATGTTCATTTTTACAATCAAATATATATAAGCATAAAGTCAGATCCTAAATATATTAGTATACAACTGGTATTTCACTTTGTACAGTTTACATTTTTGAATATCTTTAATTTTTTTTTTTTTATTAAGAAAAAAACAATTCCCATATTTAAAAGAAGGCTGCATTTACAGTGCATAGCGGTAACAAATAAAGGACATTGTCATACTCTATGTACACAAAATAAAAATACTCAGTCAAACCGCTCCTCTGCCTGGGATGGGGGCAAGGCAAAGTGGGCTTGCGCTCCCTTCTCTGGCAGAATAACGGGTGACATCTGTAAATACTTGACTAGTACATAATATTACAATGGTACAAACTACCTGGACACAATTTCAGAAAGTTTCACTCAATTCAGTTTATTATGTAACACCACATCCACTCATCAGAAAATAGTGTGTATAATAAATATATATATATATATTTATATATATAAATATATATATTTATATATTTATACATTGCTGAACAAGCTGTGAATTTGACCATTTACAAGGCTTCTGATGTTGAGCATCAACATCGATGTAAATTGCACGGGTGTCAGAACCAAAAGACTGAAGTAAAAGACAGAAATACAGAGACTCACGGATACTACAAAAAATCTGCTTCCTTAATTTCTTCACCAGTTTCCCAATAAAAAAAAGTTACTAAGGCGTCATCTATATTGCAATATTTTTTTTTTTCATCAGGACAATGATTGAAATCAGACAAAAGTGAAGATTGCATTGGGGTTGAGCATCAGCAGCATACGATTCCTCCGATTTCCTTGAAAAATTCCTTCACTTTCATTACAATACATAGCAATTCCTTGATTTTATTTATTCCAAATGAATCAGTTTTTCCTTAAATTAACATGAGGAGATTTAGCAGATGGCTGGCACTTTTGCTTCTAATGAGAAGCATACCGTCTCTGTTCGAGCAGTACAACTGTGACATCCATGAAGTGTGAGGAATTATCTGACACCCATAAAGGTATGTGTGTTTGTCTGACAATCACATTGCCTCTTTAGTCTTCAGCAGCTGTGTTCATGTAAACCATTGAGAAATGGAGAGTGTAAAGTAGGAGAAATTCCTAGGGTTGACTTTCAAGAGTCTCTTATTGGAGGACAACAAGTCTGTGAGGTATTCTCCATCATTCCATTGGGTGTGGTAGACATGCATGTTACCTACGCAGGCTCCTTTGTGCCTCTTTAAGCAAACTGTCAAAATCCATGGAGTCATATTTGCTTTTGGTGGAAGCAGGATCGAAGTCATCTGAATTTGAATCTAAAGTAACAACAAAAAAAAAAAAAACATAAATAAGTAAAAAGCTGAAAGGAATATTTTTTCATGTGTATGTTCACAATTTCCAATAAAAAGTTTTACAAAAAAAAAGCTGAAAGGAAAAACACTGAAAAAATACTTTGTTATGGGGGTGCAAAGGAGGCCTTGATGGAATCTATGAAGAACCAAAATATCTCAAAAGCTTATGATTATTTATTGGATCCAGGGCTCTAAAGATCGTCAATTCCCCGGAAGGGGGGGGGAATGATAGACACACACAAGAGACAAGTTCCCTAAGTACTAAGCATGAGCCATCCTGAAAAAAGAACAACCTACACATCCCCCTACTTAGTGAATGTCTTTATCATTTATAGGTGACATCTGTGCAGATGCAGAGGTCCCAGGTGTCAATGAGAGGAAAACGCTGCCTGGCCCAAAGCTGATAAAGCAGTAAAGGCTACATTTTTTTATAAGAATTTAATGAGCAGGGTGAAGAGAGGGGGCAAATAGGGAAAAAAGGGAGGGGGCACCTGTGTTAAGCTGTATAGAAGTTCCATAACAGTAACATCACTTGCAGGTTCAGTTTTACTAACATAATACTCCGAAACATATGACATGTCTTGAAAGTATACAGGGAATCATTTAATTGGTTTTATCAATGAAATCTGCAGCATGCACACAAATCTCTAACTAATGAAAGTTATGTTTTATTTTACCTTCAAATCTCACACTGATCCCGTGACTCTACTCATACTTATATGCTTCTAGTCAACCCTAATCTGTTTGAAACTTGCAATGAGAAACATAAAGGGTAACACATTGGGATCATCTTTCCTCCAGATCCCTTCTTTTACAATGCTCTTTACTAATTTTAATTTGAAATAAATGGAATACTAAATGGCCAGATTTTGTAAGGTAACAGTACATACTTGCTATAAATGACAAAAAAAAAAAAAATCAAGAGTTTTTTGAATCATAGAACCCTGGAATAAATTTAAAAACAATATTCATGTTTAACTCTGACAGCTGGAGCCAAAGTCTAAAGAAAAGTCAGTGTGGTAACATGCTTTCCATGGGTGGTGGTAAAAAAAAAAAAAAAATATATATATATATATATATATATATATATATATATATATATATATATATATATATATATACATACAGTGCTTTAAGTGGCCCAATAGAGGTGCCGGTACTCTATTATAGCCTATAAATGTTGTCGCCCACCCCACATCAGGGTCCCCTTAGAGCACCCCCCCCTGGCTTGGGCTGGGACTCCGGAGCAGGGGGACTCACTGGTGGTGACTGGCCTGGTTCTGGAGTGGGAAATATTCTTGGGGGGGGGGGGGGCAATTGAGGGCGCAGATGTCCAAAATGAGCGTACTGGTACACTAAGGCACACGGAGAGGTGGCGGTATGCTCAAGAGCCATATTTGGAAGTGGCGGTACTGAGTTCCAGTGCATACCGCCCCACTTAAAGCACTGTGTATATATATAAATATATATATATATATATATATATATATATATATATATATATAGCTAGGGAAAGGAGAGTATATCCAGTGATCTCACCTATACCCAGCGAGTAGCATGCTCAGTGTTCTGATTAAATTAAGGAGTGACATAGATATGTGGAAAGCCAGTGGGTAAAGATGAAACTAATGACAGGAATCGGAGAAGGGTTCAGGTGAAGGGGACAAAAAAAGGAAAGGTGAGGGAAAGATAGCAGGAGAGAAGTAAAGGAAGAAAAGAATAGAGGGGAGAAAAAAGTGGTAGGGAAAAAAATAGACAAATCTCTTTTATCATGTAGTTTACTTTCAATGTCTTTTGTTGCCCTCAACACACTCTCCATAATCTATAGGTAGGGAAGGAAATCAGATTTTTTGAGGACCCTGCAACTCTTCCTCACCAAAATTGTGTCTTTTAGGAGCAAAGCATTTGTTTACTAGATCACAAATGTAATCTACGCCCAAAAAAAACAGAAAAAAACACGTTCCACCAATTTCATGACATCATAAGTGGTATGAAATAATATTTATAATAATAAAAGTATTAATAATAATAATGTGGCCAGCAAAATTGTGACAGAACACACACATGTGCAAGGAATGTGCAAGCAACAAATACAAATGTGGGACACTCTGACACCGGTATCCTGCTCTGTCTCTTTAAAGGAAATCTGTCATGACAGATACATGGAGGTTCCCCGTGCTGAGTTCTCCTCAGAAAATGCTAGAACTACCCCATCTCTCCCCATTCCCTACATAAAAAACAAACATTGCACCAAACAACTGCTGCCCAGAATCAAACTAATAACATTTTCCAGCCAACCTGACATCATCATTTAAACGCGCCCCCCCCCCCCCCCCAAATAAATAAATAAAAGGTTCCCATGTTATTGTAACTCAGCATGGATAATGTACTAAAAGGGGAGAGAAGATTCACTTAGCTTAGTAAATAAGGCAAAGTGATTTCCATTTTTAACCCAATCAAGGGCAAGGAAAAAAACATAAAGCATTTTTTTTTTCTTCCACATTATTGAATGCTTAGGGTAAATGCAGATTTCCCTTATTACTGAGCTAACCTGAGCATTCATTTTGCAAAGTGAACAGTCTCTACGCCTTTGGTAAATTAAGTTGAATACATAAATCAAACTTCTGAGCGATCTAATCCTCTAAATTAAATAACAGAAATGTGAAAAAAAATGAATGCAATAAAATGAACAGCCTCAAATGTGGAGCAGTCACGTAAATGCTAAATAAATAACAATATACTTGCACTGGCATTTCCTTTATTTTCCCATGTCTCTCCTGGGCATCGTTATTTTGTTTGAGTTGATTAAAGCCAACTAACCAGAGTCCTGTTATTCAAACAGCTGTGTTTACTATCCAGCTCTAAGCTCCTCTACATTATGGAGGTGTTAAATAAGATAGACCCTGAGAGCCCGCCATGTTGCTTCTATTTCAATCCGACAACAAGTAAACAGAAAATAAATCTTCTACTGCATGCACGGCTGAGCTCTCAATGAGCAGAAGAGGCTTCTTACAAAGATACAATGTATCGAAAAAAATACAGGTAAATAAAACTGAGGCAACACATAAAAAATTAGCAAGCTATAGGTTTCAGCAGGTTTGTGTCTTTCAGAACACACATTTATTTTTTTGCTTTTATCTGACATCTCTTTAGCTTGTCTTCATACCCAAAAGACCACTGACCTGCACCAAGGATTTGGCAAGATTGCAATATGGTTAAATCCAATAGCTCTTGAGCCACTCACATATCATTGGTTAGTGTACATATCAATCTTTTCTCTACTTATAGAACCCAGAAGACTGCTCCATAAACTTTCCCTCTATTTGTATCATTGGCAGTTGTACTGAACATGAGTTATGGAACAACCGATTTGGGAAACAATAATAAAGTGTATCAAAAACAATCTAAAACAGATGGCTTAGTCCTTACCACTAGACCCAGTACCACCAGTTCATCATTTAATTATATCACAATAAATAATACCATTATATTTGTTTTGTTATATTGGCCAAATATTGTGGCCACCTTCAACTGCATTATTGCACCAAAAAAAAAAAAAAAACAATGTACCTAAAACCAAACCTAAGTTCGGCATTAAAGTGTTTAGGCCACCTGTCCATTTTTTTTATGTCTTTCTCCCCACTTTGGAGATCCTCTCTATTGATGGGACTGAAAGTGAGGGAAATGCAAAAGATTGTGTTGCTACCAGAATAAGAGATAAAGGGAACTTTTTTAATCTCAACATCTGCCTTGGTGACATCTAAGTGGGGACTTCCCTCGCTTTAGATCGATTTCCTCTCACTTCCTGTTAAGGCTATAGGGCAGAAAGTGAAGGGAAATCTCATCAGTGTCCCACCAGACATGGGTTTTAATCATTCTCTACTCTAACTTTTAAAACAAAGAGTCAGTTTACTGTCCTACAAGCTTTATGGGGGGGGGGGGGCAGACTGTAGGAGGAGAAAATTCCCTGGCATTGGTGGGAGAAAAAAAAATGACATCTTCGGTGTCAGTGGAAGAAATAGTGTTCCATAATTGGTGTCAGTGGGAGAATAAGTTCCCCGTCTCTTGTGTCAGTGGAAGGAAGAGTGCCCCAAGGGCTGGATAAAGGCACGCAAAGGGCCACTTTCGGCCTGCGAGCCGCAGTTTGGAGAGCCCTGCTCTACACTACCTATAATACAAAAAAAAAAAAATACTTTAGATATCGTTTAGATATCCCTGCATAATACAAAAAATATATATATATTTTAGATATCGTTTAGATATCCCTGCATATGAAGTAGCTTTATAAATGATCATTAAAAGGATTTTGAATATAAAAGTCCTCAGTGTGCAACCCTCCCAAATGTGTTAATCAAAAACACAATATATGAACAGACCAATGCCAATGTGCCAAATGCTAACCACAGTGGCCCACCTTAAAAACAATGGCAAAACGACATGGAGCATGGACTGCCATTACTGCTAGCCCCCCAAAAAAACAAGCACATGTCCCTTAGTATCAGTGCCCCCTTCCCAATCACATATAATGGCTTAACCAACATGGATGTCCAACCTACAACCTGACCAAAATTGTTCACAATCCCCAAGAGGGCAAATACTTTACCTCCCAAAATACCCTTTGACAAAAAAATGTAAAGATAAAAAACTGAAGGAGAATCTGCAATGCAGCAATATGCCACAGCAAGATCACACAGAACACACTGTAAGTATGTATGCAGACTTTTTAATGTAACAGTGAAAGGAGCAAAGGGTTGTACTAAGAGCAAGCAAAAAGCAATCACCTTGTATTGGTTATCCTCAAACAAAATTCTGATTAAATGATATGGGCTAATGTTATTTGCTCACTGCATTGCTGTCTAAATAAGACCATTAATGACAATCTGGGATTCTTACCTAAATCTGCATAGTTGGACTTGCAAAACTGCTTTCGTTCGCAAAAGCATAGCTCGAAGTCGTGTTCATTTGACCTGCGCAGAGTGTATCCATTTTCAAGAGCAGCAAATGCATCACAGGTGTAGCGGTAGGTGATGAAACCATAACAGTCTCTGCAATGAAGAAAGGAAATACCATATGTAACAAAGTTAAAACTCACAAAGAGCAAAGTTAATCAATTGACCTTACTAAACTGAAATGTCATCTGATTTGTTGCTAAGGCATCATGCACACGGACGCAAAAAACTTAATTTTCAGGTTGACTTTTCTTTTTTTCCACCTCTGCACGCACCTGCATGTTACCTAATGTGCCCATGCACATGCAGCCATTATTTTGCGTATCTGCACCTTTTAGAGTTCAGAAGCATAAAAAAGGCACATTTTTTCTGTATATAGATGCGGACTTATACGTGTTAATTTATTCTAGTGGCTCGAACACATGAATATTCTAGCAAATAAGATGAGTTTATGCTCAAACACTTCCAAACATTATACGCAGGCACTAAAATCCGAAACACTAAATGCAGATGAAAAAAAAATGTGACATTAGAGGCATTTACAGGCATTGTTTTCTGCAACTCCTGGCAGCATAAATTCATACACCTGTGTGCATGAGGCCAAAGACTTATTGCATTTCATACATTATAAGCAGTGCCTTCTATAGATACAGTATCATGCTACCCTAGGCACATCTGAATGCCCCAAACGTCTATATAACCCAAGCGCTCACTCTGTTAGGAATTTTAGGCGTGCTGCTCTCCTTGAGTGGGGAAACTCGAAACAATGAAAGCAAACAAAAAGGAAGGCGCAAACGACCAGTGCATTACCTTTCAACACCTTTTTAAAAGTTTATTAAAAAGCCAAAAACATATTCACAAATATGAACATGAGCTCTGCGGAAGGGAGCATGTCTTTGAAACACTTTAGCGGTCCATGTACAGGGATGTGTCCTCCTCTGCATAGTGGTTGATATGGATATGCAATTTTATTCTTCATGTTTGTGAGTATGTTTTTGGCTTTTTGATAAACTTTTTAAAGGTGTCGAAAGGTAATACACTAGGCGTTTGTGCCTCCATTCACATCTGAATGCCCCTTGTGTCATGTGATTATTTTAGTAAATACTGTGGCCTGAATGTGATTTTGGAGACAGGATGCATTTTGCTTTATATGCACAATTGCTTCCTAGCTGCATGGAGCACAACTTGAAGACATGAAGACAAGACAGGACTAATAAAAAAAGGAACAGCCAACATATTTCAGTTATACTTAAAGGAAGGGTTCGGTATGGATCAAGACTCAGCCTGCAGAATATCTGCATTCCTGTGGAATGAGGGTGGTGCAGATGATTAAACATGTCTTATGCTTTCCAAAATGGCTCTGCCTTCCACAATGTTCTGGACTGTGGTGCTGCCCCAGAATGTAAATGTGAACATTTTATACTCAGTTACTCATATAACAGTTACTGGTTGTTGATTATCTTCAAAATGTTCTTATTTAAAAATGTATTGCAGACTCTTACCCGTCGTCCCGCAGATTCACTGTACATTCTTCAATTTCACCAAAAACTTCAAAACGGGCTCGCAGTTCACTGCGGGTCATGTTCGTTCTCATCTTACCGACATAGAGAACTCTATGTTCCTCCTACAGCAAAAATAATAAAAAGCTATATGAAGTATATTAGTCCATATATTAATATGTACAAAAAGATCATTAGGAGGAGGATCAGCGTGTATTACTATTCATTCATTTTACCAAGTCTCCTGACCAACGTAAAAACCTTTTCTTATATTGAAGAAACCTTAAAGGGCAATTTCACTTTAATGTTTTAAGTGGATTTGGAATGGTAAGTGTAGCATTTAAATTATAATCACCGTCTTGGCCAAAATCAAGTCTATAAAAGACTTTATTTGCATATTTTTAAAGTTCCCTAAAAGAAAAAGTTTGTCTGTCATAAAAACATTGATGAATGTTATATATGACAATATCACATGATCAGACCATAAAGAATGGGCCACAGAAGCAAAAGCTTCTGCCTTTAAAGTAACAACGCATGAACAGTTGACTGTTGTGGAATGGACCTGCATTTGTCTACAAATTATGCTGGTTCTATGTACGAGAGTTTTCCCCTAGAAGGCCACCCTGGGTCCAGATCTGTGGGATTCCTAATAACAGATCTTATACCTACATACAGCAAATGGCAAAGAATCCAAGATCCTACCTTAAGACTAAAAGCCCAATCCTTATCTCTTAAAGACAACTTAATACAGCATGCATAATAAACTAACATAACAAGTGGTCATCAGGCATATAGATTCAACTAATATGTGTCGATCAAACTTTCCCTTCTTAAAATTCTGAAAAGAAAAGCTATAAAATATGAATGAAGACTGATTAAGATCCCTTTGCAGAGATTCAATTTATGAACAGAAGTTATACGGTCTCATTTAACAATACAATACAAAGAACATTACTGTTTTTTATGAGGCAAGCCTAGACATACAACTAAAAGATGATCTGTGCTTGGTGCTACTGCAGACCACTACTCTTTGTGTTAAACTTTTAGGGCCCATTTATGCAATGTGATAAAGCTTGTTCTACCACGTGTTATGCTTGTTAACACTCAAACCACATTGTGGTGCCATTCATTAAGACCAACAACAGACTGGTTAGGTGATGGAAATTTTTTTAAAACATTGCCATATATGGTTACCAGTAGGCTTGGGCTACGTGGGTGATTTCTAATTTCTGTGAGTTTAGAAAATGTCCCTAATATACGTCACTGCAGAAAATTGCATTGAGACTAGTCGTATCTCAGAGGTATGCCTAAAATAGGAAAAAACACTCAAGAATCTTGTTGAGTGAAAAACCTTTGACTGCCTATCGAGTCTATGGAGGAGATTAATAGGTTAAACCTTTGATAAGACATGCACTGTGCGATAGTGAAGCATCGATTGCCCAACTATGTAATTGCATATCTCTTGTGTAGGAGCTCTCGCAAAAGCTAATGTGATGCAACTCTGAAACAATCGATTGCATGAGATTTTAGTCGCGCAGTTGCTAGATTAAAAATTGCCTGTGGAGCTGTAGCTGGTAGTCATTATGAAGTCATTTTGGCACAGAAGATCATGTCATCTAACACATCGATAGCACACCTCTTTTCTTGCTCTTAGGACCCTGATAGTAGCTATGATACTTATTGTGCTCGTTTTTTTCAACTGCAATGTTCAACTAGCTATATGAACTCCTCTTATATTGCATTTATCTGGCTTTCAAATTGTAAGTCCACCGTAGTTTAGAAGATAATAATAACATACATCAGAGCCATTGATAAAATTCTTAGCCATTTGCCTGAACTGACACTCGGTGACCTCACTGCTACCTACAACCTTCTCTGTAATAAACAGCAAGCCAGTGATTTATCTGTATTGACCCTGGGTGAGTTATGAAGCCATCACTACGAAGCAACTCATGGAAATCTATACCATGCATATGTTTTATAGCACTGTCCTTCAGCACCTGCTCAGACACATATGTCACCCTCTCTGGCCTTGAACCTCTGAGCAGTGTGTGGACTTAGCAGCATACTGAATGAAGCTTCAGCTTCACTGAGTTCTTACTTTAGTATTCAGCAGCGATAATGTTGTTTATATTCAGTTGGCGTTTATCCGTGTTTTCACATTAAACACATGCACAATGGGATGCCATATTTTAACCATGATGTGATCACAGACAACAATAACAATGAAGGGACTAGTAAACATAAATTTCAAATCAGTTTAAATAATAAGCGAAGAGATTTAAAGCAAATCTGTGGTCAACTAAACATAATTGAACTAACTACTATAAGAATAAGATGAGATCACCTAACATATGACTTTCTTCGACACCCAGAGAGCTATAGACCCAGACAGGCATTGGGGTTGATTTACTAAAACTGGAAAGAGCAAATTCTGGTGCAGCTCTGCATAGAAACCAATCACCTTCCAGGTCTTCGTGTCAAAGCTTATATTGAGCAAGCTGAAGATTAAAACTGGTTTCCATGCAGAGCTGCACCAGATTTGTACTCTCCAGTTTTAGAAAATGAGTTCCATTATTGGAGTTCTGTTTAGATTTTCCAGGGAGCCTTAAAATTGGAGGAGCTCTAATATGCAAATGTTACCTTCACCTCTCAACAGTGATTAGTTTCCCCTTTCCCCCCCTGCACTTCACTGACCAACAGCAAAGTGCAGGAGTTGGAAGGGGTATGACCAAGCACAAACCTCAATTTTGCATAGCATCCAATGTGCTTCCCAAGATCCCTATGTGCAGGAACCTTTGGATAGATTTATTATTATAATCATTTAAATTAGCTTTAGTTCATTACAGGTATGCTTTAAAATGATGGTGTTGCAACAGATTTTTTTTCTTTTTTTAAAAAAAAAGCTAATTTTCTGCCCTGTAGTCCCAAAATACTTGAAGGGTTGATTTACTAAAACTGGAGAGCGCAAAATCTGGTGCAGCTCTGCACAGAAACCAATCAGTTTCCAGCTTTTTTTTTTTTGCCAAAGCTTAATTGGCTACCATGCACACCCCCAAAGTGTATTTAAACCCAAAAAAATAATCTTTCGCAGCTTACAAATCCTTAAATGTGGTGGCTACTGTAGGTTTATTTTCTTTTTTTCTTTTTTTTTTTAAGTCTTTTTGTTTTATTTTTCATCTGTTCACCTGGCCACTAAGTGATATTTTTTAACTTCCTTTCACAGAACAAACTTTCCTTTAAATGTGGCAGTTAGAAGGTTAGGACAATCCATTTAACACTGCCAGGAGTGCTTACAATTGTTAGATTTTATTCATTTATGAAAAATGTGTATCCCAAAAGGAAAAAAAACTGTTGGTGTAACTGTTTAAAAAGTGATAGCTGGATTTCGACTTTAATTTAGTTGTCAAGTCCATTTAAATCTGCTAGTGCATTTAACACTACCCTCTCATCTAACAATGCTGTTGTCCAAGGGTGGCTATGGTACTCCTCCATTCAAAGTGGACAGACCCTAATATATGAAGTGTGTTACTGCCAGGATCACCAGGTGAAAAAAAAGAAAACAAATACAGCTACTACATCTAAGTATAACTAGGCTGCAATATATCATTTTTTTTTTTTGCTTTTGGGTTTAGATACTCTTTAAAACTGAGCTTTATAAAGCTACTTTAGCAACATGGAACAAAAGCCTTGGGGGTTATTTGTGTGCTATAAAAAACAAAACACAGAAGTAAAGAATATTGTGCCAAAGTGTAATCTGTTCAATTTGACTGCTACCATGCTTGAATCTTTTGTTAATGTTTACATATATATATATATATATATATATATAAAGCATGAGTTGAGTCTCATTGAATGCTACCTTTTCTGTCATGTCAAGTCCAATACATCAGGTTACTAATTCAAACACATAAGATAACAGATAAGTTTGGTCATTTGCTTACAACTGCTTTTTGCCTTTGCCGCTCCCTTTGTTTGGCTCGCTCTGATTCACGTTTCTCATACTCCTTGCGGTACTCCTCCCTCTTCAGCCGCTCATGTTGGTATTCCTCATAACTGTCGTATCTGTATAGTAACACCACAAGTTAACCACTAAATACAGCACATCAGCACTCCTATGTATTGGTATGGTATATATTGCTTTTCCTTGCAATAAAAAAAACCCAGTGACTGACTTGTTCAGCTGCTGGTTTTCCAGCAGGCACGTCTGACAAAAACTGGCTGCACTGCTTTTTTTTATTGCTTTGGAAAAGCCAAAGGCTGAGAGCCCTGACCAAAGTGTTCTGGAAGGAGGGCCATCCCCTTGTCAGAACACAACAGCTCAGCAAAGGAGATTGCTGTACTAATGTCGGACTGTTAGTACAGCGGCTCCGACCGAAGCTGACAATTTTTCCTTTTTTTGTTCAACCCGCTGGTGTGTACCAGGCTTTAGTTTGGATGCCAGCACCTGACACTGTAAAGGTTACTCCTCTACAACAGTGGTCTCCAAACTGCAGCCCTTGGGGCACTTTTCACCCAAATGATATTAGGTACTTTTCCTTTCCCTGACACCAACAGTTGGGAATAATTCCTGCCACTGAAACTAATGATGGGTCATTTTTACTCCCAATACTATCAATGGTGGGACATTGACACCAACAATGGGGCACTGCTTTTTCTACTGATATTAATGATGGGGTACTATTCCTCTCTCTAATACCAATCATGGGATACTACTACTCCTCCTACTAACCACAAACCTTGAGGCCATGTTTATTCTCACCGTTACTGGGCCCGGGACAACTTTCACCCCCGCTGGCCATAATCCAGCCCCCCTAAAGTTTGAAGGACAATAAAATTTGTTTGAAAAGTTTGGAGACCCCCGCTCTACATTTTGGGTGTGAATGCCCCTGCCTGCCTACTGCTCTGTGATTTGACACAGTGGGAGTCTGTCAGCAGATCACAGCCAATGATTCATGGCCAGGACCTTCTGATCAGTTGTGTAACAGCCAAGAGCCCTGTGTTGACAATCAACACAGGGCTCTGTACAGAGGGAACAATCACTTTGATTATTTTCCCTGCAAAGCAGTTAAAGTAGTGCGGGGCCGAATAGCAAAAAATGGCCTGGTCATGAAAGGGTCTAAATCTTCCAGAGCTCAAGTGGTTATATAGAGAGGCTTAGCTAATGTTCTTTCATTTCTGTAACAATCAGCTAAAAGAGCTGGAATTAGGAAAAAGAGGCTTTCCACAATTCCTTTTAGTACACGGCTAGTGATCACCATTACATGCTATGCAACAATATGCTTACAAGCATCTCATCAGGTATTATATGGTCGTAACTTGGTTGATAGGAATATTGAAATACAAAGGCAATGGTATTTCCTACCTGGGCCTACGACTGTATGGTGATCTTGACCGTGATCGTGCACAGACTGGAGACTTGTTGGGTCTACAATGATCGGTTTCATAGCAGCAGCATGACCTTTTGTGAAGAAGAACAAACAGAATATCAGTAGGTCACGCAGAGTTTCAAGTTTTAGCTCAAACAGTAGTATTTGCACAAATGCAGTATTTAAGGATTTGCTGAAATGTTAATGCTCATTAGGTCTTGTATATAATTTGGGAAAGCACTGTTCCATTGTGGCCAAAGACACAGACCCAGATTTAAACCTAAAACAAACAGCACATAATGTGGTTCTTGAGAACTCAATGATTCTCTGTTGGCTTGTAGCTGTTCCCCAACCTGATAATACATTACAATGCATTTCTTTTAACCGGTGAACCCCAATTCAAAAATTGCAACAGTCCAAATATCGGCATGTCTCTGTTGAACAGGTCTGCTTATCTTATTGATCTTTAGGGCAAGGCCCAAACCAGAACTCCAGTTTAGGTCCCTAAGGAGGGGAGGTATATAACTAAGGAGTAGCTTTCACTCTGATGGTAGTAGCAGCTCTTGAACACAAGCAACTGCAAGGGTTGTCTTTCTTCAAGTGAAGCCGAAAAGGTTCAAAAAACAAAAATACAAATGAAAACAGGTTACATTCTAAGAATGTTCATAAAAAGTATCTGTGCAAATCAAAGTATATTTTAAGTTAAATTACATATATTTTGGATATAATGTAACAAAAAGTAAAAGGCATTTTCAGACTCCATGGTTACAAATGCTAAATATTACAAACTACTTTTAAGTAGAGAAATAGATTTATGGCTTTTTGCTTCTTTTGTTTCTGTTTTTCTTATGATTTGATGACCTCACAACAAGACCAAACCTGAAAATTCAATGAGCCACAGATAATTTGTCATACCACCATAAGACATTTGATGTGTCTGATTGCCACTTATAGGCTCCTTTACACGAAGGGTCCAATTATGTCTGCCTGTCATTCACTTCTATGGACTGACGGTGTCTGTTTACAGGTGTCTACCTCCAGTCTGATCTGGTCGGGGGTCTCCATTGCCCTCCCTTTAGGTGGATTGAATCGGATAGCATAGAGCAGAGCAGGCTTGGTCCATGTCTGCTCTGCAGAAACTGGGCAGACATGGACCTGTCATCCACCTGCTCTGCTCTGATCAGCACGGGATCAGCAGACAGATCCCATGCTGATCAAAACAGAGTCAACCCCATGTGAAATACATGGTTCGAATTCCTGCCGAACTGGCCGAGATATGAACCGAGTACCAAGTTGATTGATCGATCAACTCGAGTACAACCAGCCTGACGGATTTGCTTGTGATTATCACAATTGGCTGCTATAGCGACAATCACTTTCTTCTCCCAGCGGGGGCGGCTTCACCTGCCCGACCCCTGGTGGGGACAGACAATGGCTCGGCAGGAGGTATTCCCATGTCAGCTCTGTGCATGTTGATAGGTGAATCGTGCAAATTTCTTTCTTGCAACCCTTGGTTGCGGGAAAGAACTTTGCACAATGTACCAGTATAGCCTGCCTAAGGAGTCATACAGTTGAATAATATGAGTATCACACACACACGTATTCTATAAGACAGAGTTGCTACAAAATTGTATTTTATTAGCCTTGGATAGAGCAAGGAGATGTTAATATTTTTGTTAGGGTTCTGTTTCTCTCAAAGACCCCGATGGGGAGACCTCTCCTCATTTTAGGTCCCTGTGACACCCATAGATATAAAAGGGGAACTGGAAGAAGGCAATAAACACACAGTCAGATGTTCTAACCCTTCCCTGCTCAAAATAAAATGTGTCCTCACTGATCGGATTTCCCATTATTTTCCCTCTTTACAGGAAGGCAAGGGAAATCTAACTAACGATACAGATGGCAATAAAACACAACTGTAGCTTTAACCCTTCCCCGATCAATCTCAAATGAAATAAAACATTTTGTCTGGACTTTCAAACAAGCTACAGCCCTTTTCCTCTTTTTTTTTTTTCAGAATCTAAGAACTCTAGTGCTGGTGTTTCAGAACTTAAGAAGAGAATTAGCAAGCCTGCTTAGATCAATAAAGGTATTTCATTAAACTGAACTTGTCTTCCCTCAGTCTCGCACAGCTGTACAGGCTCCTCTCCTTTAGGCCTCATGCACACTTGACATTTTTTTAGCTGCTCATTGGGGCCTCTGGCGTATTTCTTTCTTCCTCTAAATGCCCCTGCATATTAGCCTATGTGTCCATGCACACATGAGCTTTTAGAGGGGTTTAGAGGCCAGAAAATTAGACCACCACTTCCAGTGCGTCCAGGAGCAGCAGAGTTTTGACAGAAAAAACACTTGACATAAAGCATGTAGATGGATCTAACATGCATTAATGCTGGGCGCGTTTAGTGCTTCAGTGTTAATTAATTTGAAGGGCTAGAATAAATTATTATGATGAAATGAATTAGCGCACAAGCGCTTGATGCCTGTAAATGCGCCTTAATGCGTTACACCCTTTCCAAGCGTCAAGCAGTTTTTCTGCCAAAACGCAGCATCCAGGAGGAAATGCTTCTAGGAGAGCTTACTAAAAATGCACTCTGTGAGCTTCTCACGGTGTGCATTAGAAGCCGCAGAAAGTCATACGCTATGTGCACATTAGTCAAGTTGTATTTTTGAGGACTCATTAAATTATTGAACAACTACAGTGCTCTAGGTCAATCCAAAATGTTATAACCCTAAACCTGAGTATTTAAAAATGTAAAATTATGGTTTTGGCTTTCTTAGAAGAACACCTTTGTGCACAATTATTGGGCAACTATTAGTGTGCAGAATTATTATGCAACTAAATTAAAAACAAAACTTTTTCCCATATTACTTGTTTATTTTCATCTGTTAGGCTCCATTCACACTACCACGGCATGACTTGTGCACGATTTCAGGGGCGACCTGTGAAGTCCCGTGCACCGTGACTTCGGCGCGACTTGCACGGACTTCATAACATGAATGTCTATGCAAGTCGCTCCAAGGT
Organism: Pelophylax lessonae; assembly: GCF_965119305.1. Classification (NCBI taxonomy): domain Eukaryota; kingdom Metazoa; phylum Chordata; class Amphibia; order Anura; family Ranidae; genus Pelophylax; species Pelophylax lessonae. Next base: position 776,644,795 of record NC_138768.1, on the reverse strand, counting down.
CGCCCCGGAGTAGTACAGGACCCTTTTTCTAAGTCGGAGCGACTTGTGTCGCTCCTATTAGAACGGGTCCTGTAGCACCGCATGGACCGCGAGGGACCGAGACTTGTCAGGCTGACAAGTCACCTGACAAGTCACGGTAGCGTGAATGGAGCCTTAAAGTGAGAATTTTAAACTAACAACTCAAAATTTACAAATAAGTATTTCTGATATTTAAAAAAATAAATAAATAAATCAGTGACCAATATAGCCATTCTTCTTTTCAAACACAGTCAGTCATTATGTCAGTTTCTTGATCTGTTGACAATCAACTTTTTGTGCAGCAGCAACCACAGCCTCCCAGACACTGCTCAGAGAGGTGTACTATTTTCCTTCTGTTTATGAAAAGTCCAAAAGTAATCAATAGGGTTTAGGTTTGGTGAGGAGGAAGGGACCAAGCCATTATTATTTCACCTTTCAGGTCTTTACTGGCTTGCCATGCAGTGGAGTACTTTGATGCATGCGATGGAGCTTTGTCCTGCATAAATATGGTGGTCTTCTTGAAAGATACAGACTTTTTCCTGTACAGCTGCTTGAAGAAAGTGTCTTCTAAAAAGTTGCAGTGGATTTTTGGAGTTGATTTTAAATCCATCTTCAAGCTGAAAAGGTCCAACCAGCTTATCTTTAATAATACCAGAACCCCAGCTCCACTTGCTGGAAGTGGAGCTCTGTTCCCATTACTGATCGAGCCACAGGCCCATCCATCTGGTCTGTCAAGAGTGACTCTCATCTCAGTCCATAAAACCTTTTGAAAAATCTGTCTTCAGATATTTCTTGGCCCAGTCTTGATGTTTCAACTTATGTGTCTTGTTCAGTGGTGGTCGGGTTTCAGCCTTCTTTACCTTGGCCATGTCTCTGAGTACTGAACACTTTCTACTTCTGGGCACTCCAGGTAGTCTGCAGTCCTGGAATATAACAGCACTGGAGGATAATGGGTTTCCTAGTAGCTTCACGTTTGATTCTTCTCAAATCTTTGACAGGTAATTTGCATCTTTTTTTCTCAACACATTTTTTGCGACCCTGTTGACTATTTACAACAAAACGTTTGATGGTTCTGTGATCACGCCCCAATATCTTAGCAATTTCAAGAGTGCTGCATCCCTCTGAAAGACTTTTTACAATTTTTGAATTTTCAGTCAGTTAAATCTCTTTTTTGGTCCAATTTGCCTGAAGAAAAGAAGCTGCCTAATAATGATGCACACCTAGATATAGGGTGTTAATCTCCTTAAGCCACACCCTCCCTCATTACACAAATACACATTACCCAATATGCTTAAATCCAATAAGCATTCAAGTTTATACAGCTTGGAGTTGGAGAATTTGCATAAAAATTATGATTTGGTCAAAATACTCACTTGCCTAATAATTGTGCACCCAGTATATAGAGCTAATTTCTTGGCTGGAGGACATCCAGCATATTCTAGGCCTTTTCTTCCCATCCTGACTGTCCCTGGCCTGACCCTTTCATTTATTGGATTTCAATTTTGTCAATCATGGAGGCTCTGCATTTCTTGTGGGTGTTACCTAGGGCAATCTGCATTCATATGCAGTCTGCCTAGAAACACCCACTCCTCCAGGCTAATATTCGCCCATCATGGGATTTTAATATTTGCAAACTGTGATCTGCTTGCATTGTTCAGAGAAGCGCAGACACCCAGCCCACTGCTTACTTCAGGACTGAGGGTTCTTGAGAGCAGTGGTACTGTGATGTTTTTGGGAAACTCTGTACAGCACCCTATAGAGGCCCTTCAGGCCAACTGTGATCTGCTTGCATTGTTTAGAGAAGGGCACACACCCAGCCCACTGCTTACATCAGGACTGAGGGTTCTTGAGAGCACTGGTACTGTATGTTTTTGGGAAACTCTGTACAGCACCCTACAGAGGCCCTTCGGCCAACTGTGATCTGCTTACATTGTTTAGAGAAGGGCACACACCCATCCCACTGCTTACATCAGGACTGAGGGTTCTTGAGAGCAGTGGTACTGTGATGCAGGGGCGTAACTACAGGGGTTGCAATTGCAACCAGGCCCCATGCTCCAGGGGGCCCATGCAGCTCCCCTGTACACCTGGATAGGAGGGGGGGGGGGCAGCATGTAGAGAAATCACTGTCCTCCTTTTTCCTCCTGTAGCTGCAGGAGGAAAATGGAGGAGATTGGGTCCTCTGTATGCTGCCCCTGCCACTCCTCCTATCCAGTTCACTTGTGTTCTGCTGTCTCTTGGCCCCTGTGTGCTCCCCCGCCCCCCCCCCCCCCCCACTGGGCCAACTGCAGAACTTGTGAAAGGGTCCCACTGCAGGACCGTAATAAAGGGCCCCGCAACGAGAGTGAAGGGCCCCAGGATCAGTGGGAGGAGCCCCAGGCTTGAAGGGAAGGGCCCCCGGCCAGTTGTCCGGGGGGCCCTGCATGGTTGCTTGCACCGGGGGCCCTGAAGGTTCTATTTACGCCTCTGCTGTGATGGTTTTGGGAAACTCTGTACAGCACCCTACAGAGGCCCTTCGGGCCAGCTGTGATCTGCTTGCATTGCGTAGAAGAGCACAGAACCCAGTGATGACATCACTCAGTCTAAAATAAGGTATGTAATAAAAACATAAAGGTTTAATCTAAATATTAGAATGAGGGAACGTAGGGACCAGGGAGGGCAAAATATAAGCAGATTAAACATCAGCTTTAAAAAAGTCTATTTAGTGACCACCAGCCTGTACAGTTTCTTGGAAATATGCACGACGTGCTTTGTGCTGGTGGGCGATTAAAACTATAGAGGACTGGTATATTATGGCTATTTTTATGCTCGATACTTCTACATTTTTCACATACATTGGGTAAAGATTGTTTGACATCAATAACATTGACTGCTGAAACAGAATGCATTGTTTCTGTTATCATTTACATTTTAATTCCTAGCCCATGTGCATTCCATTTACTGTATCAGGCACATTCTTATGCTTTTCCAAACACTGTTGGGGCAATTTATAACAATAACTGACACTGAAGTGCTGAAGGCAATGCATCTTAGGCACAAAGGTTTTTATCAAACGGGTTAATAATTAAAGCTTAATAAATAAAGCCCTCTACTACTTCAGGGTTGGTGGAGAAAATCTGAGATTATGATAGATAACCTTACACATCTCCATGATGAATGCTGCATTGATGGGCAAGGCTTCTTTGTGTTACGTATGCAATGCAAATCACACAGTATCCTGGAGGGTCAGGTATGGGCTTATATAAAACAGCGGTGCATGGATCCATGAGGACGAGCAATGTACCAGAATGTCTGGAAGAGAAATTCTGTCTTGGAGCACTAATCATTAAGGCTTCATGAAGCATGCTGAGCTTATACAGGCAATCAACGTTTTGTTTTTTTAGCCTGTTAGGCTCCATTCACACCTATGCAGGTTGTTTTTGAGCATTTCTGCAGTGCTTTTTGCGTTTTTTTTTTTTAACCATGATTTTACCACAATTTTGCATTTTTTTGTGTTTTTTTCTTTTAGGCAAATTTGTTGGGCAGATTTAAAAATGAAAAAATGCAAATTGCGGCAAAAATCGCAGTAAGAATGCACTACATGCTTTTTTTGCAGCTTCTCCATTGAAGTCTATTGAACCAAAAAAGCAAAAAAAGCATTTTGTGTTTAAGGCTCCATTCACAGCAATGTGTTATTTAATGCTTTTTGCAGAATCAGGGAATATTGTTTTTAACATGGGTTCCTATGGGACACGTTCACATTAATGCATTTTTGTGCCTCTGCATTTTTTAAAAGGGCCAGGGACTTTTTTAAATGCAAAACTGTGGTTTGTTTTGCATTTCTGGTTCAAAACCTTTCAACGGAGAAGCTGCAGAAAAGCATGTAGAGGGTTTTTACTGCGTTTTTGCAACAATTGTTCTGCAATTTGGCCTTTTTAATCTGCCCAACAACAAATTTGCCCAAAAAAAGCATAAAAAATGCAAATTGCGGAAAAATCGTGGAAAAAAATTGCAGTAGAAAAAAAAAATGCAAAAAGCACGGCAGAAATGCTCAAAAGCAAACTGCATAGATGTGAATAGAGCCTTCCCTTTCCAAAAACGCAGAGGCACAAAAATGCATTGATGTGAACGTATTCCATAGGAACCCATGTTAAAAATAATGTCCTGTATTTCTGCAAAAAGCATGAAAAAACGCATTGGTGTGAATGGAGCCTAAAAACGCCTCTATGTTAGCCTATGTGGTCATGCAGACATAGGCCTATTTAGTCCTGGTTCACACCTATGCATTTTTTTGGTGCTTTTTGCAAAAACACAATACAGTTCATTTAAAATGCTTTCCCATGGGAATTTATGCTTTTTTCAGCTTCTGCGTTTTTTGAAAGGGTCAGGGACTTTTTTAAATGCAAAATGGTGCTTATTTGGTTCAATAGACTTCAACAAGAAGCTGCAGAACAGCATGTAGTGCAGTTTTGCCACAATTTTTAATCCGCCCAACAACAAATTGGCCATAAAAAAAATGCAAAATGCAAATCATGGCAAAAATGCAGAGCATAAAGCACTGCAGAAACAGTTTAGGCAGGAAAAAAAGGCGCGTTCTGAGAGGAGTTTTTGAACAGAAAACAAAAACGCGTCTGCGCGTAAACATGTCTAAACATGCATAAATTAATATTCTGGATAGCAGAATGCCTTTACGCTCAAACGCGTCTGAGCGAGCATACGTATGTAGAATTAGGTGAGTTTTTCTGCCAAATACTTGCAGAATAAAAATCCTCTTATTTTTGTAAGCCCATGTGCATGAGGCTTTATAGTCCTCCATACCGAAAAAGGCCAGTCTCATTCTTATAATGACTCTTATACAACAAAACAGATGCCGAGTGGACAAAAGGCACCCGAACTGCAAGGGTTAATTGCTTGTCTGGTCTAGGGGAGAGGAGAAGCGCTTTTACTTACCCAATTCTCCAGTCCCTGGCAGATGGTGCTCCCGTAGGACCTATTTACATCTCGCGACTTGTGATTGCAGGCAGAATCCCAGCGATTCTACCTAAAATCACAACGTACCCCAAACAGGATGCGATTCTACCTGTCGCGTGATTTACAAATCACGTGAACCTTGTGGCCTGAAAAAGGAGCAGGAGTTTACTTTATGCAACAAATGTGCATAGGGCAGCGCATTTAAGTGAATGGGCTGACCTATGCGACACACAGACTCTTGTGCAAATCGCAATGTCAAAATCGTGTAATGGAAAAGCTCATTCTCGCTACGCAATAATGTGAACAGGGCCTCATGTTCCAGTGGTGGATTACCCCTCAGCTGCAACCTGTCTCATGCAGGTCTATGGATCCTGCAATGGTCTTGATCATGTCAAGAGCGTAGCTGAGAAGGACTGGTCTAGCAGCAAGGAGGATCGGGTAAGTAAATATTCTTTAGCAAGCCCCCTAGACATAAACAAGCAATTAACCCTTGCAGTGCAGACAGAACCCCACTGTAAAGGATAACTTTCAGGTTCCCCACAGTTGAGCTTTAAATATACCATAAAAAAAAAAAAAGTTTTATCTGTTCAATATGTGCAAAAATATACCTGTTGATCAGAAATCTACTGAGCTGAAAGTTTCCTGTGCTTTCTGCCTATACTCTTATCACTTAGTATTGTTTACAGTTCTCTCTTGGGACTACAGATCCGCATGTTACAGAGAAAAGGAGAGTGGGAGGTGTCCTGTAGTTCTAGCATACTTCTTGTCCCGGGGTGGCAATGCTTATCCATTATTACAGTGCAGTGACCGATCGTTATCATTTTAGGACAGGAAATATTTTACTGGCAGGTTCACCATAAAAAAAAGAAAAATGCAGTCACCACATTAAGGGCCTATTCACACTAGGCATTGTATGTGAATCGAAAAACAAAATTCGGTGTAACCGAAAAAAGAACTGCGCAAATGGAGTGATATTTAACAATAAATATATAAATGTGAAAAATTAGGGAATTTCTTCCTCTAGCGAGCAGCAATAAAAACGTGAAAACGCAATATGTGATAGTGAATGTGGGTTATTGCGCTCAGCAGTATACTCACAATAAAGTGCTAATGCATAAATAACATAAACATATGAACCAATTATTTAAAGGTGAATATTCCAATGAATATAGCAATAATAAAAATAATAAACATAGTCCTTGAAAAGTGCTCGGTGCAAACTTTAAGTTCCAGCAGCAAATACAATTGGACTTGATGTGAAATGCCTTCACCAATCACCATACACCCAGTGCTCGGATAAAATACTTCTTACCAAAAGAAGTTGACCCCTTAATTATAGGGGGTCATGATCGCAATGTATCTCCACAAGAGCTCCAAAATCTCCTATTACAGTCTTCACATCCAGTGTGTGATAAGCCAGAAGTAAACAGATGACTCCGAGACTCCGGACTTTGCTATAGTCATGCAGCTGTCCTCAGGTGCTGCCCTGTACACGGCCCGCTGCAGCACTGCTCTGGGATCACACACAAGCCCCGCCCACTAGCCCAATGCTGCTCCACACTGGCAGCTCTCCTCTCCTCAGGCTGCTCCTCTCTGCTATCCCCTTGCAGGCTCTGCCCAGTCAGCCGGTCACGTTGATTCATGAATCAATTGTATTTGCTGCTGGAACTTAAAGTTTGCACCGAGCACTTTTCAAGGACTATGTTTATTATTTTTATTATTGCTATATTCATTGGAATATTCACCTTTAAATAATTGGTTCATATGTTTATGTTATTTATGCATTAGCACTTTATTGTGAGTATACTGCTGAGCGCAATTGTATGTGAATCGCACAGGAATGCTGTGCAGTTCCTGTGCCATTCACATGCAGTTCTGTGTAGTGCAGTTTCAGCCTATTCATTTTGAATAGGTTGAAACCGCACCGCACTGCACCAAAAGTAGTGCATGCACTACGTCTTGAAAAGTACAGCAACAGCATGGCATGTTACTTTTGTACTATGCGATCCTATGGGCGACCTTGCAGGCAAACGCATGGTGTTTGTGACCTGCGTTTGGGTTGGAACCTTTGCACTGACCTCCGCAGCAGATCACAAGGGCGGTGCGATTGGAATGCGGTGCGGGAACCCACAGCTTCCCTGCACTGCATTCCAGTGTAAATGTAAGTGTAAATTCTAGTGCAAAGACTGGTAAACTGCAACATTACATTTTGATTCTATGTTTTAAATACAGTTTAATGTGACTGAAGATAAAATAAAGCTCTTTAATATGGTGGATCCTGCTAAAAATTGAATGCTCACCTTCCCTGCTGCCTGCGCTACTTATCTCCTGCATTAGTGAAAAGAAATTGTCTTCTGAATCTGACACTTCCAGGAGTGTCAGATTCCTGGTCCTTCCACTTAGTGGCTTGATCAGCTGTTTGTCAGCTCTGTGTCCTATAGTGACACTCTCTTTTTACTACTATAGACATTGGCAGTGCAAGCAGCAGGATAGGTAAGCATTCCATGCCTTGTATGCAGTGGCCACTTCATTGTAGAGTAATATTTTGGCGACAGAATGACTTTAAGGAATATTTCAATCTGACAATGAAAATAAAGTGCTGATTCATTCCATGGATTCCAAAAACAGATCCACCAGCTGCAGGTTCTGCCTTGTCTTCCCACCATGGCAAGCATTATTACATTTTTCTTTAATCTGAAAACTGTGTGCAGCCTCCTCAGGTGTGCTCCATGAGATAACATTTACTACTGATTTCATTCTGATGATAAACACACTACTAGAGTTGAAATGAATTAAAGACAGGGTTTGGGGAATATATGACTAAGCAAAATGGAAAAATCATTTTCACTTTGCTGTACTTAACTGAAATTTTGCTTAACTTTGATTAAGAATTTTTATGGTTATTCATCAAAAAAATTGGATTTTTGACTTAACGTAAAATCCATTTCTCTGAAGTTCATTGACGGACACAGCTCCTGGTATTCATAACCATTGGGTTATACTGTCCCCTACAGGAGTAGGACACTAGGCAGAAAACAATTCTGGCTACACCAATTGGCAGTTCCAGGGGGTATACTCCCTCTCTCTGCTACAGCCACTCAGCTTTGTAACAAGCAGTGTCAGGAGAATAATAACTCCACAGAGGGGTGGGTGCTGTATCCGTCAATGAACATCAGAGAAATGGATTTTACGGAAAGTGAAAAATCCCATTTTCCCTTTCGTTCATTGACGGACACAGCTCCTGATATTCATAACCATTGAGGTGTCCAAAAGCAGTGTTAAAAATGAGGGGTGGGAACAACCAAAAAATTCCCCAAGGCTAAATATTAGCCAACCAGGCAACAGGGGCTTAACATAACAACTTGAGCCACCTGCAAAAAATAATATCCCATCAAAGAGGAACAGGTCCTCTTAAACAGCAGCCTGCAAAACCTTGCGGCCAAAGGAAGCATCCGTAGATGCCAACACATACACTTTATAAAACTTTGTAAAAGTGCACACCAACGCAAACCTGCATCATTGACGCCTGATGACGGAAGGTCAAGAGGCACTAAGCACCCTAGTAGATTGCGCTTTGACAGAGAAAGGAGGAACCTGACCCCTGATGGAATAGGCCTGAATCACCGTCTGTCTGATCCATCTGGAAATGGTAGATAAGGAAGCGGACAACACTTTGAGGCCCGTCCATGAGCACAAATAGAGTCTGTTTTCCTGAAAGACTCCGTAGCTGCCAGGAAACCAGCGACGACCCCCCCCCCACCCCCGATACAAGTGAGGGCGCACCTTCATGCTGAAGGTGCCTTGTCCATGGGCCTGGAGAAGTCCGATCTTGGCTTGCCAGCCAGGTTTGTTTGGATTCTCCTGAAGAGGTCCTGAAAGGCTTCGAGCCCTTGTCAGTCGACCCTAAGGGACGAGAACACTTTTTATGAGCTAAGAAGGAGGGCCCACGCCTACGACGAAGTTCCTTGCCCTTAGTAGTCTGTGGAAGAAAAGTACATTTCCCCCCCTGTGAGACCTTTAATGATGTCATCCATGGTGGCCTCAAACAGGTGATCTCCTTGGAAAGGAAGATCAATCAAGGCCTTTTTTAAAGTCTGATCCGCAGACCAGCATTAGAACAAAAAGGCACGCCGAAGGACCACCGCCATAACAGGGGAGCTGCATCCAAAAAGGCATCACAGATAAACTGCAGCCCCTGGACCAGCTGGTTCGCTGTAAGAGCTTAGACCACTTGGTCAGAGTTTGTGACACTAGGGCAAGGGTGAATACCGGCCTCATTGCCGAACCAGCCAGAATGTACATATGATGGGCCACAGCCTCTGCATTCCGGTCAGCCGGATCCTAAAAGGCTGGGGACTCTTCAACCGGAATCATGGTTGCCTTGTTCAAACTGGAAACTGGAGGGTCCACCACCAGTGGCACAGTCCACTTCTGAAGAAGGGACTCCTTTACAGGAGTAACACCTAGTAAAGCGCTTTGGGACCCCACGGGGACCCTTTGGTCGTCCCCACTCTTTAGCGACAATTCTGTCAAACTAGGCAGGCAAAGGAAACACCTTTGCCAATCTGGATGGCTTGTGAGTGCCAAAGAGTACCCGCACCTCCGTCCCAGCTTCAGCTGCGTCCTCCGTCTTCAGGGTCTTACGCACAGATACAATCAGTGCATCCACCAGCGCCTTTTTGTACATGGTTGCAGATGTGGAGGAATCATCCACACTATCAGAAGATCCCAGGTGCGTGGTTGCAGATCCGACAGGGTGACCCACGTCCACGGCAGCTGAATCAGATTCAGGATCTGATGAGACAAATGAGGCAGGGGGCATTTTTTGCTAGTCCATCGCCCACAAGCCACCTCCACCCGGGATACAAGAGACTTCAGGACCGCCGTCAGTGTGTGGATGGATGGTTGGGATCCGGAGGGCCCTGCAGTCTCAGAGAGGGGATCAGCTGGGGAAATGTGCTCCAATGACTCCATGAGTCACTAGGGGGACCCCACAAAAAAAGTGTAAAACACAGCTAAGGGACAACCACCACCGCGCTAGCAGCACCACACAGTCGCCAGGCACAAAGCACCAAGCGATCCTCAGAAGAGAGGGAGAGGGCCCCACCAGACTCACTACCCGTAGAGAGAAGCACCTGTAGCCACCAGGATAATCTGCACTACACGTGCGGCAATCAGGAAGTAAAATGATCCAGGAGTCAGCACCAGGGGATGAAGAGGGGCTCCCACTGCTGAAATCACCTCCCGCAGGGCTCCACTGTCATGGCCACCGCTATTTTCAATGGCAAACCACAGCAAAATGGCTGCCGGACTACACAAACATGGCTGCCATGTATAACACACTGGCTACAACAAAATGGCGGCCCTGCACGGCACCATGAAGCATACAGGGATCCAGGATCGTGAGACCAGGCCTCAAGGACAGATCCTGGTAGGCTGGGGGGGACCCCGGCAGGAGCCCTGGCCAGGTACAACCCCCCCGCACAGGTAATTGTCCAGTCGCCAGCAGCGCACCCACCCCGGCCCCCATCGCCATTCAGCCCCCTGCCACCACTCCTGGAAAGTGGCAAGACCACCCAAACAGCCCCAGCGTATGTGGAAGGGGGGGCAGGATGAGGGGTTCTGCAATGGGGGGTGCCTGCCGGAAGGTGGGAAACCCAGGGGTCCGACTGTCCCAAGGACGGATCCACGTCCACCTCAAAACCCTCCAGGGGGAGAGGGGGGAAAGCTACTCACCATACCAGGAACCAGGCAGGCATTGATCCAGACAGAATCCTTCTCCATTGAAATGGGGGGCTGTCAGCCAGGAGGAACGATGCGACTCGGATGGAGACCCGGTCGTTGCAACCTTGTGAGGCGTTTAACTCGCAGGCCAGGCCCCGCCGTCCAGTGGGGCTATGTTGCGGCCGACCGAGCACGGAGCTGAGGTCCGAGCACACTCGCTGGGCAGACTGGGGAGACCACTAGATCTAGTTATCTAGCCCATCGCCCAGTTCGGCAGTTGATTGTAGATCTCACAGAAAAAATCCAGGAGGAAAAAATGTCCTATCTAAAAAATTTTGCGAGGACCAACGATCCCAGCAAGGAACAAGATCCTTATTCATGACTATAAAAAAAACTATATCAGACAGAGGGGCGAGTATACCAACTGGGACTGCCCATGGGTGTAGACATAAATATTTTCTGCCTAGTGTTCTACTGCTTTAGGGGACAGTATAACAAAATGGTTATGAATACCAGGAGCTATGTACGTCAAAGAACGAAGGAGAAAATAAATGGAATTCACACCTTCAAAGTGATTTTTCTGCAGACCGGGAAAGTGAAGTTAAAGAAAAAAAAAAGAATAAAGACTAATCTAAATGCCCGATTTACAAGCCGTTAGATTTCTTCAGTCAATGTAACTTTACCTTTTTTTTTTTACATTTGAAATTGGTAAGGGGTCCTCTAACCCTTTCAGAAGCATGAATCTTGTTACTAAATGCCAGCAGCCATATTTCAGCTACAAAGTATGTTTTTCATTTTATTTATCACAAATATTAATAGTTATTTTATCACAAAGCAAACTACAAGAGGAGTTCATAATACAGCATAGCACAGTCTCTTCCTTCCCCAAAATCTAGTCACAGAGTAACTGAAATATGCAATTTGTGAAGTCCCCAACCTGACTGTCCCTCATTATCGAATCTACTTATCTATTTTAACATAAATACTGCCTATTTTTTAATTTGATTATAAAACACTTTTAAATAATTTTAGCACTAGAGGAGGATATAGCACGCATCAGTATGCTTCCTTTCTATCCTGCAATTTATGTAATGTATGTGATGCAAGCTTTTATATTTATGTATTTATTTATGATTTTTTGTCTATTTATTTATTATTTTTTTCTTTTTAAATTTAAATATTTTCTTTTTACATTCATGTAGTTATGTAAAGTGTAAACTCCACTTTCAGTGAGTTTTGTCCATAATTTGGATGAGCAAAGTCATATTAACCTAACTAGCTTTTCACAGAATTAAAAGTGATATTAAGAGCAGATTTTTATATTTTTTTGAAATAACAAACATTATACTTATCTGCTCTTTGTAATGGTTTTGCACAGAGCAGCCCTGATCCTCCTCATTTTGAGTCCCCCGCTGGCGCTCCTGCCGAGTGCGCCCATAGCAAGCAGCTTGCTATAGGGGCACCTGGGCAGGCTTGCTCCCAAGCCGCTGCTCTGTGTGTAAATCCACACATGGAGAGCAGTTTGGCATCGCTATCTCCTCATTGGCTCACTGGCTATGATTGACAGTAGCGGAAGCTAATGGCTCCCCACTGCTGTCTCAGCCAATGAGGAGGAAGAGACCCAGGAGAGCTGCTGCTCTCATGCACATGGTTGGTTCGAGATGGGACTCAGGTAAGTATTAGGGGAGGCTGCTTGTTACACACAGAAGGACTTTTACCTTAATGTATTGTATGCATTCAGGTAAAAAAAACTTGAGCCTTAACAACCACTTTAAAGTAACAGAGGCAAACAGGTTCACTTTAACCACTTTTCGACCGCCCGCCGCAGTTATACTGCGGCAGGCAGCCGCTCCTGGGCAAACCGCCGTAGCTATATGTCGGCCGCCCGCAGGAGGCTAGGGGGCGTGCTGTCGCTGGCGCGCTCCCGATCCCGCTCCTCAGCGGGGAAGTCGATGCAGCGGGCAGGCGGCTCTTAATGCCGTCTGACACCCACGATCGTTCCCCGCTGAGAGAGAAGAACGGTCGGCTGTTGTAAACACAGCTGACCGTTCTTCTCCCTGGAATGATCACAGAGCCCCTGTGATCCTTCTATATAGGATCACAGGTCTCTATGTTAGAAACACATCCCTAGGTATACAATTAACCCCTTGATCACCCACACTGTTAACCCCTTCCCTGCCAGTGTTATTATTACAGTAACAGTGCATATTTTTAGCACTGATTACTGTAGTAATGTCACTGGTCCCCCCAAAAGTATCAAATATGTCAGTCAGGGGTCCGATCTGTCTGTCGCAATGTCACAGTCCCGCAAAAAATCACAGATCGCTGCCATTACTAGTAAAAAAAAAAAATGTCATAAATCTTTCCCGTAGTTAGTAGACGCGCAATAACTTTTGCGCAAACCAATCAAAATACGCTAATTGTGATTTTTTTTTTTACCAAAAATATGTAGCAGAAAACAAATTGGCCTAAAATGTTAAAAAATTTTGATTTTTGGGGGAATGTTTCCAGAATTGTCGATCTTTTTTTGTTTATAGCGCAAAAAATAAAAATAGCAAAGGTGATCAAATACCTCCAAAAGAAAGCTCTATTTGTTGGAAAAAAAGGACATACATTTTATTTAGGTACAGCGTCTCAAGACCGCGCAATTGTCCGTTACAGACTCGCAAAATATGGCCTGGTCATTAAGGGGTAAATCCTTCCGGTCCAGAAGTGGTTAATGGCGGTCCCACTAACAACTTATACTCATCTTCTTTTCACTGTTCCACCACTCCGTTTGACTGACATAAAACTTAAACTGGTATAAGGACTCTCCTCACAACTCTTATTTGACAGCTCTGGCTGCCTGATCATCCAAACAAGCTGTCACATGGGAGTAAGCAGGGGGGGGGGGGGGGGGAATCATATGTTCTCAGTACCCTGAAGTACAAAGTATACTTCTTTGCTCTCAGTAGCCAAACGGCACAGCTGAGGGGCAACATAAAGGTAAATATATGATGATGGTGGGGGCTCATCTAAACTGAATCTGTTTCTTTGTCCTGCATGGACAACACCCAGTTTCTTAAAGTGACAATGTCACTACGGAAATATCGGGGCTGCCATTGCTATCTTCCTAATGAAAATTCCTCCTGCCTGGCTGTGTCTGACCTAAATGTTTTTGAGACACAGACCCAAAATAAGCATGCTGTAAAAGTTTCAAAATTATCTCTATACTTATTCAGGGTCCGCTACCTAAAAAGCAGTGAAACCAAAAGTATCACCTTAGATTGTAAGCTCCTTGAGGGCAGGGACTGATGTGAATGTGCAATGTATATGTAAAGCGCTGCGTAAATTGGCAGCGCTATATAAGTACCTGAAATAATAATAATTAACATGGCAGGAAACTAGCATTCTTAAAAGGAAGTGAGCAATGGCAGCCTTTACTATCCTTACATGACAGAGTTACTTTAAGATTATGTGGAAAACTATTAGGAATCAAAGCACTCATTTTACCTACCCTGAAGAAGATCTGCTGGATGGAGATCTTGATCTTGAGCGTGAATATGGAGACTGAGAACATGATCTGTTTTGAGAATAAGATCTAGATCTGGACCGAGAACATATCCTTTGAGAAAAAATGGATGTTGGTGGGGAAACTGAATATCTGCTTGGAGAATTGAAAGTTGAGCCGGAAGGTGATACATCAAATAATGAATAGGATTGTATTCCATCCCAGGAATAGCACAGTTTGTCATTCTCATCTTCGCTTTCATCAAACAAATTATCCATACCCAGTCCAGAGGTTAAAAACATAGGTAGTCTAGAGAATTGATCATCACAATAATCATTGCTCCTTGCATCACCATTTTTGTTCTCTTCCTCATAGACTGCTTGTGTTGGGTCACCAAAGTGCTTATTGAGTTCTGCACGGATATCTTGGTCTTGCAGTGGCTTCCTATTGCCATTTTGAGGACTTGGCATTGCCACCTCAAAACTGTCTTTCAGACTCTCCTGTTGTTCTTTAGTTGAACAAACCTGTAATTTTTTCCCAGGCAGCAAATTCTTACATTCAAGTTGTCTTGAGGCCTGTAATTCTTGTGTTAAGCTTATACGTATTTCTGATTTTGAATTCATAAACTGACAGTAATCATGGTCACCAAAAAGCCGTAAACTAGGTCGCTTCACTTTTTTCTCCTCTTGTCCAATGACCACGGAGGTTTTGCTCAGCTGTGCGTACAGTTCAGATTGTTCGGGACCTTTTTTAGCATTAATAACTTGAATAGTGGAAGACTCAATGTACCGAGATTTTTTAGCTGGGGGCACAACAGGCTTGCAAGAAGACTTCGGCTTGGGAGAAGTCCTGAATGGGTTATCTTGGTTGGCTTTGTGAGGTGGTGTTGTTGGTGGAGTTAGTCCTAAATAAAACACAAAATAAAAAACTTAATGAAAATTGTATTTATAAATGTTGGGCAACATGGGTTTATTTATTTTATAAATTACTTTTCAAGAAATAAAGACAGGAAATTGCGTATCATAGTTCAAAGAGAGAGGTTTTTAACTGATATCAAGTTGCTGATCCCTATACCACCATTTGCCATTGCAATGTAATTCTATTCAAAAATGCTACCACAACCAGGAGCATTTTTTTTTTTGTATCCAAGCACCAATCAGAATCTGCATTCTTTTTTTTTTTTTTTTTTTTTTTTTAAATGTAAAAGGAACAACCTAATTTGCTGCTGATAAACACATGCATTTTAAGACACCCTGGAGATTTACTAAAACTGGAGCACTCAGAATCTGGTGCAGCTGTGCATGGTAGCCAATCAGCTTCTAACTTCAGCTTGTTCAGGTAAGCTTTGACAATAAAACCTGGAAGCTGATTGGTTTATATGCAGAGCTGCACAAGATTTAGCTTGGTCCAACTTTAGTATATGTCCTCCCCGTTCACATCAGGCTTTTTTTTAGTGCTTGGTCCCTGGAACTTTCTGATAGACTTGTTCATGTCTGATCAGCAGTGACTATGTTAGAAGTCTAGGTTAATGTTCTGAAGACTATTTAAGATATGTTTCTGCCACCTAACATCAACCCACTCTTTGGTGATAGAGCTCATTGGGTTGGTGAACTGTTTTTAAAACTGCCTTTGTCAACACACCTACTGGGATTGTGCGCAAGAAGAAGACAATTAAGGGCCCTTTCACACGGGCGCTCCGTATGTCCGCAAATCATCCTATTTTTTTGCGGATGATTTACGGACATAATGTAAGTCAATGGCATTGCGGATGTCAGCGGAATACCATCCGCTGACATCCGATTTTCTTCCTTTCAGTTCTGTTCCGTTTTTTGGAACGGAACAGAACCCTATTTTTCCTCCGTTCAAAAAACGGAAAGGAAGGAAAATCGGGTTCATCCGCTGACATCCGCAATGCCCATAGACTTACATTATGTCCGCATATCATCCGCAAACGGATGGGATGATACGCGGACATACGGAGCGGATGACACAAATGTCATCCGCTCCGTGAAAAAAAAAGTCCCGCAGCGGAGCCAAACACCGGAGCGGCCGTGTGAAAGAGGCCTAAGGCACAATTTAATGTCCAATATTATTTTCCAAACATTTCTGTGACATTGAAGGTTTTCATTTATCCATGTCATGGTACATCTAACAGTATGTAACATTCAAATTGACTTGTTCCGTAACGTTAAAGACTTTTTGTAGCTTATTTACGCCACTTCTTTAATTGTGAAAAAGAACTGAGGAGGTGGTTTGGATAAGCTACAAAACATCTTCAACACTACAGAAACATCCAGTTGAATATTACCTGCTACTACTTGATAATTCTATGCCAGCACAGCTGGGAATTAAATTAGAGCCCTCATCAGTGCTGCATAACTATGACTGTGTACAGTATTACTACTAGCATGCTTGGCAAGACATCCATGCACTGTTAGTTAAGATCTCTAGTGGAAGTGGTTTTATCTTACTGCCTTACTTAATGCATGTCAAAGAAAGTCCCAGATCAGTTGAAGCCTTATTAATTATAAATTCAAAACAACACATTCCTGTATTAATCAACGTGAAATTGTAGCCAAAAGGTTTTATTTAAGTTATGGGTCAAATAAAAAAAAAAATTTACCACTCAGTTTTTTGGTGCCCCTATGCCTGTATGGGAAAATTCATTCTCACTGCTTATGTGTAGCTTTTACAAAGGAAAACCTAAAGAGATGCATACTTTAACAAAGTTACAGCTAAACCATACAGCTAAAATGAGAACAGTCTTATCTGCCATAGAAATTCTGTCCAGCAAGTTTTGTGATTCATAGAGCTATGCCAGTCAGCACAGCAGGGAGGGTAAAGCCACTTTCTCTGTTTGCATTAAGGAATAAAGTGGTGTCAAATCCCACCTGCAGCCTGCCAATAACTCTTATATTATTCTTAATGAGTTTTGAGAAACAGGGCTATCAAAGGTTCTAAGTAGAGATTTCTTGTATTGTTTCTTTAATTGGTTAGAAGTGATTATTCTGCACGAAAATATGTCCCCGATATTAACTTTATCAAATTTGCATATTCGGCAGCACACCACGGATCGTCAAATGCGTCCAAATCTTTATTGAAGAATGATCACATCACAGAAGACATAGTACAAGGTTTCGAATTATGTCACATGCCTGATGAAGGGGTCCTGCACGACCCCGAAACATTGCACTATGTCTTCTGTGATGTGATCATTCTTCAATAAATATTTGGATGTATTTGATGATCCATGGTGTGAATATGTGCATTTGATCTGTGATGTTTTCTGTTCCAGCTACAACACCTGCTACTCCTAAAGCCTTATCCAGCAAAGTTTGGGATGGGAATATCAATACTACAATATTAACCTTACACACACATACAAACTTTTTTAATAAAGCAGATTGTAGGTTCATTTTATGGGTACTTTAACAATGCATTTAGCATATGAATTTATATTTTAAATTGATTTCTGGTGGTGCATCCAAAATGAAGAGGCACATTCTAACAATTAAAAGTGTGCAGGATCCAGCATGGTACTAAAATGAGTTTAATTTTCTGCAACTTGTATAATTTGTTTGCTCAACGTGCAAAGTGAGAAGTAATAACATTAAATCATTAGCTATAGGCGATGTAAATTATGTTTTTCCTAATTTACTTTTGGCGCACTACTTTCTAAATAAAAAAAAAAAAAATACAATTATAATTAGCCCTATTAAGTAATTATGTTTACAGACTCACCAGGCTATTGATATTAAAGCGAACATAATTACGTCCTGATGTTTTTTAATGAAAATCTTCATTTGAAAAGAAAGAGAAAACAAGAATTTGCCAGCTTTAGAAGAGGGATACAGTAAAAGCAAAACTACATAATTAAAGTGCATTTTCAGAAAAATGGCAAGGCTTTCTGTTAAACAACACCATCTACTAAAAGTCATGCACAGGTGGAAGAATTCACAAACATTAGAAGCTATGTGTGTGTGTGGCCACCCCCCATCATCAGCTTGTCATAGTTGTCAATGGTGGATGGGGGGAGGGGGTAGGAATTGTGCAGGCTATTCACTGATTTTCAATGGTCTTAAAGCAGAGGGGTACAGCCAAATGTATCTTAAATTTTACAAGGTATACAAGATCACCTAGTTTGCGTATTAGTGAATCTAAAAAGTCTAGGCATTAGAAACAACTAAAACATTTTGTTTAGCCCATTGTTTACTATTCATGGGCTTCATTAAGTGGACAGTTCAAAGCAGTGGTCAGCAACTTGGAAAACATGTGAAGAAATGATTGGGCAATGTAGACAATCTTAAGCCAAGTACACACGGGTCGAATGTCAGCCGGCATTAGCCGGTGCAATTGAAACTGGCTGGCATTTGGCCCAGGTGTATGGCAGCCGGTCTGACAGAAGCCAGGTGTTAACCCAGCTTCTGTCAAAGTCCCATGCCCGGAAAAGGTCTGCCAACCAGCTCGCGATCAGCACTCTCAGCCAATGGCTGAAAGCACTGACCAGAATGTTCTGACGGAGGGATGCCCCCTGTCAGAACACAATATCTCAGCAGGGAAGATTGTTGTACTAACATAGGATTGTTAGTACAGCGGCTCCGACCTGAACTGTCAGGTTTTTTTTTTTTTTTCGTTCAACCTAAACTAGTGGTGTGTACCAGGCTTAAGTGTAATTGTGTCTCTACATCAAGTATGTCAAACTTGTTGGGACAGAGGTCTGAACCGGGAAGAATTGTCTACATTGCCCCCATTGTATATTGAGTGCCAAGCAATTCCAGAAAAATATCATGCCAATTTGGTATAAAACACTGTATTAAAAATGTTACCTTACAACATTTTATCCTGTAGTAAGGGGAAACAAAACACTTCTTGAAATGTTAAGTTGAAAATTATGTAAGGAAATGTAACTGAGATAAGCCAGGGCCATGTTCAATTTTAATTCTTAAACCACTGAGGACTGCAAAGTAGGATATGGCTGCATGAGGTCCAAATAACACTAGGTATTGCATGTCTTGCATGTCTATTCCCATCGTAATAAGACTACTATGATGCCTGGCATCAAGGGGGTTTGGAAACCCAATCCATTCAGCTTTCATTCAACAAAGATAAACCAGGACAGTGCTTCCTAAGCAATATCTCTGATCTCAAACAAGTGTGTCATGGTGTATGTTGGAGGTATATCTAGTTATCTACAATTCCTGCCTATTCCCTAGTGAAAATATAACTGTAATGGTCTGCTATTCAAATTTGGTTGCGGCACAAAGGCCAGTCTTGACGAGTGTTTGTTTTTGCGCCAGAGCTTTTCTTTCCCCATACGAGTCTATGAGATGACAAAAAGCACTTGAAGACGGTCAAATGCAGGTCAGAAGGAGCTAAAATACACCTGCAATGATCTATGAACGATCTCAGAAGTGTCTCAAACTGATATCAAAAGAACATTGCATTTGCAGTACAAAGTCCATTGGTACTGGTCCTACTTGTTCCAGGTCAGCGACTCTAAAAATATTAAAGCAACGATAGCAGTATGATATCAAGCAGCCAGCTTTTCAGCCATGGCATCCTATGTATTTCTCTCACAACAGGTTTCCTTTAACCTACTGAAAAGAATTCCCAATAAGAGAACTGCCTGAGAAGTCAGTGAAGTGTAAACCTGTGCTTTGTCTGCTCCCAACCACGCTCCTGTCTAAACTTTCCTCTTTCGCTGGCACAGCTCTCTGAGAGATCTAAAAAAGTCTCAATGACTGTTTGAGGCTGCGGCCTGACAGCAGACAATATGGAACACTGTTATCACACTTGCACAAACTATAGGATGTGAAGCTAGTTTCAGAATGAAATTCTGAGTATGGTTTTTATTGCTCTTTTCCTTTGTGAAAGGAGCCCGCTGTGCGCAGCAACAAATAGTTGCCATTATCCAGAATGTAATGGGTGTCAGACAAATCACATAACACAAAACAATCAACGGTATGTAGGCCTTATTTCAGTGGAGCACAGCCTTCACGCTATTTATGATTACTGCATTGAAATGTCTTCTATAATAAACAAGGACCTCTATATCACTCACACTTACAGATTTTTTTTTTTCTAGCACTCAGATCTGTTGCTGTTTTTATGCGCTTTCCTCTCATTATTTTTCGGGCTGCCTTTTTCGATGGATACAAAGAGCGCATTTTTATTTCGATACTGCAAAAAAGATGTGTAGGAAATGTGGTGAAAAATGAACTTCTGTCTATCAATGGCTTCTAGAAGATGGGAAATCACTGGGAATATATCTGAAACGGCTAAACCTTCAGTGGACATGAAAAGGCTAATGAGTATTTACTGTCGCCTGAGACAGTTTTGTTCTGAAAAGGATCCCAACCCAACAAATGTATAGGAAGTCGTTTGCTTTTTATGGATATGAATAGCATACATTTTCACTGTTACTTAAAGTGGATGTAAACCCTCTCCTATACTCCTATACCCAATGAAGAGAGCAGCCTCAGACGATACACAGAGATTAAACAAATCTCCCTACATACGTTTTCCATGATTATCTGCTGTATTTCCCTTTCTACATTCTTTAGAAAGTGCAGATTGTGTTATAAATCTTCCTTCCTCTTTCAGCAGTGGGTGGGGAGAATGGACTTACACTATGTGAGAGCTGATTGGAGGAAAGGCACACACCCCCACTCCACATAGGCAGAGGAACAAAGTTACATGCAGAGCTGAATTCTGAATAGACCAGATCTCTGCTTATCTACCTCTAAGCTCCCTCCCCAATACAAATGTTCAGCTGCTATTATCTCATGTGAGAACTTGTCAGAAGTTATTCGCCAGCACACCAAGGATCTTGCAAAATCAGTCCAAAAACTTTATTCCAGAGAAGACCACATAAAAAAAAATAGTGCAACATTTCGGAGCCGCGCAAGACCCCTTGCGGCTCCAAAACGTTGCACTATATTTTTTTGATGTGATCTTCTCTGGAATAAAGTTTTTGGACTGATTTTGCAAGATCCTCGGTGTGCTGGCAAATATGTATCTACTTGTAACTGATCCAGTGGCAAGATGATGATCGCTTCAGCACCCAGTACACGAGTGCCTACAAACCAGGCAAGTGTGCGATAGGAATATGAACTATACAGAGCAGCAGAAAGACACAGCACTTAGAGCTTTGGAGAGAGTTAAGTAAACACTACAGATATAAGTGTTTTAGGTCGAATTTCATGAATGGGGTTACAACCCCTTAAAAGGGGAAATTTACCCATGACAATTTGATAAATAATAATGTTCTTTAGCAAGGAAAATACATTCCTCATTAATAATTATGCTACTGATGTGCTGTAAATTGCCTCCAGAATTGCTCCTGTTTCCTACTGCTGAGGCTACCATTTTGCTAAAGCCCGGAGCCCGGAGCAGCAGTAATTCATAAACGGAACTAAACCCATTGATATAACAGTTTAAAAAAAGTTACATTGCTGGAATGCCAGGATTGCTAACTGTCACATTTGCTTGTGTCCTCAACCAATTTGTCAAAATCATGGCAGTTGCAGGTCAAACAGATGCAGCTTCCTTGGCTGTAAAGAATAGGATGGTTTAATTCCACTTTCAGGCTGTGAGCAGATCGGCCTCTACAAATTTGTCAGTGCTTAAAAGTGCCTAATAATGGAGAGCAACCGGGTATGTGCAGAGCAGAATGGAACAGTGTATTACTGGATTTCAATCAGTATAGGCCAGTGATGGCAAACCTTGGCACACCAGATGTTTTGGAACTACATTCCCCATGATGCTCATGGGGTGTAGTGTAGTTGAGCATCATGGGAAATGTAGTTAAAAAACATCTGGGGTGCCATGGTTTGCCATCACTGGTATAGGTACTTATTTTTAATGTTTTACATACCTGCAACAGGGGTCAGCCTGAAGTGATCTAGCAGGACCTAATTTTCTGACTAGAGTTCGACTTTAAAGCAGAACTTCACCCTAAAGGGGAGGTTCTGCTTAATGCCCTCCTCCCCTCTCCTCTTCTGTTTTTGGCACTTTTTTGGAGGGGAGGGGAGGGAAGGGGAGCAAGTACTTGGTTTTGACAGGTACCCAAACCCACTTCTGGACTGGTCAACGCAGTGATCCACAGGAAGTTCTCCCCCCGCAACCTTCTGGGACACATCCCAGGTTCCAGAAGGCTTCTGGACCATTCACAGAGCGCAGCGCAGCTCATTCATGGGCAGTGAGCAACAGGCTGTAAAGCTGCAAGGAATCACAGCAGGCTGCACAAAGTAATCTGGCACAGCTCTGCATAGTAACCAATCAACTTCTAGGTTTTATTGTCAAAGCTTAATTGAACAAGCTGAAGTTAGAAGGTCATTGGCTACCATGCACAGCTGAAGCAGATTGTGAGTGCTCCAGTTTTGGTAACCCCCCCCCCCCCCATGGAGCGTAACTTTAAGGGCCAATTCACACTGCAATTGTGTTAAATGGTAGAGCAGCAGGAGAGATTCAGCCTTTGGGCCACTATCCGTTGCCTACTGGCTAGGGTTCAGTGTGGTGTATGATTCAGTGCACCGTATCATCCTTTTTTTGTTGTTTTGTTTTGTACAAGCTTTATTTGAAGTGTAGAAAACATACATTTCATTCACTGCAATGTGGGGTGGCACACTGCGCTGCCCGGGTCGGGGCACTGCAATTAACTGCAGCACGTCTGAAATTTATCACAGCATGCTGCAGCACAGCACTAAGCTGCATTGCTGTGTGAATGGGACACACGGGAAACAATTGTTTCCTGTGTGTCGTTGCGCTGAGACGTTTTAACAAGCGGTAAAACATCTGTCACTGCACATTGTGTGAATTTGCCATAAGTAAAATAAATATTTATTATAAATATTTTTATTTGATTGAATTTAATAAAATAATTATATCTTGACCCTATCATAATAACTGCAAAATGTTGTGTTTGAACTTATTTATTTTTTTTTTTTTTTTATGTCTTTCATGTACATCAGACAATTTCGTTATGTCATCTGAACAAGCGATGTAACAAAATCTAGTATAGCACAATCTGCTTGTAGAACGTAACCTTTTATAGACTTTTGGTATGCTGAGCTCAAAAGGTATTTGTTTGGTGACACTTCCGCATAATTCATATATTACAGTCTGAGTTGTTCATAGACTTCTACTAATAGATAGAAAAAGATGCAACCCTTGTGCCATGTATCCTAAACTGGAAGCACAACATCCAATACATATGCAGTCTGTGTTGTCTATATAGTTCCACTGACTCTAAGAATTCAGGCAAAATACTTGTATTAAGTTTTCTTCGTATGCAGTGGAGCTAAAGTGATCGCCTAATTTACACACACAATTGAACTCAATAAATAGAAATATGTCAGTAGTTTTTTTTTTTTTTTGTCTACACATGCCACTTTCCATAGAACGCCATTCAGCAGACTTCATGCCACTGCTCCTACTGCTCAATTCTTACCAGACCCCTAGTGAAGATCATCACACTGGTAATGTTCAACCTGAACTCTCTCCCTCTTGTGTACCCAGAAAAGTACTTCCCTCTCAGCTCAAAGTGGTTGTAAATCTCTGACATGAACAAAGCATATCACTTTTTAGTGTTTACTTGTCTCAATCCAGAGCACTAAGTGTTATTTCTCTCTGCTGTCTTGTTCCTCTGCTATTTGTATGAGTCAATCCTGACACCAAGAGATAAAAAGGTCACAGGGGAGGGAGCTCCAGCACACAACCGGTGAGTGACAGCCTCAGCTCTGTACCTGTGCGTTATGTGAAGGGGTGTGTTCTTTCTCTCCAATCAGCTCTCAGAGTTCTTCTCACTGAAATCTGCAAAGTGTAACTTCAGCTCCCCACCCCCTGCTTTCTGAAAGTTCAGACACGCTGTATAAATTATGCACTTTTAATGGATGTAGAGTAGAGAAGACTGAAGATAAACAGGTAAAGTTTATGTAGGAGAATATGTTTATTCCCTGTGTATCATCTGAGCGTAGTCACTTCATTGGGTATATGGAAGGGTCTACAACCACTTTAGGGCACACCAGTCCCACCGTATACCTGATTTTACATTTAAGCTATTCTGTGGCAAATCAATATAAAAAAAGATTTAATGCAATTTCTAAAAAATGACCACAGAGATACATAAGTAAACTGAAGGATGTTTTTATATCAGTCAGTGACAGTGGAATTCAGTAGGTGATTTTATTAAATGCTGTATAATTATAGTTCAGTCACATCATTTATCATCAGCCAGCAGTGATGACAGATATAGAGGTAACCTTGGACCTAGAGTATGACCTGGTGCTAAATTCTCTATGAGTGATGAAACAGAGCTGCGTTCTAGCTAAGCACTGACTGTTCCACACCTCACCCTAGCCAGGCATAATTCTAAAATTATTAGCTGATTGTCAATTTCCTTCCCTAACTCTATTTCCTAAAATCATTTCTTAAGAGGGCATGCTCAGCAGAGCGCAACTCAGACTTGGTGGTTTGATTAATCCTCGGGGTCAGAGGTTATCATGCATTGCTCGTGACCCGAAGACACAGTGGAGGCAGCTAATTTGTAGAATGAACCCAATCTAATGAGAAGGCAGCCTATTATTAATTAGAAGTCCCACAAGAGCCTGAGACACTTTGTACTGTATAAAGGTACCCGCAAGCATTAGAGGATTATTGTCCAGTCTGAGAGATTTTAACAAGATGGGGTGATCTTCATGTATTTGGGTGCGCCAAACATAGGCAGATGATAAATTGCAAGGGGAATAGCATGCAGGGGAATACTATGCTATCACAAGTGTATGGCATAGATTTATAGCTTTACTCCACCCTTCCCACCCCTATATTGACATGCTGGGGAATTCAGAATGCATGTCTAATAATAATAACTAGAAAACATACAAATTCTAGGGGAAATTGTGTGAAGTGTTCTTGCCGTGTGGTGTGTGTGTGTGTGTGTGGGGGGGGGAGTGGCAGCAGTTTGTGTGGTATGTGTGGGTGTGGTGTGTGTGGGGGGTGAGGTGTGTGTGTGGGGGGGGGGTGGCAGCAGTTTGTGTGGTATGTGTGGGTGTGGTGTGTGTGGGGGGTTGGGGGTGTGGGGTGTGTGTGTGTGGGGGGGGGGGTGGCAGCAGTTTGTGTGGTATGTGTGGGTGTGGTGTGTGTGGGGGGTGGGTGGGGTGTGTGTGTGTGGTGTGTGTATGTGGGAGTGGCAGCAGTTTGTGTGGTATGTGTGGGTGTGGTATGTGTGTATGTGGCGTGTGTGTGTGTGGGGGGGAGGGTGTGGTGTGTGTATGTGGGAGTGGCAGCAGTTTGTGTGGTATGTGTGGGTGTGGTGTGTGTGTGTGTGGGGGGGTGTTTGGTGTGTGTGTGTGTTGTGTGTGTGTGGGAGTGGCAGCAGTTTGTGTGGTATGTGTGGGTGTGATGTGTGTGGGGGTGTGGGGTGTGTGTGGTGTGTGTGTTGTGTGTGTGGCAGCAGTTTGTGTGGTATGTGTGGGTGTGGTGTGTGTGTGGTGTGTGTGGGGGGGGTGTGGGGTGTGTGTGGTGTGTGTGTATGGGAGTGCCAGCAGTTGAAATGTTGGCAGTTGGAAACAAACTGTCACAAATTCAAAATTAGATTTCAAATAGGGCAGAGAAGAGCGGTTAAAAACAAACTACTCCAACTTGCTCACTTCACTGGCGGCGGCCATCTTCAAATGGTCGTAGTTTTAAAAACTATAAATCCTACAGCGAAGAGCTTTATATTGTGAGAATGAGAAGGAAAACCTATCCTATAGCAGCTGCTATCACAACCCCCTCCCCATATTTATTTTCACATACCCCCCAGTAGGCCATCCATAGGCGCGAAGGATATACACCAATTGGAGTTATCACTTTCACCTGGCGGCACTTGGGTTGTCAGTTTGAATCCCAACTACAGCACTATCTGCCTTGAGTGTGCATGTTCTCCTTGCACCTGTGTGGATTTACACCCACACTCCAAAGACATGATGGTAGCTAACTTGGCTCTAGTATCTGAGTTAGGCCCCTTTCACACGGGCTTTCCGATCAGGTCCGCCTGTCAGTTTTTTCAGGCGGACCCGATCGCACGCTCTATGCACTCCTATAGAGCAGTGGATGGAGGATCGGATTGGATAGGATCGGATGAAATCGGACATCCGTTTTCATCAGATCTCCCATAGAGGAGAGCGGGGATCTGACAGGTCTGTCTCTGCAAAGAAAGCGGAGACGGACCTGTCATCCGCCTGCTCAGCGGGATCGGGGAATCGAGCCCCGCTAAGCAAAAATTAAGGCCGCTGGGCGGAAAGCCCATGTAAAAAGAACCCTTAGGGACCTTCGATTGTAAATGCCAGGGACTGACATGAATGTACAATACATATGTAAAGTGCTGTGTATATTGTTGGTGCTATGTAAGTACAGTAAACCCCCGCTCCATTGCGGTTCAGTTTTTGCGGTCCTGGTATATTGCGTTTTTTTTTGTAATGTTATTTTACTATATAAATCATTAAAAATGAAATATTTTTGTGTTTTCCATAGCTCTTGCTATGTCTCTCAGTATCTTTTATGTGTTTAAATGAGTTTCTATTGTTTTAAAAGTGTGTTTAAAGACCTTAAAATGCTTTTACACGTACAGTGACAATAAAAAAAAAACATGCCTACAATGCATTTTAATAGGGTTTTTCTACTTCGCGGATTTTCACTTTTCGCGGCTGGGTCCGGAACATAACCCCCGCAATGGAGGGAGGTTTACTGTACCTATAATAAATAAAATATAAACCCCCACAAAAATTGTGTATATATATATATATATATATATATATATATATATAAGCAATTTTTAGACCCACATTTCCTGCCCCCGAGTGACTATGGTCACTTCTCCACTGTATCAATGGAGGGAGACATGGTTGTCACACAGACTGGACTTCAAGCAGGCCTGCCTTTATTAATTTACATTGGAGATTAGTAGTTTACATAAGAAAGATAACATTGTTTTTTCTTTCTGCTCAGGAAGTAACAAGGACTCTGCATTTTTGCAGATATTTCTATACATGCTGAAAATGTTCTTAGCCTGAAAAGAGAAATCTAAAGCAGCAGCCACATCTAAGGACTGGTAAACTACAATATAATAAATATTTGCTCTTGGGTTTAGTAATCCTTTAAATGTTCCTACTTGTCCATTTTCCAGGTATGTTTTCCACTGAAATCAATAAAACACATCAAAATGCATGTCATTGTGTGCTTTGATGTGTTTTCATTGATTACAATGGAAACTGCAGCTGGCAAAAACAGACAAATGTGAATGGGCCCTTTATGAAAGATCTTTCACTGTCCAGATTGTACCCATAGCTTAACTGCTTTTATAATGTGATGACCAGCTAATTTGTACATGACAGATACAATCCCCCCCACACTCCCAATCTGTTTAAAATACCACGTTGAGCCAGATGAGCTGATCAGCAACTCGCTGCTAAATTGCTTAGAACACAAAATAAAATACATGTTAGCATTCTCTACATAAGCTATGAAGCATAACTACATATTTCTGTGAAATGTAATATCTGCTTCTCTCAGGTAGCCATACGTGTAGCAAGATAGTCTATTAAATCTAAAAATTCTGATATTTTCTAGCGACAACCATAACGTGTTACTAAACCTACATCAGTAAAATCAGTCTGTATATGCAGTAAAGCATTCTTGTTATACGCACTGTGGAACCTAAGGGGTTAATCCTCTGCACTGTAAAAAGGCTGTTTGATCCTGTCTTCTCTGATACTCACCTTCTTTCACAGTCCCCTAACCATCTCCTGACAGAACAGAGGCTAGGGGACAAGCTGCACATGCTCAGTTTGGTGTGTATTGCTAGAGTTTTTTTTTTTTTTTTTTCGTGCATGTGATCAGCACAGGGCCAATCAGAACTGTCCAGACAGAAGGTCAGGGGTCCTGTAGCCTGATAGGACAGTCAGAGTAAAATTAAATCTCCTCCTACGTGCTTTAACCAGACAGATAGAAGTCACAGGACTGCTATATACTACTGATGAGAAAAGGTATTTAGCAGTTTATATTTACTAAAATAATTGCATTTTCATGTTCTGTGTACTGTTGGAGACCACATATAGTGAATGCAGGATCCTGGGTTTATAACACTTTAACCACTTGCCGACTGCCGCACGACTATTTACGTCGGCAGTCAGCCCCTCACAGGCAGAGCGACGTAGGGATACGTCACTAGCCTGTAAGGGTTTTGGGAGCGAGCGCGCGCCGGTCACTCGCGATCGTCCGTGACAGCGGGAGAAAGGCAGGCGGCTAATGTAAACAAAGCTGCCTGTCAGTTCTCCCTGTGTAAGAATGGAGATCATACGGTTCTACTATGTAGGACCGTTGATCACTGTTCTTACACATCAAGCCACAGCCAGTCACGCCCCTAGGGACACACGTAACCCCTCCCTCTCAAAAAAGTTAACCCCTTCACTGCCAGTGTCATTTTTACAGTAACAGTGCATATTTATAGCACTGATTACTGTAGTAATGTCACTGGTAACCCCAAAAGTGTCAAAAATGTCAGTCAAGGGTCCGATCTGTCCTCCCCAATGTCGCAGTCCTGCAAAAAAAAAAAATCGCAGATCGCCGCGTTAAAAAAAAAAACAACAAAAATCTTTCCAACTGTTAGTAAACGCAATAACTTTTGCGCAAACCAA
Organism: Pelophylax lessonae; assembly: GCF_965119305.1. Lineage (NCBI taxonomy): Eukaryota > Metazoa > Chordata > Amphibia > Anura > Ranidae > Pelophylax > Pelophylax lessonae. Next base: position 776,615,941 of record NC_138768.1, on the reverse strand, counting down.
TCAAAATACGCTTTTTGCAATTTTTTTTACCAAACATATGGTAAACAAAAAATTGGCCTAAAGTGTTAAAAAATTTTGATTTTTACATTTTTTTTTGGGGGGGGGGGGGGGAATTTCATATAAAAAAATTTGAAAAATATTGTTATTTTTGCAAAATTGACGCTCTTTTTTTGTTTACAGTGCATGATCAAAAAAATCGCACAGGTGATCAAATACCACCAAAAGAAAGAAAAAAAGATGCCAAATTCGTTTAGGTACAGCGTTGCACGACCGCGCAATTGTCCATTAAAGTCACGCAGTACCGAATCGCAAAATAGGCCCTGGTCAGGAAGGGGGTAAAATCTTCCGAGGCTTAAGTGGTTCAAAAAAAAAAAACTGATACTTTACTGTGTTTTTTTTTTTGTTTGTTATAAGTGCCCCCTGTGCCTCCTGGGCAACAAAGGGAGATCCTCCAATAAGAGCTGGGTAGTGGAAAAGTTTTTTAGTGGAAAGAAACTTGTACCAGGGTCAGGTCACTCAAAAAACTAGATTGCCCATATATGACTATATTAAAGAGACTCTGTTGCCAGACAACAGACTTTAATTTAAATTTAAACACACATTAATGAATTAATTAATTTAAATAAGAATTTAAAACAGACTTTTTAACATACAGGAATTTAGCATATTTTATGTAATCCTGGGACTGTCATTGGGTTCCGCCATCTTGGATATAATATCAGCAGCCCAAGCAGATGCAGAACTCTTTCCCAATGGCCAATCTATATTACCCCTCCTTGCTCCTACCCTGGCCACCACATAAAAGGGTATGTAGAGAGGAGAGGGGTACAAAGTTTGGTCAGCACAAACGGTAATTAGACACTCCCAGAAGAGGAGAGAGCTATGACATGCAAGCAGGGAGGGGGCTGTGCTGGGGAATTGACTCTTCCTGGTGTAGCCAAATATTCCAGCAAGTTCAAAGGTTCAGATGAATGAAAAATAATTTGTGTAAAGGGAAAAAACACTGTAGTACTGTACTGAAGTAAACATCTAAAATGCTTGATTTTTTTCTGCTTTTACAGTATTAAAGTATAATAAAAGCAAAACTTTTTTGTTAGCTTTGGGTAGAGTGGAGAGGGATTAGAAAACCTAAAAATATTTCACTGCTGTCTGTGTCCCTTTTAGGGAGATTCACCCTCTCTATTTGTCCTGTTTACCATTATCATTGAAAGTGAAAGTAAAAAAAAATCCCAAATTTTGGGTTGTCCCCAGAAATCTTCCAATTGGAACACTGGGGCCCCCAAGGGATTCCGTTAATTTGCAGTGGTTTCCTCTCACTTCCTGTTTGGCTATGGGACAAGAAGTTAAGGCAAATCTCCCCAAGGGGACACAGATGGCAAAAAAAAAAAAGTGACAGGGGTTGTAGCCATCCTTTGTTCTATCCAAAGTGGATAAAAAACATTTTGCCTAGTTAGCTCTACTTTAGGCTGATAGCTCTAGTCATTCGAATCATTCTCTCAATAGCTCAGCTCAGCCTGCCCTCCATCCCAGAATTATTGTGATTTACATTAAGGATTGAGATGCTAGAATGCTGCTGATTCACTGCTGGGAGGGGGAGGAGAGAGGGGGCTGAGTTGGCTTAGAAAATTTGAAACCTTTGTTTTGAATTTCAGGATGAATTTCTCTACGGTGTCTTCAGGTACAGAAGCACAAGATGGGGAAGGACTGGCTGAAACTTTGCTCAAGAGGATCAGGTAAGGTTAGTGTGTGCATCCCAAACTAGACAAAAAAATAAGACTAATATAACAGAACTGAACAATGTGTTCAAGAAGAGCCTTCTGAGCACCCTTTACTGTTGTATACTTTCATTCCCCCATCAACACCACTTTTCCTACATTGCTCACTGCACATGTGTTTTAGATAAAAAAAAAAAAAAAAAAATATATATATATATATATATATACATACACACACACGCACACGCACACACACACACACACACACACACACACACTATATAACCAAAGGTATTGGGATGCCTGCCTTTACACGCATATGAATTTTATTGGCATCCCATTCACTGGAAGCAGTCTCCGCTTTAATTCATCCTAAGGCTCGGTTCACACTGATGCGATGCGGGAAGGCTGCGAATTCGCAGCCTGTTCCCGCATCGCACACGCACCCCCGGCAGTTCACACTGCCATATGCGATCCGCTGGGGGTGTCAATGTAATCTTAACGACACCCCCAGTTTGATCGCATATCGCAGTGCGATCGTGCAGTTCGCACAGGATCGGATCGCACAAGTGTGAACCGCTGTGCGATCCGATCCTGATGCAGCAGCAAAAATGCCTCCTGTGCGTGTTTGCTGCGGGTGCGATGCGAATTTAGCCATACAAACTGTATGGCTAAACTCGCACAGCACAGCTGATCGCATGTCATGTCGGAGCAGTGCGCTCTGACATGACATGCGAACCCCGCACACGCAGTAGTGTGAACCGGGGCTCAAGGTGTTTTATAGGGTCTATCTGCGCAGTCCTGTTGGAACAGGAAAGAGCCATCCCCAAACTTTCCCAAAAAGTTGGGAGCATGAAATTGTCCAAAATGTCTTGGTATTCTGACACCTTAAGGGTTCCCTTCACTAGAACTAAGAGGCAAGCTCAACCCCCAAAAAACAACCCCACACAATAATCCCCCCTCCACCAAATGATTTGGACCAGTGCACAAGGCAAGGTCCATAAAGTCGTGGATGAGTGAGTTTGTGATGAATTAGAGCAGAGACTGCGAGCCAAGCATTCTTATCCACATTGGTGTCTGACCTCACAAATGTGCCTCATGGAAGAATGGTAAAACATTCCCATAGACACACTCCTAAACCTTGTGGACAGCCTTCCCAGAAGAGATGAAGCTGTTATAGGGTGGGCCAACTCAATATTGAACCCTACGGACCAAGTCTGAGAACACTGAAGAAATTACACTTTGCTACAATGTAAAGTAGTGAGTGTACAGCTTGTATTACAGTGTAAATGTCCTGTCCCCTCAAAATAACTCAACACACAGCCATTAATGTCTAAACCGCTGGCAACAAAAGTGAGTACACCCGTAAGTGAAAATGTCCAAATTGTGCCCAATTAGCCATTTTCCCTCCCCTGTGTCATGTGACTCGTTAGTGTTACAAGGTCTCTGGTGTGAATGGGGAGCAGGTGTGTTACATTTGATGCTATTGCTCTCACTCTCGCATACTGGTCACTGGAAGTTCAACATGGCACCTCATGGCAAAGAACTCTCTGAGGATCTGAAAAAAATTATTTTTGCTCTACATAAATATGGCCTAGACTAGGCTAGGCTATGGCAGCACGGTGGCCAAGACCATACAGCGGTATAACAAGACAGATTCCACTCAGAAAAGGCTTCTCCATGGCCAACCAAAGAAGTTAAGTGCACATGCTCAGCGTCATACCCAGAGGTTGTCTTGGGGAAATAGACATATGAGTGCTGCCAGCATTGCTGCAGAGGTTAAAGGGGTGGGGGGTCAGCCTGTCAGTGTTCAGACCATACACAGCACACTGCATCAAATTGGTCTGCATGGCTGTCGTCCCAGGAGGAAGCCTCTTCTAAAGATGATGCACAAGAAAAAGCGCAAACAGTTTGATGAAGACAAGCAGACTAAGGACATGGATTACTGGAACCATGTCCTGTGGTCTGATGAGACCAAGATAAACGTATTTGTTTCAGATGGTGTCAAGTATGTGTGGCGGCAGCCAGGTGAGGAGTACAAAGACAAGTGTGTCTTACCTACAGTCAAGCATGGTGGTGGGAGTGTCATGGTCTGGGGCTGCATGAATGCTACAGTCCATTGCGGGAACCATAACTGCCAACATGTACTGTGACATACTGAAGCAGAGTAGTATCCCCTCCCTTCGGAGACTGAGCCACAGGGCAGTATTCCAAAATTATAACGACCCCAAACACCCCTCCAAGACGACCACTGCCTTGCTAAAGAAGCTGAGGGCAAAGGTGATGGACTGGCCAAGCATTTCTCCAGACCTAAACCCTATTGAGCATCTGTAGGACAGATGGAGGAGCGCAACATCCATCAGCTCCGTGATGTTGTCATGGAGGAGTAGAAGAGGACTCCAGTGGCAACCTGTGAAGCTCTGGTGAACTCCATGCCCAAGAGGGTTAAGACAGTGCTGGGAAATAATGGTGGCCACACAAAATATTAACACTTTGGGCCCAATTTGGACATTGTCACTTAGGGGTGTACTCACTTTTGTTGCCAGCGGTTTAGACATTATTGGCTGTGTGTTAAGTTATTTTGAGGGGGACAGCAACTTTACACTGTTATACAAGCTGTACATTCACTACTTTACATTGTAGCAAAGTGTCATTTCTTCAGTGTTGTCACATGAAAAGATATCTTAAAATATTTACAAAAATGTGAGGGGTGTACTCACTTTTGTGAGATACTGTATATATATATATATATATATATATATATATATATATATATATATATATATATATATATATATATATATGTATGCAGGTATGCCCTGCCATGCAATCTCAAAAGTGCCAAAATAGAGTACAAAGATTTAAGTATAGTTTAACACAGTGAAAAGCAGTGGGGAAGCACAGAACGTCAAAACTCTGGACCAGCATAAGCTATTAATCAGTGTAAACTACATATTTCAATGTGTATTCTCCAGACGATTCACAAACTCCGCCACACTGGCTGCTACGAGGAGAAATCATTTAGTACAAAAACCGTCAGAACCAGAGCGGTTGCATCTGCCTCAGGCAAATAAAAACAGACTCGGCTCTCCTGTGACACAAAGACGGCAGAGAAATGGGCAAACACAGCCAGCGACAGCCATTCTATCTTTAAAGATGAAGATCTTACAATCTCTAAACATAAATATCAAGATACACAACAGCAACATAAAAGGAATAGAGAGACAAGACATTCCAGAAACACATTGAGTCGCTGGTTTCAACAGGAACAGAGTAGACAACCCTGGAAAGGCAACGTCCTAAAATCTAGATGATGAACTCCACTGATCTAAACTGGTCATATTCAATAATCCCAGTATTTTTGGAAACTCACCTTTCTGTAAACAAAAAAAAAGGTTATGGAGTTGATGTAGAACAAACAATCAAATACACGCAGATGATGCAAATTAAAGTCCGGAGACTTACAGGAAGAGCTGGCAAAGCAAAACTCGAATCGACTGCCAGAGATTTTCAACCAGTGCACCTCCAGACAACAGATTTATTATGGGTGTTCAGATAAAAGATGAGTTGATGTAGCACCTTCTTCTGTAATCAGTGAGCAAAGGATGATTGCTTAGGGTTGCGTAATGTTTCACAGGCTGCTGTTCTCTTACTACCCCTTGTTTTCTAAAGAATTGTAGAAGTATAGTGGGAGGAGGGCAGAACAGGCAGCCTGATTATTTATGGAACTGCAGCCAATCCCTGGGAAGGTGTGACCAGAAGATGGAGAGATGAGCCCATTAATAGTCTGAGGCTTGGGCAGCAGGATGCAGTGTTCTTGGGTCCAGCCCTGCAAGAGAAAACACCTGTGCATGGGATCTACCTAGAAAAGCAAAGCCCTTGCGAAGACACCGAGGTCCCAGCTAGGCTGAGCGGCGGGGGCCTTTTCGCAAAGAGAAAACACCTGTGCATGGGATCTACCTAGAAAAGCAAAGCCCTTGCGAAGACACCGAGGTCCCAGCTAGGCTGAGCGGCGGGGGCCTTTTCGCAAATCCACTGTCCGGGGATCAAGCTGTGTCAGGAGGAAGCTTGCTGGAGAGAGCCAGGAGGAAGTTGGTGGGAAAGAGTCCACGAGAGTCCAAGATAAATGAGTCTACATCTACCTTACTAGGAAGAGCATGGTGGATATCGGCAGGAGTGAGCTAATGACCCCCCCATGGCTCAGAAATAGTGACAGTGTGTAGCTTTGTGGGGGAGAACAAGTCACCAGCAACATAATCAATCCTAAAGCACATTCAGTGGATGCAATGCAGCCAGTGGCAGTTCATCGGGGTATCCAGTACTCCCTATCCAATTTCATGTTTTAGTAAAAACCCTAAAAATAACCCCTAGATTGTTTTCTGAGCCAATGGAAGAAGGAAGAAAATGCTGTGTGCTTGCTGTGTGTAGTCCAAAGGGGGGAATAGGACCAAATTCACCATCGGCTCCTTAGGGGTGTGCTCTATTCATTTAAAGGCTTTATCCAGCCTTCTTGTCAAAATTTGAGCCATGGGGGCACCTTCAATACTACCCAACCTGACAAACTTTGATTGAGAAATCAAAGAAGCCAATAAGAAAAAAGGCAGCCGAACAGTACCTGCAGCCAAGCAGCTACAGTCACTCTGTGGGCATTCTGGCAGCTGAGCGCTCTGGCTGAAAGAATGTAATAACCAGCACCCATCAATGCCGTTTCTTTTCTCTTCTCTTAATGCTGTATCTCTTGATAATCATGCTTACAGATTGTCAGCACTTCATCGGCTGTTGCTGGCATTGCTTGCCCATTTCTCAATCATCTTTGTGTCACAGGAGAGCCTGTTTTTTGAGTGGAGCATGTTTGTTTCTATTATATTTTTATCTTTGAAGGCAAAACCTGGTGGGAGCAATTATTATGCCAAATTATCTAAAGCATGGGAAGGGAGTTGAAATTTGATGGTGAATTTAGGACACAATAGGCTTCTGTTTATTTAACTTCCTTATCTAAACTATAAGATAACATATCAGCAGAATGTTTAATTGCATAGGTGGTTGCTGTAGAAAAATTGTTAAAACTTGATGAAAAGGAACCAATAACAAAATGCACAATACCCTTTGCGGTATTTACACACATATTTATCTGAATAAACCCTGGTGCAGAGAAACGTATATAGCAGGTGAGTAAACAATGCCATACCAAGGTTGGGATGCAAATATATTTCATTCCTAGAAAACCGCTAATGAGCCAAAAAATGGGTCACTGTTACATCTTAATACAAAATAGTTTTACTTCTAATTACTGCATAAAATAAAGCAAATAAATATATGAGATCTGGGCAGTGACATTACTCTCCTTTTTATATTTCTTGATGAGGACTTGACTCTTCCCATCACTGCTGCCATAATGATATCATATAGTATTAGCGCTAGCAATCATGTCCTATTTGTTTAATTCTACTTATATTCCAATAAAGAATCCATCAGGGAAGAGTGATGGGGTTATTAGCGATTCACATTTCCAATGTCCTCTCAAAAGTAAGACTGAATTTTGGCCAACTTATCTCACACAGGCTTTGCGAGTATCTGCAAATGATCATTTGCACTGGAAATTATTTAAGGGCCTTCAGGCTTTCCAGTTTTCATCTAAAGGTGCTTTTCCACTGCATGGAACCGAACGGTTCGGCTCGCTTTTGTGCTTTTCCACTGCTGTTACCGCATGGTACGGTGTAGGAACGGTTCGGTATGGTACAGCGGCGCTTTTCCACTGCATGGAACTGAACGGTACGGCTCTCTAAAACAGTACCACCTCGATTGTGGTTCCAAGAGGTACAGTACCGGTACCATATCCCACAATCCTTTGCATGCAGTCACTACTAGCCACTGATTGGTCAGAGAATCATTGTTATCCCACCCACTTAACTTTAGTACTACTTTAGTAGAAAAGCAAACCATACCAAACCGTACCGAACCGTTCCAACACCTTACCATGCGCTACCAGCAGTGGAAAAGCAAACAGGGCCAAGCAGGGCCGAGTAGAGCAGAGCCGGTACTTGCAGTGGAAAAGTGCCATATATGTCAGCCCCACTACTCAAACAATAAACATTTTTCAGGACCAATGGAGGCTGATATAGGAAATGCTTCTGTAGTATTAATTAAACCACATAGGCAAAAATCGACCTTTTTAACCAACATCTAATGGGAAGAAAAAATGATCCATGAATACATTCTAGAATCAAACTACCTAGTGTGCCTTTTGTCTCCATCATATGGAGGCAGCAAAAAAATGCTGCTTCCCGACCAAACACTGCAGTGGTCTGAGTAACAGTCACATCCTTCAGCAAGAGCTTCCTCACAATTTTATTGCAGAGGCATGCGTCTGACCAGCTCATGTGAATTACTGGGAGAAGGGGGTCTTTTCTTATTGCAAACTCATATTCAGACACTCCACAAAGTTTCTATAAAAGCAAAGTGGTGATAAAGCTCATAAAAACTGGATTTTTGTCTTACCATAAATTCCATTGAAGGACACAGGAAGCCTTTTATCTGTGGGTTATACTGCCACGTAATAAAGGATTGGACACTGGCAAGCAATAAATAAATGTAGACCAGCCCTGGATAATCCCTTCTACTGCCAGCATGCTGCAGTTTTGTAGTAATAATCCCTATTAGATTGTAAACTCGCAGTAGCAGGGCTGTCCTAACCCCCTTGTATTGAGTGGTTTTGTTGCTGTGGTGTCTCCCCTTATATTGTAAAGCACTGTGCAAACTGTCGCCGCTATATAAATCCTGTATAATAATAATAAAGCGGTACCAAGGCTTCCTCAGCTACCCAGAAATGGTGGAACAGGAAGTCAGATTACTCTTACAGGGTCCATTGCAAAAAGGGAATCCATTTTTTTAAAGGAAGCAGTGGCTGAAACATATCCTCTCACATACAGACAATGGAGGGAAATTTCCTGTTGGTGAACTGGAGATAGACAGATGGACAGGAGAACTAGGGTCCTAGTTAAGGTGAAAGGCAAAAACAACTTTAGGCACGAAGGAAGTTCTGGGCCTCAGCACCACTTTGTACCTATGCAAAACCAGAAGGAGTGCTTAGCAGAGGTTATGACTACAATGAATACCACCTTGCAGGTGAAAGTAGAGAGAGAAATACCTCTGATGACTATAAACAATGGTTTCTGAAGCACATATAGAACCAGATTTAGATTCCATAGATTCATGGAATGAACAGGGCAGGACTACATGGGAAACTCCTTGTACAAATGTCTTAATAAAGGAATGGGAGTTATGACTGTGTTGTGGTAAGACAAGTAAGTAACACAAGTAAGTGGTAAGTGGAAAGGTCTCAAGTAATCTCAAAACCCATATAGCTGGTAGCGGGTGAGGGTCTACAGGTCAGAGGGAATCAAAGTCACTGTAGGTGGACAGCAGGAATGGATCTAGTAGTTAGGTTCCTGGTGGCTCTTTGCCAGCAGGGGCAGAAGAGGGTAAGTGCTTTCTCAATCAACCCCTTGGCATTAACCCCTTCCACAGCAAAGTCGGCAGAAAATGGGGTAATGTTAGAGTTGCACGGTAAACCTATGTAAGTATAGGAGAAATGGTGTCCAGTACAAACATAAATCATGTAAATCTTCACTTTATTAGAACAACACTAAAACAATGCAGTTTATTTGACTGAGGTAGCTCCTGGTGCTCGGCCCAAACAGTCTACTCACTGCGTAAGTCTTCAGAGACAGGGCAGGCACTAATGCAATGCCAGTGGCTTTAAACCTGGATAGTGCTCTTCAAAAGCCAGGCTGAGGATGGAAGCTCTTGGGAATTGCAATGCAAAAGATAAGCTCTTGCAGTAATGTAGAGAAGAATCTTAATTGAAAAAAAAAAAAATCTTGAAGCGTAAGAAAAAAAAGTGCTAGCAAATACAGATTTGTCTTCCTAAAGCGGAGCTCCACCCATAAGGGGAAGTTCTGCTTTAAGAACTCCTCCCCCCTCCTATGCATTCTTCTGGGACATGTCACAAGTCCCAGAAGATTTCCCGACCATTCAGGAGACACAGCATGACTCGCCCATGTGAAGTGCACACCCGGCTCCACAGTTGTAATGCTGGCGCCGGGGTGCGGAGAGGGAGAGAAGCGATAATTCGGACGGCCACATCGCTGGATCCTGGAACAGGTGAGTGTGTGTTTATTAAAGGTCAGCAGCTACACTTTTTGTAGCTGCTGACTTTTAATAAACACAAAAATGACTGGAACTCCGCTTTAACAGCATAGTTGAAGACCATCCTCCTAGGCCACTACCAAAGAACTGAGGCACGCAGGTAGTAGGAAGGGTTATTCTGGGCTGGCCTACAGTTATTTTATTTGCCAGTGTCTGTTTCTAATGTAGGCAGCAGTATAAATTAAAGGTGTAAAAAAAATGCCTGTGCCCCACAATGGACAAAAAATAAATAGAGGTTGTTAGACCTATGTCTGATTAACGTAAACTTCATTTGGGGCATTAATGAGTCCCTGCAGTTTGCAGAGGGTTTCAATAAGCCTAATATAAATAGAGGTCACGCCAACCTCTCTAAACATGAGATAGCAGGGTATAGCCTAATGAAGCAATTATGGTAAGCTCTTGTAATTATGACACCTTCATTGGGACCACTAGTCCACTGAACACCCAATTAAAACTAATGGCATAACTTTAGAACAGGAAAGAATGGTGAGGGGTTGGAGATTCACCATTTCTAAATTTCCTGATTGTCAATGTCACCAAGAATGAAAATCTACTAATTTAATCTACAAGCTGAGGTTCGCAGGCATGGACCATAAGGTTTGTTCTTGGATAGAAAACTGGTTACAGGGGAGTGTCCAAAGAGTGGTGATAAATACTGTGTACTCAGATTAGTCTCGAGTGGTAAGTGGGGTACATCAAGGCTCTGTCTTGGGACCAATTCTGCCTAATTTATTTATAAATTATATATAGGATGGGATAAACAGCTCAATTTCAGTTTTTGCAGAAGACAAAAAAAGGCTGGGTAATAACATTACATCAGGATTTAGAAACTTTACAGAAAGACCTGAACAAAATAATGGGGTGAGCAACTACATGGCAATTGAGTTTTTTTTCATGTGGAGAAATGTAAGGTGCACTTGGAGACTAAAAAACATAAATGGAAACTACTCACTAGGGGAGAACCTTTGGGGGAATCAAGGATGGAGAAAGATCTGGAGGGCCTAGTAGAAGACTAAGCAATAGCAGGCAATGTCAAGCTGCAGCTACCAAAGCTGGCAGAATTTTAGCTTGCATAAAAAAGAGGATATACTCTAGAGATAAAACTATAATCCTGCCACTTTATAAAACATAAAACTCTAGCTTGGCCACATTTGGAGTATTCCGTCCAGTTCTGGTCACCATTCCTCATAAGGGATGTGCTGGACTTGGAGACAGACCAAAGAAGGGCAACAAAATGAATAAGTGGACTGGGGGCCTCAATTATGAGGAACTACTACAAGTACTAAATTTATTCTCACTGGAGAAGAGACGCTTGAGAGGGGACATGATAGATTTACAAATACCTCAATGGTGATCTCAGTGTAGGAAGAAAACTTTTCAGTCTTTGGGAGTGTAAGAGGACACAAGGCCACACAATGAGAGTGGAAGAGAAGCGGTTTAACCTTAAGCTGCGCAAGGGGTTTTTCACTGTCAGGGCGACAAGGATGTGGAACTCTCTTCCACAATTGGTGGTGTCAGCGGGGAGTTTTGATATTTTTAAAAGACTCTAGGGTGTGCATCTTGAAGAACACAACATACAGGGATATGGGAAATGATTATCAACAATGACACACGTACACCTACACAGGATGAACTGGATGGACTATTGTCTTTATTCAACCTTACCTACTATGTAACTATATGTAACTATGAAAATGAGGCTAAATTCAAAATTGTGAGTTACCACCAGTAATACAGGGGATATCTTCCAATGGGGACACATGTTCAGTGACAGCTGTCTAAGAGGGGATTTTGCTCACAGGTAAGTACTTGCCATTATTCACCCCCCTCCCCCCAGCCAAAAAAATATTTACTCACATTGCATTGGTAAAATTAACAACAACCTGAAGTGGGTCTTTAAGTAATTTATAATTCAGCAGCCATGCATATTATCATTTCTCATTCTTACTACCCGTTTAAAAAATAATCTGTAAATGTTGCTAGTTGCATCACTTAAATATCTCTTATAGGTACACTGTGCAGTAGCAAGTTACTTCTTCTTTTACTCATGTATCATGCTGCTGGCTATCATCTGTCAAAATAACAGTGCCGTAGGGGTTATTTGTGTCCTTTTACCCCTTGCCAGCCCCCCCATGCAGAGTGCAGCTTCTCCTCTATACACATGGCTTTCCGGCTGCCAATGTGTATTTTAGGATTAGTGCCTGTGTAATACACTAAAGCGTACACAATAATACAATGTACTGCAATACAAAGCAAGCCAATCTCTGACTCTACAAAGCATTCACTTACATGAAAAGCACGTTTTATTCTTTTTGTTTCATAATTGAAATGACATTTTATGGCTTATCAAATCTATGCACACATTGCTCACTATAACTAGTCTTAGGACAAATGTTCTAGGCTGATGTAAACATTTTCCTTGATAAAAACCATAAAAAAGGACTTTATGGAGCTCTTGTAATCTTTTGGCAAAGAGCTAAGATTTAGGACTATCAACAATGCAAAACAATAGCTTTGCAGCCATTTGTTTGAGGTATCAGCATATTCCCATTTAAATTGCATACATCACATAAAAAGAGATATATGAGCCTGTTAGTGACACGTCTGCCTCCAAGACATCTGTTGGTAAGAAGCATAGATGTCAAACAAACACACCAACACAAAGTTCCACTGAACTAAATTAAAGAGAGGTTACCTGTATGATCAATGACCTCTTTTGCTCACACCAAAGACTTCCAAGTCTGGAACAATGGATGTAGCAGGTCTTTGTAACCAATACAAGCTGTCATGACAATACTACTGCCATCCTGCCATCACTATGCATATTATATAAGGAAACATGCAAAGTATACTAACTCACAACAGCCAATCACAAATTTGCCTTTCACTGACCTGACTACAGGTAAAGATTATGTAACATCTAATTACTAAATTCTCATCTAAACCTTAAAATGCCGCAAAGACGCTACAAGAGATCAGCAGGCCCTGAAATACTAAAAAGGATGAAAACAAAAACAAGAGAAAACAAGTATTTTATCTTTTAAAATGGCAGGTGTTTATAACGCATAATGCTTTAGCAAACTGACATTATTCAGTTATGAGGCACGGTATTATTCATATGTAGTACAAAAAAATTATTAAAACAAGCAATCGCTGCCCTTTGTAGCTGCATGTACTGTGAAATAATTCATCTTCAAAGATCACAACAGAGACTCTGATACTTTTAATGCTTAGTTTACATTTGCAGCTGCAAGCTTTACAAATGCAGCCTGATGGGGGGGGGGGGGGGGCGAAAACATGCCAAGGTCACAATTCTTTGCTTCAGTGCAGAAAAATGTATCCCTCTGTTGCATTCGGCCAGCTGCTAAAGAAGAAGTCCACCCTAACACTAAAATCGCTACAACTACAGGCATTCACAATCTAAGACTAACCTATCTAGCCCTGTAAAGAAGAAATCAGTATACACACCTTTTTTGAAGCCGCTTCAGTCTACAGCGGCGGAAGCTCTGCAGAGGAGACAGCCGACATTTCACGGCTGTGAAATGAATGGGAAGTGCTGCCTCCTCTGCACCCGCCTCCACAGAGAAGCTGCCACTGACAGCTCAGTGTGGGACCGCATCAGAGTGGCTTTAGAAAAGCTATCTATACTGAATTCTTCTTTACAGGGCTAGATAGGTTAGTCTTAGATCGTGGATGCCTATAGATATAGCAATTTTAGTTTTAGGGTGGACTTCCCCTTAAAGTTAATACAGCCAAACACAAGGCTTTTAGTTGTTGCATAGTATTCCAATTCAAAAAGCCTGTTCAGCTACCAAAAAAAAAAAAAACAATAAAGGAATTCAGGAGGTGGGAGTATAACATTCTAAATGTGTGTCAGCAACGAAGCCCCACTTCCATTGTTGATCGCTCTTCAAAGAGCAATGCAGGTGTAAACAAGACCGAAGAGCTTTAACAACCTGTGTATTTACATTAGAAGGCTGGCTGGCTGTCATGATTCTGCTTTCATAGAAAATAAAGTCGACATTTGAAGATGAATTTCCACAATGTTATAGCTACAAAGCTAAATAAGAACTTGTTTTAAAGTGCTGTTGCTGAAAAGTCAGAATATGTAAACAGTGGGAGATTTACTAAAACCGAAGAGAGCAAAATCTGGTGCAGATCTGTACAGAAACCAATAATCTTCCAGGTTTTATTCTCAAGGCTAATCTGAACAAGCTGACGTTAGAAGCTGATTGGCTGCCATGCACAGCTGCCCCAGATTCTGAGAACTCCAATTTTAGTAAATCTCCCCCTTAATTTGCATAGGCTAGGCAGAGGTTCATTTGTGGCATACATAAAATAATTTTCGAAAGAATACAACAGATTTAAAAATCACTAAAAAAAAAAAAAAAAAAAAAAAGTAGTATGCTACAAGTGGGCACCACAAAGCAACTCATGTATTATGGAAAATGGAAAATTAAAATAGAGAGAAAAAAAAGAAAGCGATAGATATTGATCTCTCAATCTTTCTCTCTTTATGTATGTGTACACATGAATAAATCACAGTGCATTTATATGATTCTGGTTACTGGTTATTGGTAAATAATTAATTCTAGAAGAATACCTCAGTCATAAAGATTTATATGAGAAGATGACCAATGTGGCCAATAGCAACTATCATTGCTCATCAGCCAGAACCATTACAATGGCAGAGACCTAGTTTCTTTGGACTGCTGGGGTAGATTTACTAAAACTGGTGCACCCAGAATGTGGTGCAAGTGGTGTATAGTAGCCAATCAGCTTTTAACCTCAGCTTGTTCAATTAAGCTTTGGCAATAAAACCTGGAAGCTGATTGGTCTCTATGCAGAAGTGAGCCTGATTTTGCACTCTACAGCTTAGTAAATAAACCCCTACTGTGCATTGCATTAGTACATGAGTTAATTGTTGAACTGGTAGTGATTCAATGTCTAACTAATTGATTTCATAAAGTGTCACAATGTAAAGTGATTCAAACTAACCAAAAAAAGATTTTAGTAGTATTAAAAGGTAGGTGGTTGCTTTTAGTTTTCACTCTTTACTTCCTACTATTAACCGCTTTAAACTTTCCACCAAAGACCTTAGAAAACTGGGAGAAAGATGCATGAAAAGTCTTACAAGCTTCAGGCTCTCTCTCTCGCTTTGATCAGGCTCTTGCTACTCAGCATATTCCACCTGAAGATGAAATATGTTACTGTGTCTAGCGCAAGCCTGTTATACTTGTTTAACTAAACCACCAGCCACCATCCCCTGCGAGTTCACTGACAGAACGTAGGAGAACTGTCTGTATGGAAGGAATGTAACTAGGCAATTAACAGCCAAAATGAAGCTTATATAACACTATACGGAGCAGCAGGATGATTTATGCTAAATGTTGTTAGCCGTCAATGAAAACAGAAAAGGAGCTGGTAAAATGACAAAATGTA
The DNA here is from genome assembly GCF_965119305.1 of Pelophylax lessonae. Lineage (NCBI taxonomy): Eukaryota > Metazoa > Chordata > Amphibia > Anura > Ranidae > Pelophylax > Pelophylax lessonae. Next base: position 776,600,576 of record NC_138768.1, on the reverse strand, counting down.
TTGGCTCAACTCAATAGATTTAAAAGGCACAATTTTAAATACCTACATTTCCTCGTCAGGTATGATTATAAAGAATCCTACGTTTTAAAGTTGTACTTTGTACTTTTTTTTTAATAAGCTGCCTTTTCTTACCTTGCATAATCATGGCTAAAACTATTTTTCCTAACCTGGCCGGATTTGGATTTCCACTTTAGATGCCGGTTCACACATATGCAATGTCAGACATTGCATGTGATTCACAGCGCATTGCTCTGCAAATCACATGATGTCTGTGTGTTGCAAAATCAGCCATACAGATTGCGGACCAAAGTCGCACAGGACTTTTTTTTTTATCTGCACCAGAATCGGATCCCATGGGTGTTCACACCTATGCGATCCAATTTCTGTCCAAATGACAGTTCGCACTCGATATGCGAACTGATCTGGGGGTGTCGTTAACTTTGCATTGACACCCATAGCAATTCGCATGTGGCAGTGTGAACTGTCTGCGAGTCGAGTGCGATGCGGGAACCCACAGTGATTCATAGGGTTCCCGCATCGCATATGTGTGGTCCGGCACTAAGTAATAATTGCTTTGTGTAGCAGTTATCAAAGTTGAACGCTGTAACTGTTTTTTTTTTTTTTTTTTTTAAGTAAAGTTAATCTTTAAGTTTATTTCCCTCCTCCTCACAGAAAAAAATAATTTTCTGTGAGATCCAAAACTGATAATGTCATTAAAACTACTGCTGTTTTTTTAAAAAGCAAATTAATAATAGAGGGGTAGTTTAAGAGTTCTTATAATCATAGAAAATAAATGGCAAAGGAAAAAAAAGTTCTCCTTACCTGCTGTTCCAGAGAGCTCCACACTTAAGGTTCGTTCAATAGTCTTGCTCTCAAATGGGGAACCCTTGGGGTCACTGGAAGACAGCGCATATTTATAAAAACAAGCTGAAATGGAGCTATTGTAGCCAAGACGAGAAGACACCCATCCCTTGCCAACAAAGCTTGCCGATGCTCAATACTTACTTTGGTGACTCGGGTGTCAAAGGAAGTGACAAACTCATTGACTTGGCTGGAAATAAACAGAAAAAACCTCCATAAATACAACTCAACCATGGGTACTTTGTTGCCATGTTCTACATTACCCATTTATTTACATCATTTATAATTCATACAACTCTTTGCTAAGGTGTAAAAACCAAGTAAAGAAAGAGCTGAATTGTTACAGCAGTAGTAATCATCCTTTATTAGCCCTCATAGACATTTTTATTTTTTAGCTGCATTTTGTTTTGAGGTGAGCAATGAAAGCCTACATAATTCTCTCAATAAAGATCTCTATTATGGTAAGTGGGTTTTCTAAAATATATTCTAAATAGCATCGGAACAACTGATTTCATTTATTGCTTGGAGTTACTAGTTGTGTACAAATGGTTAAAGGTGAAACACATACACTCCATAAAACACCTTTTAATAAACATAATGTTCCAAACATACACCCAAGTGTATGTGTCCATAGGCATAGGGGTTGATTCTCTAAAAGTAAATAAGCTGTTCACTTTGTAAGGGCATTTTCCGTTAGCTTAGTGAATGTGGTAGAAATTTACTTAGCAAAGAATATCCTCTCCCAAACAAGGAAGATTAAAAAAAACTGTATTTTTGTTGGCTCATGATTGAATAAAGGAAGCCATGGAGTTGATTTACTAAGCCTGGAAAGTGCAAAAAGCTGGTGCAGCTGGGCATGGTAGCCAATCAGCTTCTAACTTAAGCTTGTTGAATTAAGACAAAAAAAACCTGCAAGCTGATTGGGTTCTATGCAGACCTGCACCAGATTTTGCACTTTCCAAGTTTAGTGAAACAACCCCAGAGCTTGGTGTCAATAACTTGCAAAGTGAAAATTCCCTTGCAAAGCAAAGTAATACCATTGAGCAGCCTATTTGCCTTTCATAAATCCACCATATAGTCTCAATTGTTTAGTGAACCATTTTCTGCGTACCTAAATATCAGTTTACTCTTTGTTCTCATTGTGTCAGAAGAACAAATAGCAAACATGATAATCCAGGAACCCTATAGTTACCCCAAAATGTATTTCTGGTATTCTAACCAATTTGTTTCTAGCTTTTTCCATAACAAGGAAGAACAATACTTGATTGGTAGCCATTGATATTCCACTACTCCTTTCCTTTAGTCTAAAAACTTGAGCTAATTCCTATTACTTGTTGCCCTGAACAACAAAATTTTGATTTCCATTTTACAATATTAAAAAAAAAAATGTGCCTACTTGATATGGACAACATTACTGCTCTTTATTGTATACTTTTGTGTTTGTGACACATCGTGATAAGATATAGTTCATATTCCTATCGCACACCTTCCTGGTTTGTAGGCTCGTGTATTTTGGGTGCTGAAGCGATCACCAGTTGGCAACTGGATTAGTTACAAGTAAATACATATTCGCCAGCACACCAAGGCTCTTGCAAAAGCAGTCCAAAACTTTATTGAAGTTACGATCACATAAAAAATAGTGCAACGTTTCGGAGCCGCACATGCCTGACGAAGGGGTCCTGTGCGGCTCCGAAACGTTGCACTATTTTTTATGTGATCGTAACTTCAATAAAGTTTTGGACTGCTTTTGCAAGAGCCTTGGAGTGCTGGCGAATATGTATTTACATCGTGATAAGAGACAGCTCCCCCTCCCTGCTATGTAGAAGTTTGTCTCGAAAACCCAGCTACAAAAGTAAAACATCATAAACACTAAAAATAATGTGTGCGCCAACTCACTGGATACTGAGGAGGATGACTATACCTATCGTCTGTGACCCGTGATCTCCAATTAACTGCAAACAACTGATAGCTGAAGTAGCAGCAAATGTTAAACCCAATCTCATGTCCTCCATTCAAATTCTTATCTCCTAACATTTTCAAGATCATCAGTTCTTGCTACTACTGAATCTAGGACATAGGCCCTGGAACAGCATGCAAGAGCTATTAATGACACCATAGACTCCTACCTATTAAAAATAAAACACTTCAAAAATGTCAGTCCACCTTGTGGGGGAAAAACCTCCACCTAGTAGGCATACCTGAACAATCGGGTCCTTTCTAACTCCACAAGCTCGTGGCACATATGTACCTGCGTTCCTAGGCCCCCTGGACCCACTGAAAGTGAAGCATGCACACATCCCTCATTCAATGGGCCTACTGGGCACAAATACATCTCATTTTGGACAGCCACAATTTGCAATTCTTCCCTTCACCCATATTTGCTTGGCCATGGTGGAGAAGAGACTAAAGTACTCTCTAATGTACTTGGCTGCTCTCAGCCCAAGGAGTGACCACACAAGAGCAGATTCAACCCAAGAATCAGTTTAGGGGGGGGGGGGGTGGGTTTACTAACCTTTGATTGAATAACATATGCTATATCAGGGTTGGACGTGAAATACACATCACTACAGCAACCATTCTCATAATATAGCCTTGCAACTAAGTTTGTGCAAGTCATCCATATTCAATTGTATCACATATTCTTTTATGACATAAAGCTTGTCCCCAACACATTTATAAATCAAAAATGTATTATTTTCTATAGTATAACTAAGGTTTACATTTACATTTCTTTGTGAAATCTACAATAAAAAAAAAAAAAAAAAAGCCTGCTAGACGTTGAATTTGCTTTGCACAAACCTCTGCTTCTCTTTCACTCCTTTTTTTTCTTCCACCAAGTTAGCCAAACTCTCCAGTGATTAAAAAATACTAGCCTTTTGTTTTAAAACTAAACAAGACTAATGGTTGATTACTGCTGCCTCGGCTCTCATGGCCACTGAAGCAGTCGAAGATATTATACTACGGGCTCTGAAGCTTTTGCAGACTAGAATAAACATGTTGGGATGAAGTATAATGAATACAAATAATGGTCCCACACAGGCTGCATATGAAATCACGACATACATAGAAAGTATCAAATTGAGACTCATGCCTCCCATAAAGTAGGAACCCAGACTAACCAGAATGCAATCCATTACTTCTATAAATAATGTCTATGGTGTGTGCTAGCTGCTGATCTCAAACAAGTGCACGTCCCCGTATGGGCAGCACAGGGTTAAGCTTTAAAAATACTTAGCTTTTGTTCCAGCACAAAGATTACAAGTGGCAGAGGCTGTTGAATAATAAACTCCCTTATATGGATTCTTTTCTTATCTCTGTGCTGCAATAAGGAATATATTATTTGATGCAAATCTCTTATGTCTTATATTCTGTGTTTTTTGTTGAGATTCCTGACATTTTCGTACATCTGCCCGAGGATAAAGATTCGTATGATGCTTTTATACATTGCCATTCCCAGGTATTGTTTTAAACCTAGAAGTGCTACTTTTTTTTTTCTTTTTGAAGTTTTTAATGTTTTCATAAGACAGGTAACTCCTTTATTCAGTAAAGCAGAAATCGGCCTCAATTTGCAAATTGCAATTGACATAATTGTTAAAGCTGAACTTAGTTTTTTTTTTGCAAATGGGATTTCATTTAGTGTTAAAATTATAACCTTTCAAATACAGATAACAAAGGCACACAAATTTTAAATCTGGAAAAACAAAAATAAAGATTTCAGTAAAATCTCTCTTTATATTAAAACTGCAAAGCCCAATTAATTTATTCAGCCTCCCTAAATATATCTTGTAAATAGTTTCCATTTAAGGAAACAGCTTATTGCCCTGCTTTGCATGTAGGAGTAAAGAGAGTTGATTTATAGATGAGTGTGTGTACACAGGAGAAAAAATTTGAAAGCCCTTCTGGAATTAGCATGTGGAAAATTACCCATTAGAAAGGCAAGCTAGCAATAAAAATAAGCGTAAAGTGCAATGGATATTTTCGGTGTTACATAAGGAATAGTAATGTAGCAAAGTGAGCCATCAGACATTAAAAAGGCAAAACTGCAGACACTTCACAGCAAAGCGTCTCTTGGGTTTGCACTGCAGTGATGGCAAGGGACTGGCTTATGACAGGTGTAGTACATTGTACGGTATTATGAACCAGGAAGGGATTCTGGATGTGTAGGTGGTTTACCCACTGATGTATCTGGACAAAGAAAGAAAGGAGCTGCTAGAAAAAAGAGCTGCAAGTATGAAATATCTAATAAATGAGTTCCAAGGGAACACCTACGATCTGCCTGTGCCACCATACCTTATAGAGATACTTAAAACTGAGAGGTGCCTTTACTTTCAGGACAATTTTATTTTATCCAGCCATAAATATTTAAATCCACCTTTTTCCATCACATCTGGACAGTGCTTTTGAACAAGTATACTGTAGATCAGAGCAAGCAGTTTCCACGTATTTCAAAGACAGGAAAGAAAATGCCAGAAAATGTTTTGAAATGTCCCAATTGGGAGCATTTTCCCCCAAGTATCCAAGGGATTGTGTAGATGGGAACATGCAGCATGCTTTCAGGTGCACTCAGCTTTCATTTTAGATCAGTTTGAAATGCTTCTGAGTTATATCTGAATATTTCTGGTGTTTTTCTCTACCTTCTAAGCTGCATTAAGGCGCTTTAAGCTGCTTTTGCATCCCCATTGGGTTGTATGGGGAGAAATGCAGTAATGATGTGAACAAAAGCTCAGGTACCGCTCTTCATGTTGCCACCCCACTTCCATATAACAGTCAACAGTCAACAATGCATAGGTGATGAAACATCATATATACAGAAAATAAAATCCTAAAAGAATGAAAGGAAAAAGGGGCATTTTATATGCCCCCTTTTTCCTCATGGGAAAATGGCAGGGAAACATTTTTAGTTTAGTCAGAATTTGGAGGGAATTAGTCTGTCAGGATTTACCTCAGGAAAGAGCGGGACACTGCCTGGAGATAGCTCCAGGAGGTGGGATTAAGAGTATCCTGACAGGTGATAGGTTAGTGGCAGAGAAAGTTCTGGAAGGTCTGGAGAGCCTATATAAGGGCAGTGAGGTCTCTGAGGGGCTCATTCACCTCAAGAAAATCCCAGTGTTCGTCTCCCCACCCCCCCTCCCCTTATGTCGCGGCTGTTTTTTATGTGGTATGTAACCTTTGCAATTATGCAAAAGGTGGACTAATGTGTTAGATTGGAGATTTGGTTTTAATAATAAAGACAATATTAATTTTATGGTTGCAGCCTGAGCTTTTTATGGCTAGGCTGGGAGTTCTTTTAATAATAAAGAAATTTTATATTTATGGTGCAGCCTGAGCTTTTTATGGCTAGGCTGTCTGTGGATGTTTTGAGAATTATTTGAGTCTTTATTATTTATTTATTTGATGTTTTTTAACCAATAATAAACAGCCGCGGCCAACATTTTTAATCCAATATTGAGTCAGAAGTTTTTATTATATTTAAGGTTTAGAGTTAAGACAAATACGGCCTATTATCCCATGGAATCCCCTTGTCATGCTTACCTAATCTCTTCTATTCAAATGCATACCAAGCTGGCCAAATCCCATTAACCACTGAAACTAGGACATTGCAAGTTGATAACTTGATACTAGACTGGACTGACTGGGGCTGATTTACTAAAGATAAATGGGCTGTTCACTTTGCAAGGGAAGTTGCACTTTGCAAGGCGCTTAGTGAATGAGGTGAAGCTCTGCTGCCTTCAATCATCCAATCCAGCAAAAATGCAAAGTGAAATTTAACGCATTTACTAAGCTCTGCAGAAAATCCCCTTGTAAAATTCAACTTCCCTTGAAAAATGAACAGCTTTTTTAGTAAATCAACCACATCCCGAGTTGCCTACTCTTGCTCCATTGCCAATTATTGATGCTCAGTGGATATCTGTCCAAGTATTATCATGTATGAGCATAATCTTGTATGAGCATCCCAAGTTATCATTAGGGTTTGAAAGGATATAAGAAAGAATTGTTACATTCTAGAAACATATTCCAGATGGAAACAAGGGGTGCCAGTTTGAACATTAGTGCAAATAAACTACAAGTCAAATCTTTACTAAGGAAACATTGGGGTTGTTTTACCAAAGGAGTAGCGAATGGTAAATCTGTGGTCACTTTGAATACCAATCATGTGCAAGGGAGATAAAAAAGTTTTTTTTTTATGTGCATAATCAGATGACTGATATGAATGCAGCTTCACTATATTCATGAAGGAACATGGACATACTCTACTCATTTAGTAAACCAACCCCAATGAACAGAAGCTCCAGATCCACTAAGGACATACAAAGTTAAATCTGCCATATTATCAGCCAAAGAACTAAAATGATCTTAAAATTCCGTACAAGTACAGCATAGCTGTGAGTCCCAGCACTACCTTGAAAATGTGGCTGAGGATGCAAGCAGGGCTTCTTTTTGGTGCATTTGTCAAGTCTGTTATTCGTCCTGCTCTCTGTTGATTTGGTCTGAGGAGAGTCATCATTTGCAGTCAGGTACTTAAGGAGCTCCGAGCAGGGGCGCCTCTGTGGCTTCTGCGGTTGACAAATGTTTCTGGGTTTATTGCTCCAACAGTTCTCGCTCTTCAATGTGAGGAAAATAGAGGGAACGAGGGAGAAAGAGAGAGCGATAGAGGAAAAGAGAGGGGGCAAGAGGGTTGAAGAGAAATGAAAAAAATAAAAAAAATAAAGAGAATGAAAGAGAATGGTGAAAAAAAGACCATAAAAGAAAGAGAGAAAAAAGAAAAGAAGGTGGCAGAGAGAAGGGAAAAAAATGAAATTAGTGAACAAAATCCCAGATGAAAAATATAAAAACGTGTCTCTTGTCTTTTATTAATTCTGTGAAGTGCTCACAATAACTGCACTGGGTCTATGATCTGTGAATAATTGTTTGCAGAACAAGGCAAGAAAATTGCATTTAAAATTCCCAAATGCTGCTTATACTAAATTTTATTTCATTCCTACATTGTCTCAATGTTATCCTCGGAAACAGAGGAGCATCTTGTTTTTACAGTCTCTTTTTAATAAAGTACGGGATTGAATCCACTTAATGTTTATTTGTTACCTGATGCTACAGAACAGCATTTCACAGCTCTCCTAAGTGTTCCTAAAATGCTATTGTGGACTGTAAGGGAACATTAATTAAACAGCGTTAAATTTGCCATGGATGTGCACTCTGTGCTAATGGTAAATAAAAAAAACTACCTATATATCACAGCAATACGCTGCTTTCTAACAGTCATCCCTGCTGGAAAATTCTGCTGATAGAAACAAAAAGTGCCTGTGATCTGCAAAGTAACCAACCAGTGTCAGCCGACATTAGTTCCTGTACGTATATATGGTTACCACACTGGCTTCAAAGTTAGGACTGTAGCCATGTAGCACTAGTGCCCCAGCATGCTCTCAGCGCATTTTCTCCCTTTGTTTGGGCTCTTGCTCACAGACATCTAAAAATACCACGTTCTTAAGTGTCCATTCACACTACCGCGACTTGTCAGGCGACTTGTCAGCCTGACAAGTCGCGGCCCGTCACAGTCCATTGTGTGCTACAGGAACCGTTCTAATAGGAGCAACACAAGTCGCTCCGACATAGGAAAAGGTTCCTGTACTACTTCGGGGCGACCTGGAGCGACTTGCATAGACATTCATTATATGAAGTCCGTGCAAGTCGCGCCGAAGTTGCGGTGCACGCAACTTCGCAGGTCACCCCCGAAGTCGTGCCGCGTTAGTGTGAACTGGCACTTAGTCATTCATGTGTTTTTTATTTTTTCTTACGCCTTGTTTTTAAGTGGGCTGTACACACAGGAGCTAGTGTTGCATATATATATATATATCAGTAAAAAAAAACAGCATTTCTGGCCAGTATTCTTACAACACACCCCCTTGATAAAAAAAAAACCCAGCAGAATTTTTACGTGTGCATCTGTGCATTTATGTTCATAAACTCATGTACTACACAACCCATCCTCTCATTTGTACTAAAGAACATTCTGCCAGGAAAATCTAATATTTATACATAAGTACAGTGTGCAAGAACACTTTGTGTGAGTCTTCTGTGTGCCTCTCTGTCATCCCATAATCTAGAAATTTACCGGTATTTGAACTGGCCCTAGAACATGTGGTAGAGACATTAGATCAGGGGTCTTCAAACTATGGCCCTCCAGTTGTTCGGGAACTACAATTCCCATCATGCCTAGTCATCTCTGTGAATGTCAGTGTTTTCCAATGCCTCATGGGATGTGTAGTTCCGCAACAGCTGGAGGGCCGTAGTTTGAGGATCCCTGCATTAGATTGTACATTTTTAGGCACTGATGGCTATAGGCCTCTGTACTCTACAAAGAGCTGCAGTATTATACAAATACATGAAATACATAAGCCTATCCAAGAAGGCCACAAAACTCTAATCAATGATTAAATCCTCAAACACACAACTGTCTAGTAATTCCCAGATGACACTGACAACTGATAAGATAACGTATCAGTTTTCTGCAACTTTTCAACTACTGTATATTGAAGGGCAGGTTTTATTGCCCTAAATAAATTACGAATGCAACCTGACAGGTAAGACAGCAATATGCACACATTTTTATATGAACCACAAATGTGATAATATTTACAATCTAGAGCAGGGGTGTAACCCTAGAATGTTGTAATAATGCCCCAGTAGGTGGTGCTTTACCACATCTACTAGAGCAGGGATTCCCAAACTACGGCCCTCCAGTTGTTCAGGAACTACAATTCCCATCATGCCTAGTCATGTATGTGAATTTCAGAGTTTTACAATGCCTCATGGGATGTGTAGTTCGGCAACAGCCGTAGTTTGGGAATCCCTGTACTAGAAACAACACAATTCACAACTCTTTCAATGCTGCTGTAGGCAGTCAATACACTCCATATCAGATAATTGCACACAGTGCTAAGAAGACACCTCCAGTTGCTGTAGAAACATTTTGTGAGAGTAGACCTTATAAAATATGATGATTTCAAAAAAGAGTTCCCCCAGCATCTGTCACTACCTCCCACCCTCTAAGAGACAATTTTTAATGCAAACAACTTCCACCAGAAAGAGTGATCTAACAATGCGCCTGATAGCTAGAGCACTTTGCATATGCAAATCCGGGAGACCCTTCGTTTATTAGAGCACAGTCTCTCTTTTCCCAATAATTATTCTAACACATTCCTATGTGGATTACAACTAATTTTCTACAAATATAAAGTAGAACAACCCGATTTAGACTATATACTCTAATACTCTTTTAGTTACTCTATACATATGCTCTATAGCAGCCTTTCACAACCTTTTCAACACAGAGGAACCCTTAAAAAAACTTCCCAGTTTCAGGGAACCCCTGCATAAAATTACTATATCTAGAACTCCTGATACATTGTGACAATCAGTCGGTAGAATGATCCTTACATTTGAGGTTATTGGGAAGAATTACCCCCTTACAGATAGCAAAACAGATCACTGGTGTTGATGGGAACTTAGCTGAGAGGCAGAAATTGCTCATTGGTCAAGGAACCCCTAGCAACCTCTGGAGGAACCCTAGGGTTCCATTGAACCCTGGTTGAGAAACCCTGCTCTATAGATACAAATGCCCTTTGGGTCAGTCATTTCATCTTTGCCTAATGTCCTCATATTTTTTAAAAGGAAGCTGTTTGGTCAGAACGAAGAGTATTTCCTGACTTCTTACCTAACCTTCTGAAGAACTAGTACGCAGGTTTTGGCACTTTTCCACTGCAAGTACCGGCTCGGCTCTACGCGACACTGCTTGGCCCGGTTTGCTTTTCCACTGCTGGTACCGCATGGTACGGTGTTGGAACGGTTCGGTACGGTATGGTTTGCTTTTCCACTAAAGTAGTACTAAAGTTAAGTGGGTGGGATAACAACGGGGTGGGTGGGATTCTCTGACCAATCAGTGGCTAGTAGTGACTGCATGCAAAGGATTGTGGGATATGGTACCAGGTATGGTACCTGTTGGAACCACAATCGAGGTGGTACTGTTTTTGAGAGCCGTACCGTTCGGTTCCATGCAGTGGAAAAGCGCCGCCGTACCGTACCGTACCGAACCGTTCCTACACCGTACCATGCGGTACCAGCAGTTGAAAACCACAAAAGCGAGCCGAACCGTTCGGTTCCATGCAGTGGAAAAGCGCCATTTGACTGCAGACTAACATATACCATTCTGTGAAGATAGCTGGTAATAAATAAAAATAAGGTAAGCAATGTGGGCCCTTACAGGTATATTTCTAAAGCATCCTGCCACTTTTGCTTTAAATCACAGATTACTGACAGCTATCAGCAGAGGACAGCTCAGCAGTGGCAAGAATAGTAGGGATGTCTATTCAAGATTGAGGGGGACCATAAATTTTACCTAGGGGCCTTAAAACTTTTTCTTACACCCCTACTGAGATTTTCCATAAATGTAATGTAATAGAGATATGCATGTACATTACTATACCTTTCATGAACTGTTATTCCATTTTATTTTAGCAGGATCAAAGGAAAAAGGCTTGTACCTTAACAGGTGCAGAGCTTGTTCTGATCCTCTGATTAGGGCTTGCATGGTTGTGTGCACTGAGTCCGACACATTCATTATAAATCAGCTGAGTGTTTGCTGGAGCCAGTAAGAGCTTCTTAAGCTAAAAAAAAATAAGATGAGAAAGGAGATATTACATACTAGCCAGGATTGCAATTATGTGTCTTAAGATATGGCACTGTTAGTTAAAATTAGTCATGAGAGATCATAGGAGTATACTTTTATGTGCGGGAAGTAATGCAATCAACGCCACATAAACACGGTTACAAGAGCTCGTTATAACACAGTGATCATTACATGGTTGGCTTTTACTGCAAGACAAAAAGCTCTGCTGTAATGGACAATCTGAGAAACGAAGCCTGCCGATTTCTAGCTGTTTAACTGTTGTTACTGCTGACTCCTGAGCAGATGCTGGTTAACGGAGCATGCTGGGACCTGTGGTTAATTAGCTGGGCTACTCAACAGAAAAAAAGAGGTCAAAATATGTGGCCACCAAACATCTTTTACCTATATCACATTGAGACGTTTTTACGCTTATACCCTACGAATGTATGAACAAAGGGTTGCTGGTAAAAAATGTCCCAACCCAAGCAATAGTTTACTACAGGGTCCAAGGGGCTGTCTGTCTCTCTGTGCCCATTGGACAGCTGTGATATTATCTAACCCTGATAATGTTAATATCTCATTGACTGGACCACAAGCAGTAAACATTTATGTATGATTTTATATTGGAATGCAACACCCTTTCATGGTTCTTAGTAAGATTTTAGTGTTACATAAAAAATATTATTTTTCCTCTGCAGTAGTTCCAAATCTACATTAAGATATGCTGGGAATTCTCTCTTCATAGCATGAGCCTGTTATAGTTCCCATAGGCAACGCATGAACATAACATTTGAGTTTTTATCAAAAAGTAGTTTGACGATAAAAAGGTCCTTCATATATTCACCACAAATACCCCTTTGTTTTGTTTTTACATACTATCATAAAGTTTGTGCTGTTGCTTTATTAGACTTACAGTAATACTAAACCCAGGAGCCTGCATTCACTATATCTGCTCTCCCACAGTGCACAGAACATGGAAAGGCAATTATTTTAGTAAATTTAAATGGTTAAATACCTTTTCTCATCGGAAGTATATAGCAGTCTTGTGACTTCTATCAGTGTCCAGCCAAACACTGGTTAAAGCTTGTAGGAGGAATTTTAATTCTTCTCTGACTGTCTTTGCTACAATGTAAAGTAGTGAGTGTACAGCTTGTATAACAGTGTAAATTTGCTGTCCCCTCAAAATAACTCAAAACACAGCCATTAACGTCTAAACTGCTGGAAACAAGTGAGTACACCCCTAAGTAAACATGTCCAAATTGGGCCTAAAGTGTCAATATTTTGTGTGGCCACCATTATTTTTCAGCACTGCCTTAACCCTCTTGGGCATGGAGTTCACCAGACCTCTACAGGTTGCCACTGGAGTCCTCTTCCACTCCTCCATGATGACATCATGGAACTGGTGAAGTTAGAGACCTTACACTTCTCAACCTTTCATTTGAGGATGCCCCACAGATGCCCAATAGGGTTTGGGTCTGGAGACATGCTTGGCCAGTCCATCACCTTTACCCTCAGCTTCTTTAGCAAGGCAGTGGTCATCTTGGAGGTGAATCTGCGGCCCAGTCTCCGAAGGGAGGGGATCATGCTCTGCTTCAGTATGTCACAGTACATGTTGACATTCATGGTTTCCTTAATGAACTGTAGCTCCCCAGTGCCGGCAGCACTCATGCAGCCCCAGACCATGACACTCCCACTACCATGCTTGACTGTAGGCAAGACAAACTTGTCTTTGTATTCCTCACCTGGTTGCCACCACACATGCTTAACACCATCTGAACCAAATAGGTTTATCTTGGTCTCATCAGCCACAGGACATGGTTCCAGTAATCCATGTTCTTAGTCTGCTTGTCTTCAGCAAACTGTTTGTGGGCTTTCTTGTGCATCATCTTTAGAAGAGGCTTCCTTCTGGGAGGACAGTCATGCAGACCAATTTGATGCCGTGTGTGGCGTGTGGTCTGAGCACTGATAGGCTTACCCCCACCTTCAACCTCTGCAGCAACACTGGCAGCACTCATACATCTATTTATCAAAGACTTATTTGGTTGACCATGGTGAGGCCTGTTCTGAGTGAAACCTGTCCTGGTTACCTGCTGTATGGTCTTGCCAACAGTGCTGCAGCTCAGTTTCAGGGTCTTGGCAATCTTCTTATAGCCTAGGCCATCTTTATATAGAGCAACAATTCTTTTTTTCAGATCCTCAGAGTTCTTTGCCATGAAGTGCCATGTTGAACTTCCAGTGACCAGTATGAGAGAGTGGGAGTGATAACACCAAATTTAACACACCTGCTCCCAATTCACACCTGAGACCCTGTAACACTAATCAGTCACATGACACCTGGGAGAGAAAATGGCTGATTGGGCCCAATTTGGACATTTTCACTTAGGGGTGTACTCACTTTTGTTGCCAGTGGTTTAGACATTAATGGCTGTGTGTTGAGTTATTTTGAGGGGACAGCAAATGTAAACTGTTATACAAGCTGTACACTCACTACTTTATGTTGTAGCAAAGTGTAATTTCTTCAGTGTTTTCACATGAAAAGGTATAATAAAATATTTTTTACAAAAATGTTAGCGGTATACTCACTTTTGTGAGATACTGTATAGAACGTGGTATTGAGACCCACCAATTGATTTCTATAGAAAAGAAATGCCAAGCCAACCAGATAAAACCATTAATTAAAAAAAAAAACTCTTGCCAATAACAATATTAAATCAAAATCTAATTGAAGGTATTTTAGAACCCGGAATAGGGGGACAGGATTTGATTCTCAACTGTATCTTTAATGTTTTTCATACATCTGGTGGGGAGATACTAGCATGAAAAACAGGGTTCTATGAGCTGGATTTTCAGAATCTTATCCCTGGAAGACATTCTCTTTTTATTCCTGTAGAGAAACCATAAAGTGGCAAATAGCATCACAATGATGGTGTCGCCAGGCCCCCTATCTCTGGAGGGCATTCTGTTCACATTCCTGTAAAGCACAGGTGTCAAATACAAGGCCCGCGGGCCGAATGCGGCCCCCCAAGTAATTTCATGTGGCCCTCACACCTCTCCTGCAGCTGCGGCACCCCCCTTGTCTCTGCCCCCACCTTGTCTCTCTAGTTGGCAGCAGAGAGGACAGAACTCCCTTTGCAAGATTCTTCTCTGTGCAGCTGAAGAAAGGCATGTCCCCCCCGCCTTCTCAGCAGTCCACAGCAGAGAGGAGGGCACCTCTTTGTGCAGCCGCAACACCACCTTGCCTCTGCCTCCCCTGGTCTCAGCATTCAGCAGACTCTGGAAGCTGACTCCAGCCCTCCTCTGGTTCTCCTCCAGACCCTGCACTTCTTCCCAGATCCACCAATATTTTCTTCCTGGCAGAAGCACAAGGTAAGGGGGTGCATTGTGATGTAAGTAAGGGTGGGTGACTCTTGACTTCTGATGGTGGGGGGGCTCATGACATCTTATGTAAGGGTGTAAAGGAGTGTGGGGTGCTCTGGACATCTTATCTTACAGATATAACCAGCCCTTTGAGGGCAACCATGATGCTGATGCGGCCCTCAATGAAATTTAGTTTGACACCACTGCTGTAAAGAAATCATAAAGTGTCAAATGGTATCATAATGATGGTGTCACCAGGCCCCTTAATGGAATCTTTGTGAGTATATATCAAGAATGCACCCCAGAGAAGGGAACCAGGGACTTCAGATCACAACACAATAAGAGTCGGGTTGAAGGAAGTCCTGGACAGCAGGTCCTCATTTAAGGGTAGAATTGCACTTTAAAAGTGTGCTAAAATAATTTTAACATGAAGATGAAATTAGACAACCTTTTCTTATGATAAGTTAGCTCAAGCAACCTTACATGTGACTGAGATCCACAGGGAGCTCCCATGACTTAGCTTAGTGAAAGGTGGGAAATTATTTTTGCATATAATACAGATAAAATAAAATGACCATGTGCACTATTTAATGATCTTATTTCCTTTCTTTGGCTTGTCATTCTTTCTCCTAACAGAGCTCAGAGACAACATCTCTAGTTACAAGAAAAGCTGCAATAAGTCTACATACATGTATGCGTAAAGGCAGCTTACACTGGTCAATAAAGCACTCTTGCCTTAAAAGTATTGAAACGGATAGTATTGATTATGGGACCAAGATCCCTTTACCAATCAATGACGGATGTTAAAAATAAGTATCCCTAAATAAACGCACTTTCCAGATCAACAGTGGCTCCTCTGATTTCAGCATTTCATTTGCAACTTTCAGTACAACTGTTTTTTTTCTACCTAATATTAAAGTCCAAACCTTATTTTGACTACATCATACCCATGCAGCGGGTAGCCAGAAGCACATCCAATTCCTGCTAAACAGTAGGAAGGGTTCTTACTAGTGACGGCTCTTCTGCCTCCTGTGTTGGAGGGGTGCCGTCAGGCAGGGAGGAAAGGCTCGGATCATGTTCACTGGTCACATCTCCATCTGTCAGTGCATCGAAAGAAGGCAATCCATCCTCGTCCACAGGGAGACTGTCCAGTGTTTCTGTAAGTACTGCTAGCAGGTTCTCTTCATTCTCCTCCTCTATTTTCTGCAAGGACAATAATTGAATGTGTCAATAATGTAATAAAGTGCCATCATCCCACAAGTAGTTAACTTACACCTAGTACATACATCCAATGTCACTGGTTTGTAATTACATGTCACAGTCCTGGTATTAGTTCTTGTTAGCTAAGGAAGACTGACGTGGTCTGAAGCATTATACTACTTTTACTGTAACAATGTTATACTGCCAGTACAGAACACATAGGCCTGTCGGGCAAATATATTAAACAATATTTATTTTCTTTTTTCCTGTGCTCCATAGCACATTGTAGATAAGGCCCATTATAATGAAATCTTCCAAATTCATGTGTTTTGGCGCTTTTCCACTGCATGGAACCGAACGGTTCGGCTCGCTTTTGTGCTTTTCCACTGCTGGTACCGCATGGTATGGTGTAGGAACGGTTCGGTACAGTACGGTATGGCGGCGCTTTTCCACTGCATGGAACCGAACGGTACGGCTCTCAAAAACAGTACCACCTCGATTGTGGTTCCAAGAGGTACCATACCCGGTACCATATCCCACAATCCTTTGCATGCAGTCACTACTAGCCACTGATTGATCAGAGAATCCCACCCACCCCGTTGTTATCCCACCCACTTAACTTTAGTACAACTTTAGTGGAAAAGAAAACCATACCGTACTGTACCGAACCGTTCCAACACCGTACCATGCGGTACCAGCAGTGGAAAAGCAAACCGGGCCAAGCAGGGCCAAGCAGGACCGAGTAGAGCCGAGCTGGTACTTGCAGTGGAAAAGTGCCATTAGAGGACTAAGCCACACCTCACCACATAGCAGCATGACTAGAATGCATGTAGCTTTATCTGAAAGAGTCTATGTGTCAAATGTTATCCTTAAAAAGTCCTTCTCTGGCTAAATTCTTTTCCATACATTGGTCCTCCCTATATTGAGATGCTTGTGTGGTTATTTTTTTTACCTAACTTCCTCCCAAGTGACATCATTACTTGAGCTACTGAGGTTCACAGTCTACAAGCAGGGGAGCAGGACCCAAAAAGGGCACCCTGCATCACATCCCTCAGATGCTAGACACCCTTTGGAATGGATATTCCTGGCAGATTGGCAGGAAGGAGCATTATCAGCAGTGACAAAGATGATAACACTCCTTTTTATCATTCATAAGTACACAGCAGCGCAGGTTGGCAA
This sequence comes from Pelophylax lessonae, assembly GCF_965119305.1. NCBI lineage: Eukaryota > Metazoa > Chordata > Amphibia > Anura > Ranidae > Pelophylax > Pelophylax lessonae. The sequence continues at coordinate 776,583,316 of NC_138768.1, read as the reverse complement.
TGCAGTGAATTCACAGCAGGGTATTAAGCGTTGTCACCACCCTAAAAGAAAGCCCTTTAACTGGGTATTAGAATATCAAAAATGCTGGGAGTATGTTAAAAATTCATTTCCATTTTTCTATTTTACTGTGATCAGTAGACTAATAGATTGAACGTTTTGTGTATAGTTGTACTTAAATTGTAACTTCACTCTCTCAATCAACATTGTCTATCATTAATCCTTATGCTGCTAACATTAGTAAACAGATAGGAAGGTATATCATATTTTTCTTGTCTTTAACTTTTTTTTTTTTTTTTACTGTTACTTTGTTTTTTGTTCTAACCCTTTACAAGTATCTCTCTGTGGCCTCATGGCCTAGATATATAAACAATAAAGAAGACACCACTCTAGGTACAGAGTTGGAACATGTTTATAGCTCTATATTGATATGTAAGATACAGTTAAACAAGGTTTAAATGTTAGTGGGATACGATTCTGTTTGCTAAATTGTAAACATTGTGTGGTATAATACTTTTTCTTGTAAAAATCTTTGCATCATTTGAGTGATAAATTTGTGCACTATCAAAAAAAAAAAAAGAAAAAAAAAAAGTTTACGTTGTAGAAGATACATTATTTGTGATCTTTTACTATACAATAATATCATATCATGCATAGGTAGTGTGTTTGCAATTGAGCAAAGAGACATGTCTAAGGCTCCATGCACACAGGGCGTTATAAAAACGTGCTCAAAAGCTGTTTACTTGACGCCGGGAAAAAGCGGCGTCAAAAACGCGCGTCAAGCCGCGTTTTGCATTGGCGTTTAGGCGCGTTTAGGCGCGTTTAGGCGCGTCAGCGCTAACAAGCGTTTTTTAAAGTAAACACAACTTTTTACATAAATTCACTCACATATTACCCAGAATTCCATAAAATATGATAAATATCACATGACTATGCCATTTTGTGAGGAGAAACTGAGGAGAGAGCATTTGTTTTGAGGAAAATGGATCCTGTGATTCAAAAAATCGATGAGGCAATCCTTCTGATTGCTCTGCATAGGATGCGGCGGAGGAGACAGATGGAGGAGGAGAGAAGCAGCAGACGGCGTAGATTCTGGGTACATCCCATTGTATCCCAGCGTCCTACGTTGGGGTACTTTCAGAGCATGTACACCCATCTTCGCATGCATCCTGAAAAATTCTTCAACTTTACAAGAATGTCAGTATCTGTCTTCGATGACCTGCTGGGGATGCTCAGGCCAAGGTTAGAAAGGATGGACACCAGGATGAGAAGCAGTGTGTCACCAGAGGAACGACTGCTCGTGACACTCCGGTAAGTGATATTTGCTTTGAAAGGGGGGTTAGTGCCTGTTCACACATATGCAATGTCACACATTGCATGACATTGCATGCATGCAATTTGTACCGAACTGCTATGCAAATCGCATGCGATGTCTGTTCATTGCGATTTCTTGCAAACCGATTGCATAGCTTATGTCGCATTGCATGTGTACAAAATGTATTGCGTTGTATTGTTTTGACACTCCCAATTTTGATCTTTTTTAGGTTCCTTGCTACAGGATCGAGTTTCGTGTCCTTACACCACCACTTTCTTCTTGGTGTCTCGACGATTGGCAAGATAGTCCGAGAAAGCTGTATGACAATATGGGAGGAGCTTAATCAAGTCGTAATGCCGGAGCCAACTGAAGACCTCTGGGAAGCAGTGGTTGATGAATTTTGGGAAAAAACTCAGTTTCCCAATTGTCTGGGCGCACTGGATGGCAAACATATCAGGGTCAAGAAGCCTCCTCACTCAGGTTCGTCATATTTTAACTATAAAAAATACTTTTCGGTGGTCCTGCTGGCATTAGCTGATGCGAATCTGCGTTTCATTGTGGTTGACGTTGGAGCATATGGCAGCCAGAGTGATGCCCGCATTTTTCGTGAGTCAGCGTTTGGACGTCGGCTAAACGAAGGAAGGTTCAACATTCCAGAAAGAAGGCCTCTACCTTGTACCGAGGAACCAAGCTTACCATTGGTCATGGTAGCGGACGAGGCCTTCGGACTTAGTGAAAATATAATGAGGCCATACAGTGGCAATTGTCTCAGCGACAGCCAAAAAATATTTAATTATCGTCTCAGCCGTGCACGCCGCGTTGTTGAATGTGCCTTTGGAGTCCTGACAGCAAAATGGAGAGTGTTACTCACCTGCATGCAGCTTGATGTGGAAAATGCCATTAGGGTGGTCCTGGCATGCTGTGTTCTCCACAACTTCCTGCGGGAGAAGGAGAGGAGCACCGTTGAACCGGAACCCCGAAACCAAAATCAACGAGTGCAATATTTGGACTTAAGGTCAACGGCACGGGTGATAGGCATTCGTAACCAGTTTGCCGATTTCTTCTTATCACCTGATGGAGAAGTTTCGTGGCAAAATGATTTTATTTAAAAAAAATGTTGTATCTTTCTAAGCTCTGCCTTCTTGTTTTTTTTAGAAATAAAGCAATTTAAAATTTGGCAGTTCTTTTCATGTCTCCCATTTCTTCAGTTCAGCTGTGCCTTGTACCTTGTTGGGCAGAAGAAAAAGAGTCCTTTTCTTCTGCTTGAGGCAAGCGTACGATATCCCTTGTTGGGCTGCACTTACGCTTGCCCCAGGCAGAAGAAAAAGAGTCCTTTTCTTCTGCTTGAGGCAAACGTATGATACCCCTTTTTGGGCTGCACTTACGCTTGCCCTAGGCAGAAGAAAAAGAGTCCTCTTCTTCTGCTTGAGGCAAGCGTATGATACCCCTTTTTGGGCTGCACTTACGCTTGCCCCAGGCAGAAGAAAAAGAGTCCTTTTCTTCTGCTTGAGGCAAGCGTACGATATCCCTTGTTGGGCTGCACTTACGCTTGCCCCAGGCAGAAGAAAAAGAGTCCTTTTCTTCTGCTTGAGGCAAGCGTATGATATCCCTTGTTGGGCTGCACTTACGCTTGCCCCAGGCAGAAGAAAAAGAGTCCTTTTCTTCTGCTTGAGGCAAGCGTACGATATCCCTTGTTGGGCTGCACTTACGCTTGCCCCAGGCAGAAGAAAAAGAGTCCTTTTCTTCTGCTTGAGGCAAGCGTATGATATCCCTTGTTGGGCTGCACTTACGCTTGCCCTAGGCAGAAGAAAAAGAGTCCTTTTCTTCTGCTTGAGGCAAGCGTACGATATCCCTTGTTGGGCTGCACTTACGCTTGCCCCAGGCAGAAGAAAAAGAGTCCTTTTCTTCTGCTTGAGGCAAGCGTATGATACCCCTTTTTGGGCTGCACTTACGCTTGCCCTAGGCAGAAGAAAAAGAGTCCTCTTCTTCTGCTTGAGGCAAGCGTATGATATCCCTTGTTGGGCTGCACTTACGCTTGCCCCAGGCAGAAGAAAAAGAGTCCTTTTCTTCTGCTTGAGGCAAGCGTATGATATCCCTTGTTGGGCTGCACTTACGCTTGCCCTAGGCAGAAGAAAAAGAGTCCTTTTCTTCTGCTTGAGGCAAGCGTATGATATCCCTTGTTGGGCTGCACTTACGCTTGCCCCAGGCAGAAGAAAAAGAGTCCTTTTCTTCTGCTTGAGGCAAGCGTATGATACCCCTTTTTGGGCTGCACTTACGCTTGCCCCAGGCAGAAGAAAAAGAGTCCTTTTCTTCTGCTTGAGGCAAGCGTATGATACCCGTATGCTAACATACTGCTGAAGTGTACCTTAACCCCAAAAAAAAAACATACAAATTCTTGTTTAAAGATTTATTGAACAAGCTGGAGTAACAAAACAAAAAAGAAAACTGGAGTAACAAAACCAAAAAAGCTCAAGTTTATAACTGCTGATATTGAGCAGATTGGTCAGCAGGGCTCAGATGAGGTGATTGGGGACGGGGGACAGTGGATTCAGGGTGGGAATGGGTAGGTTGGGGCAGGCGCTCATTCCCAAAGTCCTGGGGATGGTAGGGTCCTTGGAAGGCAGGGGGTATGGCAAAATTGGAGCATGTTGCATGTCCTGGAGGAGGGGGAGGAGTAAATTCCGTGGGGAAATGTGGGGAGTAATAGGAATTGCCAGATGGTGGCTGCCATCTAGGCTGCTGATATGAGGGGGGTGGTAGCATTGCTACAGTCCTGGAGGACATTGATAGATCCTGAAGAGCACTGGATGGATCGCTAGGTGGTCGCCCACCACTTAATTTTGATGTACGATATTGCATAGCAAAAACGTACATGCGATCCATACAGTGCCTCTCCTCGGGTCCACCAATCTCCTCCAGGACGTGGTACAGGTTCCGCAAGAATGAGGCGCGCGCATTCAAAGGATCCAAAAATGGGTCCACGACGCGCCTCTCCTGCCTCACTTCCTGCAGCAAGGCTACCACCCTATCCTCTGTTTCAGGGGCGAACATGCCACCCCTCTGGCGCTGATTGCGGCCTCTGCCACGGGTACTGCCATTGCCACGGCCACGAACTTCCACCTGGTATTCAGGTTCCTGGCGGATGCTGCTGGCAGGTGTAACCTGGCTCGTAGATTCCTGTGAACAAAAATGGGCATGTTCAGATTGGTACATAGACTGACAGACAGAAGAGACATAATGGACAGATAATTACCTGTGCTGGTGATGGGCTTTGGGAAATGGAGAGATTGGGGGATAGCACCTCCGCTTCTGTTACACTCCCACTTTCTATACAAGCTGCATCTGGAGCATCCACCTCCTCCTCGATAGGATCCCTGTGGTCTGAAATGTTTGATGTTGTTCTATAGAGAATTAAAATGTGAATGTACATTTTTTAATTTTTGTTAGGGTATATGTGACATAAAAAAAAAAAAATTAACTTACTCTCTTGCATTTTGCAGCATTGATCGGCGCAGGAACGCTAGGTTGTTATGAAATAAATATTGTTTTCTGGGTGGAGCTGCTGCTCCACTCCGCTGAGATTTTTCTATTTCTGTTAAATCTCTCCTTACTCTGTCCCGTATTGATTTCCAGCGCCGTTGTAATGCTTTGGCTATGGAAAATTGAAAAAAGGGTTAATATGCTTTCTAATAAACATAGCAAAGGAATTAAAAAAAAAAAAAAAAAACTTACTTCGTTCTTGTTTTGATGAATTGCTCAGCCGGGCCCAGTCTGGTATGAGAGCATTTGAAATTTCCGTCCAGATCTTTGTTTTACGTATTCTGTCATTATATGATGGGTGGGATAAATCCCAGAGCTCTGGATTAACTTCAATTGCTGAAATCAGCTCTGCCTGTTGAATGTTAGTAGCCATGCTTCTTTTACACACTATCCACTCTTCTCAACAGGGGCAAAGGTCTCTTGGGTAATGTGGGCATGTATTTGCTGTTTTCCATGTGATTACAGTCACCAATCACATTTTTTCTGTATTTCCTGGTTTCCAGGTCATTACAATGACCAATCACAGTTAAAAAAAAAAAAAAAAAAAAAAACGCTTGACGCTGCTTGACGCGCGTTGTGCCGCGTTTAGCCGCGTTTAGGCGCGTTTAGTAGCGTCAGGCGTTTTTTGCAGCTTGACGCTGGAGCTCCTGAACCCACAGTTTCTGGGTTTTTTTTGGAGCTGTAAAACGCCTATGCCACTTGGAGCTCCTAAAAGCTCTATGTGTGCATGAGTCCATAGAATAACATGGATGGGCGTTCTGCAGCTGCAAAAAAAAACGTCTGACGCTGCTAACAGCAGCTCCAAAAACGTCCAGTGTGCATGAGGCCTAATACTGATATTCTGCCAGTGTGAAGCTGAGAGATACCTCCTGTAGCTATATGGGCACATCATATATGGATCTTCTATGCATCTTTGCAAAATTAATTTTGCCATTAGCAAAAATGAGCAAATTTCAAATACTGAGCTGCTTAGGCAAAATTAGTTAAACAAATTACTCTTATAGCATTTTACCATTTGATGGTGCAATTTATAGGAGCAAAATGTAGGAGTCAGGGCATGGTCTATATTTACTGTCATCTCTTGATTACAATTATTTCTGTTAAATTATAGCAGTCACATGGAAACTAGGGATGAGCTTGTGTATGGTCCAAACTTGGGTTCATGCTGACCCCGCAGGAAACTTACTCCAGCCCAGCTCTGCTCAATGAACTGTGTCCTTACTCTGCCCCACTACTACATGTATACAAAGAAGAAGGGATGCATGTGAGATCATTGACTTAATATGGTCACATGGCCATATCAGGTCAATGATATTGACCTGATATGGCCATGTGGCCATACTAGGTCAGGGATGTCATGATCAACCCTGCCCCTTTATGTAAATGCAGCTGCAGATTAGGAAATGGCCTGTCCAAAGTTACTTGGGCAGCAGTGGGTGGATGTGACAGCTTCTTTCAGGTTTCAGTCCAAACCCAAATTCAGAATAAACCCAAGCAAAGAATATTATTCACTATTTTGGGAAATACCAAGATGTTGAAAAAAATGTATGACGAGTCAGCTTTAGTGATCCCTGCAGCAGATTTTGGAAGTTAAGATTGCATAGCGATCTCAACTTTTCCTAAAAAGATGTGCATGACCCTGTCCTCCCCCTTCTCCTAACCTCCTTAGTGGTTGGTGAGGATCTCCATTACACTAAAGGATCAATAAGGAGGTTTGGAAAGCAGGAGACAGTAGGGCCATGTTCGACTTTTGTATAATTTTTTTTCCATATAACACTCAGGTTTGTGTCAAGTCTAATTTACGTTATTTTACTAGTTATCTCCAAAACAAAATCCCTACCCCCTGCAGATTATCTTACACCCTGCCACATTTCAAATGATATTACAAAATTTAATAAGTGCACATTTGCAAAGCTGTGCATATCTTTCATCAATAACCATGAAAGACCGGATAATTGGCTTTTCTCTGCAATAATTCTTCCTTCTGAAAACACTGCAAGTTTGGACAGCAGAAATCTCCCAGCATGCCTGAACCCTCCGATGGCTGAGGTCTCAATATTCCTCTCATTTTTTACTGGTCAGTGCTTTCCAATATACTACCAGGTTTGGAAATGCAGCGATCACACTTGTCACAGCAATAGCTACATTGGCACAATACTTAAAACTATAGCAGGTTTCAGGTTATGTTGTTGGAATTTAGAATTTCATAAAAAAATATCTTTAAAAAAAGAAAAGAAAATATGCACGCAAATATAAGTGGATACGACTTTCCAGAACAGAACAAATCAGTAAGCAATTTATTAAGCTGTGAGCGGGGCTTTGCAGTGCAGTCAAACAGATGCCCTATATTACCATGGCATGGTGCCATCTCTCCAGCTGTGGCACAATCTTGCAATGAGTGCCTGTTTACTGAGCAAATGTGTGACACTAAAAGTCTGGGCTGTCAACTAACGGCACACACTCTCTCTGCATTTGTCACAGGAGACACTGCTGGCCCTGTGTCTTTAGCATATACACCAGGCCTACTAGTAAACCATATTGACTATATACTCAGCCGAGGGACCCTAAGCTTTTAATGTACTGCAATAAAAATCATTTATAACTAAAACAGACACATAACTGCAAAGCAATATCCAAACCAAAAAAAAATAGAATCCTTTTTCTACAGAAAACTCATTTTGATGTCTCATTCCCCTAATGGCCATGCATGTGCACAGTTTTGTATCTTAGGCCCCTTACCCCGTACTTCTCCAGATCTCAACCTGCAACAACATTCAGCACCTTCTAATATTGTGCCAACATGTTTAAGAGCAATAAAATAAACTTGTCAACACCGTAAGGTGATAAAAAGAGAAATGATCACTTTCCCCATTAAGAACAAATGACAGATTCTCTTTAAAGAACAAGACCCCATCCACTGATTCTTACCCTTCCGCCGCTCCTTTAGAGTCATTGGGAAACAATCTGCCTTTTTAGGTATAGAGAAGCATGAGACATCCTCCTCTTCCTCCTAGAAAGCAGTGTTAAAGCGGTAGTAAACCGCCAACAAGAAAATTAAAACTAGGTCCCCCCGCTTATTCCTATAATGTTCTAGTATCTACCGCATACTAGTTCAGTATGACACACTTACCTGCACACAAGCCCTTCAACGCAGCGTTGTCACGTCTCCCCGGCCCTTCCATCTCCACCCAGTCTTCATTCTGGGTGTGTGGGCCCTAGACGTTTAACTGGCCAGCGATTTGATGACACCATTCCTGGACATGCGCTCAAGAGTTTCGGACGCAGCATGGCTCTCTCATTCAACAGCATACTGTGTGCCCTGAATGCAGAGTGTCACTGCGCATACGCAGTGAGGTCAGCAGCTAATGCTGAATTATTATTTTTATACAGGATTTCTATAAAGCCAACAGTTTACGCAGCACTTTACAACTTGAGGGTACAACTACAATACACTTTAATACAGTAGGAATCAGAGGGCACTACTTGTTAGAGCTTACAATCTAAGAGGGAGGGTCAAGAGATACAAGAGATAATAATTGTCGGGGGATGTGCTGATGGAGAAAATAAATGTACAGTTGTTAGGTGGTGGCCAGATAGGTTTCTCTGAAGAGATGTGTTTTCAGGGATCGCCTGAAAGTGGACAAAGTAGGAGATAGTCGGATAGATTGGGGTAGAGCATTCCAGTGGATAAGAGAGGCTCGGGAGAAGTTCTGGAGGTGAGCATGGGAAGAAGTGACAAGGGTGCTAGAGAGCAGGAGGTCCTAGGAGAAACGAAGAGAATGATTTGGTTGGTATTTTGAGACCAGGTTAGTGATGTAGCTGGGGGCCAAGTTATGGATGGCTTTGTAAGGTATGGTTAGTATCTTGAATTCAACTTGTTGGTTGAGTGACAGTCAATGGAGGGATTGGCAAAGAGGGGTAGCAGACGCCGAGCAGTTTGTAAGGTGGATGAGCCTGGCAGCAGTGTTCATGATGGACTGAAGGGAGGTTAGCCTATTTAAAGTTAAGCAAATGAAGAGGGATTTGCAGTAATCGTGAATGTGAATATTTCCAGTGCATGTTACCTACAAGTAAGCCTGAGTAAACTACAGATACAGTAGGTACAAATAAATAAAGGAACTGTACTTCCACCTCAAGCTCACCACACACATTACAATCTGATTGCACAGTCTCCATTAAACCTACCAATAACTACATAGTGCAAGTGCATGCCTGATTGGGTACAAATTGAATGGATAGACTAGGTAGTTCTTTATATTACATAGTTTTGGTAAATCCAAAGTTGTTTGGTAATCCATAGGGGAGGAACAAGTTAACTCTTTTTAAATTCCAACAGCAGCCTATACGGAACCTATGTAATATTTTGACTCCCGTCTCCAATGGATGAACAGAGCAGCAGGGCTTACAGAGAATGCAAATATCGGTGTTTGGGGGGATTTTCTTACAAAAGAACCTGCCACACTGACCTGAAGGCTTGGTGAAGGCAAAGTGACGGATTCTTCTATCTTCTTGTGATAAAAATAAAATGCAGGCACTTCCATATTGCAGATGTCTTCCAGAGGTTCCTGCAGCTTCCAAACCCTTAAACTTTATGCAAGTACCAAATTAATTTGGGAAGTTGTCACTTTGACCCACCGTATCCTCTCCTGTACCTTCCTATTGGTCCAAAAATGTGACGGCCAGCCTTAGGGACCAACAGAGAGGCACTGCAAGCAAGAGGGAACAGTCTAAAGTAGAGATTGATACACATCTAAAGGTATAATTGTTATAAAGTTTCTTATTACAGAACTGAAAACAATCAGGTGCTGATAGTAAAGAAACACCCTCCCACTTAGAACTTTTGCAAGTGTCGGTAGAATGACCTATCACAAGATCTACAAAACATAACCTGCTATGCAAATGCCATGGAGTTTGCTAACATTTTACATTGTATTTCATTACTTGAAGAGGTTGGGTTATAATTCAACAAGGCTGAAATTTCACTTCAAGTATAAATGTGACCAAAATTGGAACAGTATCAGACAATTATAGTTTCACAATTAAAGCATCCAAACTCATGTGCGGAGAGACCGAGAATGTGTAATGTAGGTGATTAGCGGCTTCAGTCGCAGATAGACTGTCTGACATATTCCGTGGGCACGGGTCTTCTGCGGAGCAGACTCAATTAGTTTTGTACAAGTTTAAGCAATCAAACGCCCAAGAGAAAGCATGGCATGTAACAAAGCCGACTTCGCTAAACAATTAATGTCACATTATATTATTGCCTGTGTCCCAATTTTTGCAGCAAATAAATCAACGTCACAACAGATGAAGCACACTTGCCGACTAACACATGTCTGTTTAGGAAGTGACATGGCAGAGCGGCCCATTACTTACTAAAATGACTCTGCAAGGTAACCTTTATATTTCTGACGAAGCTATTATTTCTAATTATCCCAAATTGCTATTTATATAGAAACAAATTTATTAGCAGCGGAGGAAAGGATGGGGCTCCAGAATGGTAAATCAATCAAAAAAAGGTGGGAAGGACACAGGCTTGGAAGCATGTGTGAAAGATAGCTGGATTAAAGAAGAACTCCAGGCAAATATGAGAAATCTCATTTTGGCTTCTCTATGGCTTTTTTCAGCAGTCCCAATTTCCTTTTTTTTTTTTAAATCTCAAATCTGATTTTCTACACATGTAGTCTGCATTTGCAAGCTTAAAGAGGGGCTTGTAGTGGGCCTGGGAGTGTCTTCTCTATAAACAGATGGATAGGAGGAAAGAGCTTTAATGGGCTTTAGGATGGAGGGAGCACTTGGTGGGCATTACTAGTGTGCTATTGGCGAGGGAGGTGTCACAGAGACTGAAAGAAGCTCTAGGAAGTGCTGTCAGGACAGAAATTAGGGGACTGCCAGTGCTGGCTGGTTTTTGAAGGAATATGCTTGGGAGCGGTCATCCTTATCCTTGTTTCATTACTTGGGGGGGCACTAACTTGGATCAGGCATGCTTGTATAAAATGAAAGACACATTTATACAAAATGCCCAGCACTGTTCAGTGTGCTAAGCTGCATAAAGCAAACATGTCAGCTGGAGTGAAAATATAAAAATAAAAGTCCTGCCTCAGCGTATGCCTAATAACATGGCATCTACTCCATTGTGTACCCCTCTAAGTTTATTTTACTTCGTTACTGATGGCTTGACTTCTCTACCTAAACCATACTAACTGCCATTGACCTTTCTATTTTTGTGGCCATTTGGGGCACAACATAGGAAAGTTCTTAGAATCAAAGTGAAGCTAAATCAGAAAGGCACTAAGAGGAGGGTTTTCTGTCTAATAAAGTTCTAATAATGCCTCTGCTTTAAAAAATAAAGAAATGAAGGGTCTATTCCATAGGGGCTGAACCTGTGGCCCTCCAGCTGTTGCAGAACTACAAGTCCCATCATGCCTCTGCCTTTGGGAGACATGCTTGTAACTGTCAGCCTTGCAATGCCTCATGGGACTTGTAGTTTTGCAGCAGCTGGAGGGCCACATGTTGAGCATTCATGGTCTATGCAATCTTTAGCAACCAGGCAGAGTACTTTGTTCACTTTCTAACCTGCAGTAGAAAAATAACTCAGTATGAAAAACCATGACAAAACAGTATTTACAGACATGAAAAAGCAACATGCATGTAAGTCTTCTGCTTACAATAGGATTTCTCACCAGTCCTTTGGGAAAGTCTGACAAATGAAGATGTATGAATAGCACTGCTTGATGAAAACTGAAATGATTTAAATGACAATCTGACCTGTAGAGTGCTTGGAGGACTAGGTTGAGTAATGCTGATACTCTAGTATTGAGCAACTGAATTTACATTTCAAGACTGGCAAGTCATTGACAAAAATGTTAGAGCCAAAAGAAACACATCTGTTTAACGCATTTATCAGGATATTATTTGAATTGAGATTATGCCCATGTTACAAAGCTTTAGGCTGGGTTCACACATGTCTGGATGCAGGTTGCAGTCCAGAGTCCGATGTGTTTCTGTTCACTGGTTCGGACATGATTTAAGGCCGCATTTTTCCCTGAATTTGCACCTGAACCACACACAAAAACACACAGGATCCTTTTCCAAACCGAACCGCAGCCGCTCCAGACATGTGTGAACCAGTCACATTCACGTCATGAGAATTGGATGTGGTCTAAAATGCATCCAATTCGCACATATGTGAACCCAAGCCTAATAGGATATGTAGGCCAGACATCTGTTCCTCTTAGGGCTTTTAATATTCCTTCAAAATAAGGAACAGTGTTTGGGATTTGATAGGCTATCAGCTTATATATGGAAAAAAAAAAATCAAAAATATACCTGTGTAAGGTAGGTCCTGTTTATACTAGATGACCTATATATGTCATCATTTAGGGGCTGTGAGTTTAGGAAAGTAGGGGCTATGGATAACCAGCTACAAAAATATTCTGTTTTACTAATTTGGGACAACTGGCAACCCAACTTCCCAAGGTGCTTACAATCGAATGTCCCTGCTAAATTCAGACATAGATAGACTTCATTTAACTGATCTTCCTCCAGACTTTCTACTGCTTTTACTTTCATTACCAACACCCCAATAACTCTATATATTTGGTATTCGAACACAAAGAAAGCTATTATTTTGTTAACTGGGTGAAAACTGAGGAAAACCTTTTTTAAACTCTTATTTAAAGAGGTTGTAAACCGATAATTTTTTTTTTTGTTTTCTTTACATCCTGAAAGATAAAGACATAATGAGCTAGTATGCATCGCATACTAGCTTATTATCAAATACTTACCTTAGAACGAGCCCTCGCCGCGCCGCTCTCTTACCTCTATGACGGGCGACATGTACAGTCGCCCGTCTTCCGGGATCGCGGCATCCGGCCATCTGATTGGCCGGAGCCACGGTGACGTCACTCCCGCGCACGCGCGCGGGAGCCGACGGTCACGGCACAGGGCTCTGAAGGAACGGCACGATCTGCCGTTCCTTCAGAGCGCATGCGCCAGTGACGTCACTGGCTGCATCAAATGTAAATATCTCCTAAACGGTACATGTTTAGGAGATATTTACAGTACCTATAGGTAAGCCTTAACATAGGCTTACCTATAGGTACAACTTCCTGAGGAGGGTTTACTTCCTCTTTAACAAGGTTTTTTCTCAGTAATCTAAGACGTGACTTCTAGTGCAAACTCTTCTGATGCTATCATCCAAGGTCTCAACAGGAGTGTTTTAAAATACACTATATTACCAAAAGTATTGGGACGCTTGCCTTTACACGCACTTGAACTTTAATGGCCCCCCCCCGTCTTAGTTCATAGGGTCGGTATAGATTGTAAGCACCTTTGGAAGTTGGGCTGCCAGTTGTTCCAAATAAGCAAGAAAAAATATTTTTTTAGCCGGTTGTTCATTGCCTCTACACACACACACACACACACACACACACATACACACACACTATATCACCAAAAGTATTGAGATGCCTGCCTTTACACGCACATGAACTTTAATGGCATCCCATTCACTCAAAGCAGTCTCTGCTCTAATTCATCCTAAAGGTGTTCTATCGGGTCTATCTGCGCAGTCATGTTGGAACAGGAAGAGGCCATCCCCAAACTGTTTCCAAAAAGTTGGGAGCATGAAATTGTCCAAAATGTCTTGGTATTCTGACACCTTAAGAGTTCCCTTCACTGGAACTAAGAGGCAAGCTCAACCCCTGAAAAACAACCCCACACCATAATCCCCCTACCACCAAATGATTTGGACCAGTGCACAAGGCAAGGTCCATAAAGTCATGGATGAGCGAATTTGGGGTGGAGGAACTTGACTTGCCTGCTTTTGGTAATATAGCGTATGTCATTATTTATGGACTGTGAATTTATGAAAGTAGGGGTAATGAACAACCGGCTAAAAAAAAAATTTTCTTGCTAATTTTGGACAACTGGCAGCCCAACTTTCAACTTATAATCTATTGTCCCTGTGAAATTCAGACATAGATAGACTTTAATCATCTGATCTTCCTCCAGACTTTCTACTGCTTTACTTTCATTACAACTGCCCAATAACTCCATAAATTGGCATTCGAAAACACAGAAAGCTATTATTTTGTTAGCTGGGCGAAAACCGTGGAATACCTTTTTTAAATTCCAATTTAAAAAAGTTTTCCTTGGTAATCTAAGAACTGACTTCTAGTGCAAACTCTTCTGACACTATCTTTTAAAGTCTCATCAGGACTGTTTTAAAGTATATTAAAGGCCAAAACCTGTTTTTTTTTTTTCTATTGGATTAAAGAGGGAATGGTTAAAAATCCTATTCGGTATTTGCCATTTGCATCCCTTCACTTCCTGTAGGCACAAGAGGAAGTGATAGGAAATCTCTCCAACCTGAGAGAAATGCCCTCTTATCCGGCTGTCACCCGAACAATTCTCCCCATTGAAGGATTTCCCCTCTATTGATCATTTTTTATTTTCCCTTGCTTTCATTTCTTCTGATGACAGTGGTCACTAGGACAAATAAGGAAAGTAATATCCCCAGGACACAGACAGCAGTATAAACCTGACCAGGGTTTTAACTCCTCACTAGTCTATTCACACAAAAAAAAAGTTTAAATAGCTACCCTAGATACAGTACAACCTGCAGTGATGTAGGCACTGCATATAACTGACAACGTAAGCACCAAGACTTGACAATGAGCTGATCAAATATAAATAAAAATGGATGAAAATCCTATGACAGGTCTATAGCAGCATTCTATTTCAGTTTACCCCGGAAAACTCTTTCAGAAGAATTCAGTATAAAAGCAAGCAGAGCAGCTGTGACAGAAAGAGAGTAAAAATGTGCACCACAAACCCAGGTTAAGAAACCAATAAATAACAGAAAGCTCCGACGTAGATGTAATAACCATCTGTTTGATATTTCCTTTTGGCAGTTCTACCTATAGGAAGTAATATACAATCTATTTTTCTTCTATGTGGTAAACTCATCTATGAAGAAAAATGGCTGATGTGCAAGGTTACTGGTGAACATTTATTTTGGGGAATATACAACTGAATCAGGTATATTGCATTTTCTTTAAATAATAGATCGGAAAGTCGATTCTTATATCCTTTCATCTAAATGTGAAAACCCCTCTCTGTTACAGTTTTTCATGGGCTTTCCAATAGCTTTATGGTGTCAAGTATTTGCATCCACTTATACCGCTACAGGCTTCGCCTCTTCATACACGTCTTTAGATGGAAAATAAAATATGGCCCCCATAAAGCTGTTCCTTGGGGACAATGCCATAAAAATAGAGTCAGAAGGAGCTGAGATGAAATATTGGAGTTGTCAGATGGAGTTATTGACATACAGATGAATAAAGGGTTGCAGGATTTTAGGTCTCTGGAACTCCCTGCCAGACAGATGGTATATCAGAGAGGCTGATGTTAAAGCCATGTTCGCTATTCTAGAATAAGCGGCCATCCAAATTTATAGGCCAGGTCACGAGGGTGGACTTGGTTGATATAAAAAGAAAAAAAAGCATTAAAGAACCTGTATTAATAGGATTCCACTAGAACAAATGCCTCTTGCCACAGGGGTGTTAATACTTTCTACACACGTGTTTTATGTTTCACTGATACCATAAAAAAGACAATTCAGTTTAGGGGTGATTAGGGTCAAATTACTCACTGGTCACCATGGCATTGGGGACTAACACAAATATTCTAGTGTGGAGATCTCTGGAATTTACAAGCAAAAGTGAAACGCTGATTGGTCTGAATGCAATTGCAAAACATTTAATATGACAGGCATGACAACATCACTGGTGAACAATATTCCAAACATTTTTCTGTGTTCTAATAAAATTTTAAAAAATGTTGTCACAGTAACAATCCTGCAAACATTTGCCATCGAAATCACGTGACAAACACAAGGACCGTGGGCTGAATCCAGAACGCCAGGCCATTTCTTGTGGCCTTAGCACCTCTCCTGCAGCTGTGGCACCCCCTTTCTTCATCCCTACTTCTCCACCAGGACCTTTACTTCTCTGTAAAGCTGCAGAGAGGCTCAACTGTCTGAGCAAAGAGAAGGACATGACTCCTCCTACAGATCCTGCGCCTCTTCTCACCCCCTCTAGACTCTGCACTTTCTGCTTTTCAGCTCCGTCCCTAGCTTCTTCCTGGCAGCAGCACAAGGTAAAGGGGTGCACTATGATGTAAGAAGGATGTGGAAATATTGACTTTGGATGGTGGGGGGGCTCTTGACATCTGATGCAATGGGAGGAAGGGTGACCTGAATATCTAATCTTACAGATACAACTGGCCCTATGGACAACCATAATGCTAATATGGCCGACGATGAAATTGATTTTGACACCCCTGATCGAAATGATAAATTTAAAGAATACCTAAGTAAAATTAACAAACCTTACCTTCAATTTTCTATGCTTAGTTTCTCTTTTGCTCTCAGTAGGTGATTTTTTTTTATGTTATAACATTTAGGTTTCATGCTCATGGGCAGAAAAAATGGCGCTTTAAGAAATATTTTTCATTTGTGTTCAAAGAGAAGCATGTTGGCATAATTTACAGACATGCGCTCAAAAAATTGCATATACACTCACCGGCCACTTTATTAGGTACACCTTGCTAATACTGAGTTGGACCCCCTTTTGCCTTCAGAACTGCCTTAATTCTTCATATCATAGATTCAACAAGGTGTTGGAAACATTCTTCAGAGATTTTAGTCCATATTGACATAACAGTATCATGTGGTTACTGCGGATTTGCCGGCTGCATATCCATGATGCAAAGCTCTCATTCCACCACATCCAAAAGGTGCTCTATTGGATTGAGATCTGGTGAGTGTGGAGGCCATTGGAGTACAGTGACCTCATTGTCATGTTCAAGAAACCAGTGGTGAGATGATTTGAGCTTTGTGACATGGTGCATTATCCTGCTGGAAGGAGCCATCAGAAGATGGGTACACTGTAGTCATAAAGGGATGGACATGGTCAGCAACAATACTCAGGTAGGCAGTGGCGTTTAAGCGATGCTTAATTAGTACTAAGGGGCCCAAAGTATGCCAAGAAAATATCCCCCACCATTACACCACCACCACCAGCCTGAACCCTTAATACAAGGCAGGATGGATCCATGCTTTCATGTTGTTTATGCCAAATTCTGACCCTACCATCTGAATGTCCCAGCTGAAATCAAAACTCATCACACCAGGCAATGTTTTTCTAATCTTCTATTGTCCAATTTTGGTGAGCCTGTGCGAACTATAGCCTCAGTTTCCTGTTCTTAGCTGACAGGAGTGGCACCCGGTATGTTCTTCTGCTGCTGTAGCCCATCTGCTTCAAGGTTCAATGTCTTGTGCATTCAGAGAGGGTATTTTGCATACCTTGATTGTAATGAGTGGTTATTTGAGTTACTGTTGCCTTTCTATCATCTCGAACCAGTCTGTCCATTCTCCACTGACCTCTGACATCAACAAGGCATTTTTGTCCACACAATTGATGCTCACTGGATATTTTCTATTTTTTGGACCATTCTCTTTATACCCTAGAGATGGTTGTGTGTGACAATCCCAGCAGATCAGCAGTTTTTAAAATACTCAGACCAGCCAGTCTGGCACCAACAACCATTCCACATTCAAAGTTATTTAAATCCCCTTTCTTCCCCATTCTGATGCTCAGTTTGAAGTTCAGCAAGTCGTCTTTGCCACGTCTAGATGCCTAAATGCATTGAGTTGCTGCCATGTGATTGGCTGATTAGCTATTTGTGTTAACAAGCAATTGAACAAGTGTACCTAATAAAGTGGCCTGAGAGTGTATGTGCGCATATGCATGTAATATCAGTCTAGTGGCTACAACAAATGAACAATCTAGCCACTAGAATGAAATTACCTGCATACATATCACGCACATGAATGTGCATAAACCAACGCATTAACACGTGTAAATCCACGCAAGAGTGAGCATTTTTTACACTGGATTTTCTGTCACATCCTGGCAGAAAGATGCAGCGTAAATGGGGTTATTTTATACACCCATATGAATGCAACCTTAAAGCTTTGAGTGATTTAGCATTTCCAGATATTAGTGTAAATGTAATATTATAATATTATTATATTATTTAATATTACATTAAGGATACGCTGCCTTTTATGGTTTATACTGTAACTCTATACTGAATTAAATAAAATCTTGCAAAGTCAGAAGATCTCCGTTTGCAGAGACCTACAAATAATATTGTCTCCAAGTCATTAGTCATTAAATAAGAAAAACTGTTGTGTGCATGTCTTTCTGTGCCACTAGGCACATCAAATCATGCTGTTTTTTCAGTAGCAGATGTTGTTTTTTACGGTGACGGGTTGCTCGCTTGATGTCCAAACCTCCTCCTTTCCCAACAAAGGCTTGGGACCAGTCATGTAGGAAACTGAGATTAGGGCCAGTTTAGTCAGATGCCAATTAACCTAGCAGTATGTTCCTGAATTGTAGGAAGAAGCAGGGTAGGAGGAAACAGGAGAAAACCCATGAGAAAATGTCAACTATTCAAAACCGGCACACTAGCACTGCAAAGCTAAAGCATTCTTAAAGAGGTTGTAAACCGAAACATTTTTATTTTTTTTTTCACCCTGAAAGAGAAAGACATAATGAGCTAGTATGCATCGCATACTAGCTCATTATGAAATACTTACCTTAGAACGAGCCCCCGCCGTGCCGCCCGCTTACCTCTATGATGGGCAACATGTCCAGTCGCCTGTCTTTCGGGATCGCGGCATCCGGCCATCTGATTGGCCGGAGCCGCGGTGACGTCACTCGCACGCGCGCGGGAGCCGACGGTCACGGCACGGGACTCTGAAGGAACGGCACGAGCGGTCTTTCCTTCAGAGCGCATGCGCCAGTGACGTCACTGGCTGCATGTAAGGTAAATATCTCCTAAACGGTGCATGTTTAGAAGATATTTACAATACCTATAGGTAAGCCTTATCATAGGCTTACCTATAGGTACAACTTGCAGAGGAGGGTTTACTTCCTCTTTAAACATCTACTACTAAAGTATTGTAGTAATTGTGCCATGTATGGACAGGCCTTATTTATTAAGTCCTCACCAATGAATCAGAGGCAATAGTAAAGCCCAACTCCAGGCAAGCTAAAAGTGATCCCTTGTGGGCCATGCCCACAATTTAAGGGTTAATTGGTCATTTATGTCTAGAGAAACAATCAAGAGATTTACTTACCCGATCCCATGCAGCTAGACCGGCCTACGAAGCTTCTGTACCCCCACGCACTAGCAGTCTAAGGTCCTAAAGTCATCAAGACCAGAGCAGGATCCATAGCCCTGCCCTGGATGTAAGGATGCAGGGGGACAGTCCACTGCCAGATTGCGAGGTTGCAGAAGCTGCGGGAACTGGTCTACTCTCCCCAGGACAAAATTAATTATTGCATTGCAAGGGGCATTTTATTTTTTCCCACCCGGAGCTGGGCTTTGTGGTAGTGCACTGTATAATGAAACTCACTAACAGCAAAATAAATGGTGAAACCCATCTTATGTCAAGATGTTGGCGCTTACTACGCAATAGTGGCTTGTTAAGCCTGCTGACCAATTTGCAGATTTTGTAAAATGTTGTTGCTAATTGATTGGTTCACAGGGTCAAGACTGCTGCCTTCCCTTGAAATGCTCTGTGCTGTTTAAAAATAAAGATCATTTATAAATATTTTTACATTTTCCATAACTTTTATATTGTCGTTTTTAAGGGATCAGTTGAGGGATTTTATCTAACACAATGTGACCGATCACAAAAAACAAGGGCCCCCCTTTTTTTTAAACTTGTGTTCATTTTATGACAGGCGCTTCAATAAGGCTGCTAATTGAACATCTCCTAGGAAGTCTGAAAAGTATCTCAGCACCATACAAACAGTAACACTGGACTTTCATCTCGGTGAGCCACAAAGAAGTCAAATCTCAAGAGGGATATGCCCTATGACCATACACTCTATTCACATTTTTTAAGTCAATTAATGATTAGATTTTACTTGTGTAAACTTCATATCTGTTATGTCCTTGACACCAAGCTTTGATTGTGAAAAAAGGAAAATATCCAGGAACAAGCAATCACCAAGCTGACTGCATTAACAAGCTAACGATAAGATACAGTTTTCTGGAGCCGATGCTTTGGTTGTAGGCCCAATATGAAAAATTTATGGTAATTGAAACCACGGAATCTTTAGAAATGCAGTCAATTTGAGTCAGTATCAAAAGGTCACTCTTTTCAATTTATACTTGATGCTGAGAACAATATTGAGAAAACACCTGAAAGCAAATGATCTTATCAGTTTTCAGACCTTAACATTTACTGACTGCGCAAAGTAATTTGCTGATTAGTAAATAAATGCATTACCTGTAACCGTGACGGTTTCTACTAGATTGAGATCGCTAGGGGGAGGATGGCTTGGTAACAAAAGAAGTTGACTTTGTAGAACTAGTAATGAATGTTGCATTAGGTGATTTGTGAACCAGGTTACTGAAAATACTTTAGTAAACTACAAATTAATTATTAGTATAGAACATGAAAGACAAAGAGGGAACAATTTTCAATACATCTGGGAGAGCAACTCTCCAGATGGTTGATAGACTATAACCAGTTTCAGGGTTTAATTTCCATCCGCTTGTTTAATTTGCTCTTTTTCGAGGAAACTGTTTCTTAAAAAAGCTGCGTATTCACATGGGCTTATCAGTCCATTGGATAATTGTATTTCACCCAATATGTATATTTACAGGACAGTATATATAAGATAAAACCTCCTAATTCTGTTCTCTGCATGTACACATCTTTGCATGGCCTGTTTCAAAATGTGATTCCATGTTTGATTTCCTTTACTATCTCTGCATAAAGGTGTCCCCAAAAATTCCACGGGTCAGAGCATATAGCAAATGTATCATTTATTTGGGTAATATAGTAGCAGTCGAGTGCATCAATATACATCCTTAATGCACAGTCCTCCATCCCATTTGTTCAATATTGTAACATTGATCTGCAATTGGAGTTGGGCAGATAGTCTGCCAGGATACTAGTCCTATATTTGTGCACAATAAACAAATGCAAAGCTATGCCCATATGGAAGGTCACGTTGCTGTTTAGCGGAGACACATTTATCATGAGTGCACAATTTTGAACCACCAGTGAAAAATTAGCTGTTCTGGGAAGTTTACTGGAAGCAGACTCTGCAGAAACAATTTAACCATATTCAGCATGGCCCTTCAATGTCTTTCCAGAAGAACGGCCTGAACTAAACATACCTCAGAACATTTTCAAGTGGCCATCGTTTCATCACACAATATTCCCTTGTGATACATTGATCAACATGCAACATAGTTATTTCGACTTGGCCTTAATGTTCTTACTGGGACATCCCATGGCAACTTTGCTGTTCTGAGCAGTTGCAAGAAGGACACATTTCTCATTCCTTTTTTTGGTCTGATTTATAGACCTCCATCTAACAAATTAATTGCCTATAAAAGATGATATACAACATTAAACCTTTTATTCAACATATTGTTTTCAAAAGTCAGTATAAAGAAATTGCGGTGCGCAAACATATGTTCATTAATCATTTTTTATAATACAATAATTGTATGCAATATGCATTCATTTTTTATTGGGACATCCCATGTCCACTTTGCTGTTCTAAGCAGTTGCAAGGACACATTTCTCTGGCATCTCTTCCTGCAGTGTGTGACAACTACACCGAATGACAAAGAGGTCCCTAAAGTTCTGCACTGAATACAAGAAAGAGATGAAGGCATATCCAAGCTGCTCCTCATTTGAAGAGACTGTTCCTGCTTTGGAGCCACATCCCTCTGTCCCTCATTCCTATTTTTGGTCTGATTTATAGACCTCTATCTAACAAATGAACTGCTTGCAAAAAATGTTTATGTAATAGAATAATTTTATGCATTCATCTGTTGCATATTGCTTTTTCATGAACCACCTAAAGTGGGGTGTGACAGGCATGTGCATTTTACTTAAACAACCTGTGCATTGCATCTCTTTCTCTTCTCAAACAGTTGGGAGGTATGTCAAAGTGCTCAGCCTTTACTACAACTTCTTAGGACAAACTATACAGTAGCTTATGTTTGGAAAAAAGCAGTAAGCCCTCTATGTAAAATAGTTATGCCTGATTTATCCAAGTGTCTCATGGAAAATTATCTTTTTTCTCCGACTTGTCTAGAAACTAAATTTCTACTTTCAATCGTTCATACTGCTCTGGGAAAATGGAAGGGAGAATGTGGTCGTTCTAGGGATAAAAAAAATAAAAAAATAAATCTATTTGATAAGAAGAAACCCAAGGGCCATTGTCCTTGTCATCTGGCAGAGTCTGTTGAGGAAAGGTAACCACCCAATTTTATAGAATGAACAGAACTGGGTGCATGAAAGCCCAATACAGTACAGCAATGAACAGGATATATACAGTATATTATATGCCTAATTCAACAGTTACACACATTAATGGATATTACCAATATTATCGTCTAGTGTTGTTTAAAACCTCCATCTAATTAAATTAATGAATCCAAACATTCCACTGAGGCTCAGCTTAATGAGTGCAGTGCACAGCTTTACTCTTTACAACAGACTGGAATTTGGGTTAACCTTTACAGAATATTAGACTTAACGGAAATTGTTTATAGAAAACAATCTCTAGCTTTATAAGTCATCATGTGACCTTCAGGCATGCATTTATTTATTGCTGAAAGGTACTTACTTCCAACCAGTTTGCAGTACGACAAGGTTTATTAAACCTCCCAAACCTGATCTGCAACTTTGTATGCAGTTACACTCAGACTAACTTGTGGAACCATAATAATTACACACTTTGACTTCTCTCCTCCTTTACAAAAACTTTTGTGAGCAACATATCCCTCCTCATTTCTAGAGCTCTGATGTCCAAGTAATACTTTTGCTGTATTTTGCTATGCAACGATCAATTTTTGAAAGGCCCGAGGGGAAACTTTTACTTTGTAGTTGGTCTGGCCTGAATTGACCCCTTTCGTTTTTAGCAGCTACATACAGTAGAATAAACCTAAGTTCTCTTAATGTTCAAAATGCCAGATAGTCTTTGAGATTCAAGCTTACTGCTTTCTTCAGCTACGGCATATGCCTAGTATTAGAGCAAAATCATTTTTTTTCTTTTTAAAGATCTGTTGTTTATTATCCTTTGAAATGACCAAACTATAATGCTGTTTTATAGTTCACAAAGCAGAGAAGGATCTTTACAAAATATATGTGCCAGCTACCTGCATAATGTCACCTATGTGTTTTAGCAGCACTTGCTGCCTAGCCCCTGAGTTAGGGATGTAGCTGGTCACCTACGGATAGCGGCCATCCTATTCTCTAATCAGATTTTCTCTCTCTTAGAAAATTACATTTTTTTTTGTCCGAAAAAGGGTTTGTCAGCTGTCAATAGTGATGGTTGGTGGTGTTCTTGGCATTAGTATGTTTATTTCTGTATAGGTCCCAGTGTAGGCAATCGGATAGGACCACACTTCACAGGCCCCTTGGCCTGGCATGTGACTTGCTCTAAGAGCTGCAATTTCTGTGATCAAGATCTCTGTGCTAAGGAATATACCGGTAGTATTTTGTATTGTGCACTTGTAATAAATGACCTCTCCAGCTGGGCACCTCTCCAGCAAGTTAGAAGTTAATTAAGCCAATATGCCATTTTTGCATTTTCTTCTAGTGGATGGAACACTAGAAATACTGGGGTAAATAGGGTGTTCAATTTGCAAGTGTAGTTGCACCCTGCAAGGGAATTTTTCCCAGAGCTTGGTGAATGAGACGATGTACTCATTTCTTACATGATCCAATCATGTAAAGTTTCACCACATTTGCTAAACCCTGGGGAAAATTCCCTTGAAGAGTGCAACTTTACCCACAAAGTGAACAGTGTATTTTACTTTAGTACACCAACCCCACTGATTTCAAATGAGACCTGGAAGGGATCTGCTTTTAAGAGCCCCTTAAAGCAGTAGTAAACCATGTCTTTTTTTATATTAAAAAAAAATGCTGATAGACAATGGCGTAATGTGCTAGTACGCATCGCAAATGCTTACCTCAGAATGAATCGCTCCAGCAGCACGCTTTCTATGCTGGCATGGCTTCCATCTTCACCCGGTCTTCTTTCCGGGTTCGCGTGCTCCATCCCTCTGATTGGACGAGCTGCAATGACATCACTCCCTCGCGTGTGGAAGTCACGAATTGCAGCGCGAAGAATACTTGTGCTTTTCCTTCAGAGCGCATGTGCCGATAACATCACCGGCTGCATGCAGTGTGAATATTTCCTAAACACTGCAAGCTTAGAAGATATTCACTGTACCTACAGGTAAGCCTTATTATAGGCTTTTCTGTAGGTACAAATAAAAAAAAAAGAACACACATGCAATAGGGTGCCACAAGGACAACACACTGCTGATCATGATTTAATGGGTTATAGGGTAACAAGCAGTAAAATGTGTATTACCACATTGCAAAGATGTGGGGCTGAAACCTAGCTGAAGAATCTTCTGAAATTGCTAGTTCACGATCAACCAGTCCTATTGCCTCATTACTTTTAATCAAAGATCCATAAAAAGTATGCCAATAAGAACTTACTAACTTTCTCTGATTTTCCTGAATTTTATTAAAGCTAAAGGAGCAGCATCTTACATCTTCAGAAGCTAGTCCCCATAGCTCTCTAACGCCAGATTTACTTTAAGGCAACGCAGCACCCACACTGTGAACGAGTGCCACCAATGTCCCACACTTTCCTCTAATACCACCTACTGTATATGTGAGGACTCTGCAAACAATGAGTCCCTTGTGGCAGTAGCCAATAAATGATCACATTTATGCCCAGCTTTACTAGCAGTCAGCTCTAACTAACTAAGCGACAGAATGCAAATTTGTTGCTGTGCGGTTGTTAGGAAATAACCCCTCTCGTCTCTATCAATGATCCATTTGTAGGTCTGTTTTTTGTATCGTGGAAGTCAGACAGATTATTGGCTTAGCTTATGTTGAACGGGTTAAAAAGAGACACAATGGTGAAACACTTCAGCCCCAGCTTACCCACAGACTTTAAATAGCAGGCACTAGAGAATTATCTGAAATACTACAAAACTTGTTCACCCTAGTCAATGCCGATAGCTACCATATGCTTCCTTTTTTGGAAATTGCTAAGCTTTTTATAGATCTGATTCACAGAGCTAATTTCTCGTTATCTTGTCCAACTTTCTGGCAGACTGAGTGTTACTGTTGGGTCTGATTCATCTCATTTTATTTCAGACAAAAACTTTTTTTTTTTTTTTTATCGTATAAGAAAAAAAAAAAAACAGGACAAAAGAACATTTTGAAGCAAAAGGTCAGGTATAATGCAGTCTATAGCTACACAGTAGGGGTGTGAAATAGAGTTTTGAGAACCTTTTCAATAATGTAAATACATTTCATTTTTAAATAATCATCTTTGATATTTAACACATTGAAGCTGAACTCTACAAGTCATTGGTCAGCACAGAAATGTTGTGTTTGGGGAGAATGGAAACACAAGGCTATGCTTCAAAGGTTATGTAACAGAGGGCACAGAGAGGCAAAGATAAAATTACAATAATCCCGTCCCCTTTACTTCACCTTTAAAGATCTTACAATGCCGCTCTGCATTCCAGCACCAAAACAGCAAGGAATCTCAGCCTAAGGAGACTTTTCCCAACTGCCAGAGAGCTTTCTGCATTTTCTAGGTCCGGCCATGTTACAGCCCTTTTACTAACAACCTGCTTTGCCTTTTATTGGATTGCTGTCACCACACGACACAATATTTATTATTAACTCGGCCCCCAGCTACATCACTAACCTAGCCTCAAAATAGCAACCTAATCGTTCTTTGTTCCTCCCGAGACCTCCTGCTCTCTAGTTCCCTTGCCACCTCCTTCCATGCTCGCCTCCAGGACTTCTCCCGAGCAGCTCCTATCCTCTGGAACTCTTTACCCCAATCTGACTATTGCCTACTCTTTGCACTTTTGGATGAGCCCCAAAAACTCTTCTATTCAGTGAGGCCTACCCTGCCCCCATCTAGCAAATGTACTTTTGTTTTTTCCATCAGCTTATCCCCCACAGTTCTTACCTTTTGTATCTCTTGACTCTTCCATCTAAGATTGTAAGCTCTAATGAGTAGGGCCCTCTGATTCCTACTGTTCTAAATTGCACTGTAATTGTTCTGTCTGCTCTTATGTTGTAAAGCATTGCATAAACTGTTGGCGCTTAATAAATCTATAATAATAATATTATAAGTCATAACAAGCATCTCTAAAAAGCATGAGATTACTCCACCAATGTAAAGATTTTGATTATACATAGACGCCGATTCAAAGAACTTCTTTTAGGACTGTCCATTAACAACACACACACACTGTCATTTAGTTGCAGAGAATAAAAACTTTTCCAGCTGGTACAATTATTTTCTGTACCATTTTGTCTCCCCAAAATTTGGAGATTTCTAAAATGTAGGTTTAGGGCACCAAGAATGTTTTAATGTGAACACCTTTAGTGCCACGGAACTGAAGGGTATGGATCTCACAGAACCACAAATGCCTAGTGGGCAATAAATCAACATTTCATGTCCTTCATTAGATATCACCAGTCATGAAACTAATTATGTCCTGGCCAGCATTTCCTATATACAACATCAGGCTGCAAATGCTATAACATAGGACACCAGTGAATACTACGACACAACACAGACTAAGGAAAGGTTAACTGACTATTATTTATAGTTACTTAGGTTATTTTTACCCTCACTTGGATCTTATCAACCCATTAGGATGGAATGCCATGCCTACAAAACAATGCAGATTGATAGAAAGGGCCACTAAAAGCAAAATACAAGCATCCCCACACATCATAAATGTAAGTAACCCTAACAGATCCCCCAAGGTGAAAGGTGTTAGGGTAAAAGTCTACTGGTGGAGTAGAATTTGCCAGACAGATTACTATATTTAATATCAGAGCCAGGGGAGATTGGTGAGCACACATGGTTTTTTTTTTTTTAAATATAACCATAGATACTTTCGGCTGCTAGGCACTGAGATATTGCTTGACAATAGGACAATGTGATATTATCAAACAATAGTTTGGGCAAAGCAACTATTTGTTTTTCTAATTCCTCCTTTTACGGTGCCACATGCTCATCTTTCCTTCCTCCCCTACCACTCTGTCCAGCTGCTGGGACTGAAGAAAATAGTTGATGCTTCTGGGTATGGCAGAACATTTGACTCACTTCCCTTGGCCTAAGATTTCACATGGGATTTAGGAAATTACTCTCATCCTTGTGTAAGCTCCAACACAGGGTTTCATTTTTCATACCCAGAGAGCAGTAATCAAAAGGTATGTGCTGCAGGAAAGGAGGCCATTAGAATAGACTTGTTATTCTGCATGGAAAAAGCATGTTTGATTTTAGAGCAGAGTCTAAAGCAGTCAGCATAAGCCCAAGTACAATATGGCTGTAACAAAAACAGATCTATGTCCTAACTATTGATAGGGAGCTTGAAAATATTAGCAGCAATTGTAACTAAAACCGGCTATAGTTGAAACAATTTTCTTTCCTGCAACCACGGGAACCCCCCCCTTTCCCCACTGAGCTACTGTATTCTCCAGGTGGAGCGGAGCCATCTCAGCTGGGAAGACACACCGTGATTATTACTAGCGACTACAGCCTCTGACAATAATCACTTTAAAAATCTGATAGGCTGGTTTTAATTGATTGATCGATCAAATTGGGTACAATTGGCGTGCCCGTACATGGTTCAAATCTTGATAAAGGAAAAGGAATTGGCAGCACTCCAGGTTGAGTCAAAATCCAGATTTATTGACTGGACATCCAAATATGACAATCGTGACAAGGTAGACGCGTTTCACACACTGACTGTGTGCTTAATCATTATTGATTAAGCACACAGTCAGTGTGTGAAACGCGTCTACCTTGTCACGATTGTTATATTTGGATGTCCAGTCAATAAATCTGGATTTTGACTCAACCTGGAGTGCTGCCAATTCCTTTTCCTTTACCAAGTTTTCACGGAGGCGAGCCGGGGCATGTACCGTTGTGAGTCATCAGGTAATTACACCACCTTGAGCAGTGAGTTCTTGTCTCTTCAATGGTTCAAATCTTGGCTGGTTCAGCAGGGAGATTCGAACCGTCAATGGTCGACTTTTGCTTGTTGGCCATAGTACTGTATCACTGGATCCCCTTCTCTGCAGCCTTCAATGAAGGCTAAAGCTGGTCAGTAGGGCAGCAAGGGTTACTTGTGGTAACATTTCCAAGCATAAAACATGTCATTATAGGTTTATTGATACTAGGGTTGGTATTATACATGATAATGTTCTTAATTGTGATGTTTTAAGAAATGTTTATGAGGACAGCACACAATGGAGCCATTCCAGGTAGAGATATGAGAATATAAGAGAATGTTACATTAGAAAAACACCAATGCATAGAAAATGTTTAAACCAGTGTTTCTCAATATTGCGGCACCCTTTAAATATCTGCACAATCTCAAGGCTCCCCATTCCTAAATGTATAAACCTAAACTAATAGTTTTACAGAATGCAGTAGCATCCACACATGTAGGACACCCAGCTTTAGAGGCAATTTACTTTTACAAAGGAGTATTCTTCTCTTCTCTCTATTCAGCTAACATGATCCCAGTCCTGCCAGAAAGGGGCAGGGGAAGGGCAAACAAGGACATGCTCAGGCGCCTGACATCCTCCTTATCAACCCATGACATCACCAGTTGTTAGGATGCTGGCAGCTAGCTTGTAAGGTGTACAAAGCTGTAATGCTGCACAAAAAAAAAAAAAAAAAAAAAACAGTGGGTTTGTGTAATAGGAAAAAATGTTTGCAAAATTTGGGCAAAAGTTAGGCATTTTGCCAAGGCACCGTGAAGAACGAAGGTGGCACCCTGGTTGAAATAGGCTGGTTTAAACAACCATTTCAAGTATAAAAAAAAAATAAAAAATTACATATGTTTGCAATATTTATTATACTGTATATGTGGAAAGAATAACTTGATGAGAAGTTTATAATGAGATAATACTATGTCAAAAATACTTTAGAGATTTGTCCATCTGTGCTGTATAGCGTGTGTATGGCCAGCTAAAGTAAAACTGCTATTCCTGGTCCCCTAGATCTAAATAGGAATTTAAACAGTGCAGTGCCAGGGGCAGCCCCTCCGTCAGGGAGCATTTTTACTTTCCATGGAGTTGGGCTTCACAGAGTCTTCATTCTCTTCTACAGGTCTGAAAGTTTATAAAGCATTTTCTTCTTCTACAGGTAATTTGCCTTTCGATTTACACATTTCTTGGTACATTGTCTCATTTTTGCCTGGTGTTCTCCTTCCAATAAGCCTGCATGTCTATCTCACAGCCTGTCCCTTAACTGATCATCTCCCGACCTTTTAAAAGTGTCTGCACGTTTACTTGCTCCGCTCCTTGGAAAAATTCCATAGACAAACCTCATGCAACAGCCTTATCGATTTCAAAGCGCTGTACGAAAATAGCTTTGTGTTTTGCAACTGCTTTTAGACATTATGGCGGAGTCTGTGCCTAAAAACGCCCAACGTATGAACTTTTTAAAGGGGTCAGCAGTCCCAGACTCCAGGGGACCAGCTGTGGTGAAAACTTCAGCAATGGTTGTTACTGAACAAATCAATGTCCGCGTTGTGGAAAGGAAACTGTTCGAAGTCCTGGGGAAATCTACAGCAGTAAATTCTCTGAATTGTATTACTGCATCATTTAAAGGGAAACAAGCATTCAATATATAAAATTAGATGGAATATTTCTATACATTTGCTGGCCAGAGATGTTGGAGAATCAAGCACAATAGCGATAGTTACTATAAAAAAAATAAAAAATGACACCAGCAAAGGATCAATAACAGAGATTTTTCAAGTTCTCCGATACTTCTCTTTTAGTCTAAAATGTCCGATAACACAACTGAATATCTGTATCCAGGCATGGACACACTGGGGTCCATTTACTAAAGACAAATAGACTTCACTTTGCAAGGGACATTGCACTTTGCAAGGGGAATTTCCCCCAGAGCTTAGTAAATGAAGTGTCGCTCTGCTGACTTCCATCATCCAATCATGTGCAAGCAAAAATACTGTTTTTTATTATTTTGCTTGCATGTGATTGGGTATTTTCTAAAAAAAGTGAAATTGCATCGCATTCACTAGGCTGTAGGAAAATTCCCTTGCAAAGTGAAGAGTCTTTTTACCTTTAATAAATCAACCTCGCTGCCTCTGCAGTAGTTCAAAGAAAAAGAGGACTGAATAAAGTGTATATTCAGTAAGTATATGGCATGTTTTTATATGTACATTATTTCATTGTTTTGGTATTATGCTTCATAATATGCTTTGATTCCGCTCTAGTAGTCCGTATGTATAGTCTGTAGCAGTATAGTCTACACCCTGCTGAACAACTGAAGATATAACCTTATAGGGTAGAGAGAATCTTTTACCATTCCTAAACGAATACCTTCATTTGTACCAAGGAGTAGTTGTACACTTCCAACCAAGCACAAAATACATATATGATAAGCATACTATAAATTGCTATTCTAAGATCAAATAGTTCCTTTACATTAAAGTGAAATTAAAGCTTCAATTTTTCATTTTTATTAAAATAATTAAACATGGTATACTTAGCTGCTCTGTGCATTGGTATTGCACAGAGCAGCCCCTGACTTTTCCTCTTCGGAGAGTGCCCCCATGGAAAGCCGATTTCTATGGGGGCGCTCATTCCTGAGCTGCCCTGTCTGCGTCTGTAGACACAGATAGCGTGGCCCAGGCCCACCCTCTGCTCCATCGATGCGGAATTTGATTGACAGCAGTGGGAGCTTCTGCTGCTATCAATCTGCTCAGTGAGAAGGGAGGGAGCTGGTTCAGGTAAGTATAAGGAGGGGGGTGGGTGGCAATCTAGGGAGGCAGTATCCTGTGGCACAGAAGGTTTTTTCCTTAATGCTTAGAAAAATGAAAAAAACCTTCAACCTTCACAACCACTTTAAACTAAATGCATCCACAAGTATATCTTACTATGTAATACAATTGCAATATTTTCTTTAAAGTTTATGTCACCCTAAATATTTATTTTTGTCTATGTTTCTGTTCACATATTTGTATTTTGAAAATCTTAGTCTCTATCATATTCATATATTTCTTTCTTCTGAAGTACCTGGTTGATCCTGCCAGTCACCTTTCATGCTTGCTTTAAGCGCAAAAGCGGATCTGTTCTTGTATGATCTGTTTTCATTATTTGGCTGGCCATTCAGAGGTATAAGACACTGTGCAGACACACAGCATGCCTATATTGGGTAGTTTGTTCAGCCACACACCCCTCTCCTAGCCAATCACAGCATGCCTCTGTCACACTCCCCCTGCCAATCACAGCCTGCCTCTGTCACACACACCCTCCCAATCACAGCCTACATCTGCCACACACCCCCTTCCAATCACAGCCTGCCTCTGCCACATAACCCCTGCCAATCACAGCCTGCCTCTGTCACACACCCCCTCCCAATCACAGCCTACCTCTGCCACACACCCCTTCCCAATCACAGCCTGCCTCTGCCACACACCCCTTCCCAATCACAGCCTGCCTCTGCCACACACCCCCTCCCAATCACAGCCTGCCTCTGCCACACACCCCCTGCCAATCACAGCCTGCCTCTGCCACACACCCCCTCCCAATCACAGCCTGCCTCTGCCACACACCCCTTCCCAATCACAGCCTGCCTCTGCCACACAACCCTTCCCAATCACAGCCTGCCTCTGCCACATACCCCCTTCCAATCACAGCCTGCCTCTGCCACACACCCCTTCCCAATCACAGCCTGCCTCTGCCACACAACCCTTCCCAATCACAGCCTGCCTCTGCCACACACCCCTTCCCAATCACAGCCTGCCTCTGCCACACACCTCTTCCCAATCACAGCCTGCCTCTGTCACACACCCCCTCCCAATCACAGCCTACCTCTGCCACAAACCCCCTCCCAATCACAGCCTACCTCTGCCACACACCCCCTCCCAATCACAGCCTGCCTCTGTCACATACCCCCTGCCAATCACAGCCTGCCTCTGTCACACACCCCCTCCCAATCACAGCCTACCTCTGCCACACACCCCTTCCCAATCACAGCCTGCCTCTGTCACACACCCCCTCCCAATCACAGCCTACCTCTGCCACACACCC
Organism: Pelophylax lessonae; assembly: GCF_965119305.1. Taxonomy (NCBI): domain Eukaryota; kingdom Metazoa; phylum Chordata; class Amphibia; order Anura; family Ranidae; genus Pelophylax; species Pelophylax lessonae. The sequence goes on along the minus strand of NC_138768.1, from coordinate 776,551,217 downwards.
CTTCCCAATCACAGCCTGCCTCTGCCGCACACCCCTTCCCAATCACAGCCTGCCTCTGCCACATACCCCCTCCCAATCACAGCCTTCCTCTGCCACACACCCCCTCCCAATCACAGCCTGCCTCTGCCACACACCCCCTCCCAATCACAGCCTGCCTCTGCCACACACCCCTTCCCAATCACAGCCTGCCTCTGCCACATACCCCCTCCCAATCACAGTCTGCCTCTGCCACACACCCCCTCCCAATCACAGCCTGCCTCTGCCACACACCCCCTCCCAATCACAGCCTGCCTCTGCCACACATCTCTTCCCAATCACAGCCTACCTCTGCCACACACCCCTTGCCCAAGCACAGCCTGCATCTTGCCTTAGGTTGAACGACATTGGAATACAGGCACAGTGTGTAATAGAGATGTATGGCCACATTACAGAACTTTTTAAAAAAAGGTAAGAAAGATAATTTCTGAAAATAAGCAAAAGCAGTTATGATGCTTGCATAGTTATAACTGTATTAGAAAGTGTCTGTAACATTGTCGAGTGCCCATCATAGCAAGCCGCTTGCTATAGGGGCATTTGTGCAGGCTTGCTCCCAAGCTAGCTGTGTGTGACTTGACCCGCCCCCTTCTCCCTTCTCACTGGCTGTGATTGACAGCATCAAGAGCCAATAGCTCCCATTGTTGTGTCTGAGCCTATAAGGAAGGAGAGAGCAGAGAGAGCCACTGCTCTCATGAACAGTGCTGGGTCGATATTGGGTTCAGGAAAATATAAAGGGGCTGGGCTGGGGAAGCTGCATTTGGAAGTTTTTTGATTTTTTTTTTACCTTAATGCAGAGAATTCATTAGGGTAAAAATCCTTCAGTCTTTAGAACTGTTGTAAGTCCCTGATGAAGGAAACCATGTAGCTAGTCGGGAATAAGGGGCTACATTACAAAGGGACCTGACAAGCGTGTGAAAAATTCAACTCCCATTAATGCACAGGAAACTGCATTGGATTTTCATTGTATTCTATCTAATGGCACTGTTCACACTGTGACACTGAGATACAGTGTCTTGAGTAACTAGCTAAAAAATTGCTGCAAGCTTTAGTTTTCATGAGCAATTCATTATGGATAATAAAAGGGAAGCAGAATGCTCTTTATCATTTTAAATCACACTGGGGAAATGTCATATTTGTCCTGAAGCACACACACATGAATTGTCATAAATTGGTTACTGGCGCACAACAGCTGCCCATCAGTGCTTGACCTATACCATCGCATACAGAAGGAATGACAAGAGACGCCATCAAGCTCTTGAAGAGCGCAATGTTTTCAGATGTGTGGCGCAGAATGGCCATAAACCATTTTATTGCATATGTGTCGTCAGCGGTTCAATTCTTCTACATCATGGCTTCTTTTATATACATGCACTGTATCTGAATGCAACCAATGTAGCCTGTGTTATGTTAATTAGCCCATAAAACCCCATGATGTATAACAGATTACTAATTCACCACGGTAATATAAATACGTGCTAACATAATATCCTATCTGCTGTATTATATAATGATCCACAGTATTACATGGTGCATGTGAGAAGTGTACTGTGACAGCTGCCCATTAAGACAAAGTTTGGCTCTGCACCGGGAAGGCTGCAGCAGAGAACAGCCGAGCAGATACACATCTGTAAGTTTAATTAAGAACTACAGGGCCAGTGTGTTCTGATGACAGGTGCTGGCAGACCTGAGTGACTCCGAGGCTCATGAGACTTTAATGAATCAAGAACTAGAGGAGGCAACCTCTCCACCATAGAAGCTAACAGAACACAGAACGTCAATGACAGATAAGCACAACACAAGCCAACTCAACTGACTGGGGTCCTTATAAATAGTTAACGCTTAATGGGACACTGCCATAAAAATACCCAAACTTTTAGCATATTGAATTATAATATATACAATAATGAAATGCCAGTTCAAAAATATTTCACAACACTAACTGAAAAAAAAATAAAACCATTGAAAATATTTCTAAGAAATTGGCTTGGACAATTCCAATATTGCAATATTGTGTGGAATCTGCCATCATAACTAACCCCTTCCATTATCAGAGCTGGTTCACACTTCCTTCGTGGTAAATTGATGTCATTTAAAAGAAGTGGCTGGCCTTGCTTTGCGCCGTTAAAGCGCAGAGAATTTCTTACTTTTCATTGATTTCTATGCACAGTGGCTTAGCTGCAGTGCCTAGAAATACAGACTATGAATGTCTGCGGGAGAGTGGCGGTATAAATGAAAAGTGCGCTATCCTTTTTATTAGCAAATCAGTGCATATACAGTAATCAAAATATCAGTGAATAAAATTAAGAATATCACATGTGAAAACTGAATGAGAACTTGAAAAGTTCATAAATTCATATAAATCCCTAATTAGTGTATATATAAAAAAAAAGGTGAGCTCCTCGAGGAGAGGCTGACGGTTTTCCACACAGGAACGGGATTTTTCTCTTTCTCTCTATAATCTCTAGACATTTGCTTGAAAGTAAAGTGAGCCGTGGACAACCCGACCCCTCTTTAATAAGTAAATGAGTTTCATCACCAAGTTTTTGGATCATCATTGATCTACCTGGGGGCTCAATAAAAGACAGATTGGTGGAACCATACAGGACATATGTGCATTTAAACCGGACACCTTACCTTAACTGATGTGGTAATCTAAACTGATCGTCTTTCAGACAACTCTTTAGGAATCGTCTGAGGAAGCGACTAATCGAAACGCATCGTGATTCCATTTTTACCACGAGTGAACCCTACAATTTATCATACTAATATATCATGATTTATCATGACCTACTATGTATCTATATGAATTGCCTTGGATCCAGAGGCATTGCGGTCCCAGTGGTGTAGGAGTTTGTCCTACGATTTATGTGTTTGTAATGTTTTATTGAACACATGTCTACCATTGTATATTTGTATGTCTGTGCTAATTAAAATGATATTTTTTTTAATAAATGACTGTTACATTTTCTTCTCACTGAGATCAGCAATTGCAAGTTGCCTACAAAGTCCCAAATATTTGAGGGGGTGAGAGACCCCACTTATTTGTGTGGTTTTCTCTCTCTTCCCCCCTCCCCCCCCTTCTTTTTCTCGTACATAATAGGGATGTGGCAATAGCATGTTATAGAGAGTGTGTGTCTCACTTACCTTTTATGTATATAAAAAAATACATCTGCAAATCATATATTCAAAAAGTCCATATCCAATAAATTCATAATCCAGCATAAAGCGTCCATGTGCCTTCAAAGTGGCCAGTGCTCAAAAAATGTAAAAGTGCTAAAGTGCAAAAAGGAGAGCTGGGGAGCCAGACAGAAAACTGCAGACATGTTGCAGATTTCTGAGGCGCAGCTCCCCTGAAGGCTGCCTTCAAGTGTGAATAGGGCAATAGAAAAGAACAGCTTTCTGTGTGCCCTTAAGGAGATTTGGGCACTTCTAGTGCAGAAAAACGGCGCCATCCTAACCCCTATTTAGATCTGCAGTTGTCTAATTGCTCTACGTGTGATCAGCCATGACACCAACCTTTCATCCTCAAATATCCAGTTCTGATTGCTCAGGTTTGTGAAACGTTAAATGGAAAGTCAAATGTTGCGTTGAATTTGACCGCAGAAGGCGCTGCCTACGTGTTGGGTCCTCCAGTTCTCACCCTGGGAGTTATCTCTTGTACTAAGGCTACTTTGCTGACTGTGCGTGTGCACCTATCTTCATCTTCATCTCCTTCACAGCCCCCAATCTAAGGGCCCTTTCACACTGATGCCTTTTTGCTGTGTTTTACCTTGCTAAAAAAATATATATATATATTTCCCTATGGGACTAACCTCCCCATGCCCTGCGGGTACGGTGCTTTATGAAAAGTGCCGCTTGCATCATCTTTGGTGCGGTTTTGAAAAGCCCACCAAAAAGCAGGTCCCCATTGAAATGAATAGAAAACGCAGCACAAAGGAAAAAAAAAAAAAGCATGAAAAACGTACCCGAGTTGTTTTGAGTCACAAGTTTCACGGGTGCGTGCTGGGTAATAGGCACCTAGAAAACGCACCGGAAACACAAAATGCAGTAAAAATGCATATGAGTTTTTGATGCATCTTTTCAGTGGAGCGGTGTGAAAGCAGCCTAACACCAGGAGAACCTTTTGTCTTACAATTGCACACCGGTTGGGTTAATTTACTAAAACTGGAGAGTGCAAAATCTGGTGCAGCTGTGCATGGTAGCCAATCAGCTTCTAACCTTAAGCTTCTAACCTTAATTTGTTCAATTAAAGTGCATGTAAACCCAATGGGGTTGGTTTACTAAAGGCAAAAAGACCGTGCACTTTGCAGTTGCTCCAGAGCTTAGTAAATGAGCAAAAGCTCTGCTGACTTCTATCATCCAATAATGTGCAAGCAAAAATACTGTTTTTTTTTTTTCAATGTTCCTTGCATGTGATTGGGTACTCTTTGCAAAGTGAAGCTTTACCTCATTTATTAAGCCCTGGAGCAACTGCACTTTTAGAGGGAGTGCACAGTCTATTTGCCTTTAGTAAATCAACCCTAATATGTCATATTCTTGATATATGCCTGCTTTATCATGTACTTGTATGAAAAAGTATTCTGTTCTCTTTGTATTGCTTTCTTTGTGTCCCTCTGATTTCCTATTAAAAACTGGCCACACTAAGCAGGAGAGCACAGCGTAGTCAGTTTCCTAGCTGTGCTGGGAACTCGTCCTACCCTCTTTCATTGATCAGATTTACCCTGACACACACCCCCCTGTACAGCCTTTCACTGGGAAGATCAGTGACTGCTGTTTCTCCTTCCCCCAGCTCTTAGGCAGCTGAGAACAGAGGGAATGGGATCACTTATAAAAAAGGGAAAAAGGGTATTTATAATGTTTTTTTTTATATCTATACACAAATATTTTGCTTTCATTTGTACTTTAAACTGAATTGGTTGTTTAGCAAGGTGATCATTTGCAATCACTTTAAGCTTTGACATAAAAAATCTGGAAGCTGATTGGTTTCTATGCAGAGCTGCACCAGACTTTTCACTCTCCAGTTTTAGTAAATCAACCCCAGTGTGTCCTCTCTACTGTAAGCTCAGCCAAGCCCAGTGATGGATGGGCACCGGTCCTCAGGAAGGATGTGCTGGAACTGGAGAGAGTCCAGAGAAGGGCAACAAAAATAATTAGGGGAATGGAGGGCATCGGCTATGAGGAAAGACTACAAGCACTGAACTTATTCTCTCTGGAGAAGAGACGATTGAGGGGGGATATGATATCAATGTTCAAATACTGTACTGGCGACCCTAGGATAAAGAACAAACTTTTTAGAGAAAGGAGATACAATAAGACACGTGGCCACTCACTAAAACTTGAGGAAAAACGGTTTAACCTTAAAATACGCAGGGGGTTCTTCACTGTCAGAGCAGTAAGGATGTGGAATTCTCTTCCACAAGCAGTCGTATCAGCAGGGAGCATTGATAGTTTCAAAAAACTATTAGATGGGCACCTTAAAGACCACAACATACAGGGGTATACAATGTACGGTTAACAGCAAACACACACACACCATAGGTTGAACTGGATGGACTGATGTCTTTTTTCGACCTCACAAATTATGTAACTATGTAAAATGAGAGGAAGGTTGCACAACACAGAGTCATGCAACAACAGGCTGCAGTGCTATCCAGAATTCCTGTGCGACTTTGTGAAATTTGAAGCTCTAAGCTAAACTTTCTACCAGTTATACCGTTTCCTAGCACCGAATGTCAAGTTTAATTTAACGTGCCCGTATTTTACCAGACCTGACTGGTTGATGGGTAGCAGAATTAAGCATGTGGGTTTATATACTGTATACGTTAATACATTATACTATATAGCATTATTATTGTGACTGTTGAATATAAGTTACGTGTATTCGCTTTTTGTTTCTGCCCAAACAAAGCCCTGTTTTACAATTACAATTTACAACGAGCCAGAATGCAATTGGATTGTTGACAAGTCCAAATTTCATGCTCGTTGAGCTGATCTGTGCTCTGCCTTCACTGACAGCATTATGACGGCTTACCATTATGACTATAAAGCAGCATATATTTAGGCAAAATAGCTTCGGCAGCGGTAATTTACGGCCTTCTCGGCTGCTCTGCCTGTGAAGTCCAAATGCCACGTTTAAGGAACAAGCGCCTTTACTAAAACAGATGTGCTCTGGGACTGTGACCGCAATGGATTTACAGTGACCTATATGAGAGTCAGCTATTAGGTTTTTCAAATACTCCAACCAGTTATCTCTAAATGTCTGCTTGGCAGCTGACTCCAGTTTGTATTTAGAGGTGTGACAGCGCTGGGTACATTATGTACTGTGAGAGACTGGCATTTGTTTCTGAGAAATCCATTTTCGCTTGGCCAGTTGTTTTGTCAGGCCCGAGCCATAGGTAAGAAAAATATTTTTAAAAACAGACAAAATTTATTACACGAGGGGGCCTGCGCTTGATGTTACGTAAAACGCCGAGAGGACTTTAAACCTTGTCCCTTAGTAGATAGAATGTTGGCAAGCTTCGTGGAATGTCTGTGTGATTGCAAAGAACATCATTTGCAGAGTCTTGATCATGTGACGGCAGTTGGCACGGGGCCACGCAAGCCATCATGCAATATGAGCTGTCAAAGTAATTGTCTTATTCTTTCTCATACTAATATGTACATTTTTGTCCGCCTAATCTTTCAGCGCTCACTCGATCAAGGACATACGGAAAGGTTGCAGTCAATGTCAGATGTTATTGGGATAAGACAATTAGCAGGAGAAGGAGCCATTTAAAGATTGCAGAGCTCGGACGAAGGGAAAGGACGGCAACACAAGGCTGCCTTTCTCTGGAGGGCTGAATCGAGTGGTTTTATCTGATATCTCCAGCTTGATGTTATTACACTGTGCACACAGCCGATATGCAATAAGTGTGGCATGTGTCAGTGGAAAAAGAATGCTGTAGGTCAGTAACTCAAAGTTTTAAAGCAAGAGGGTCAGAACGACAGCCAGGCACCTATACGTTCCCAAAGCAGAGCACGGCAATGGCAGCCTCCATGTTTTACACCAAAGAGTTCTTCTATACATCGTCACCCTTGGTCAAGTACATCTGCAGCCTCTTGTGGCAAATAAGGCTGTTTAGTCTGCGGTGTGCTTGCAGCTGTGCGTTCAGAAGTGTGTTCTTGGGGGTTGATTTACAAAAGGCAAGCAAATAGGCTGTTCACTTTGCAAGGGAAGTTGCACAAGCAAGGGAACTTTCCCCAAAGCTTAGTGAATGAGGGGAAGCTCTGTTGACTTTCTTCGTCCAATCATGTGCAAGCAAAAATGCATTTTTTTTTTTTTTTTTTAATTTCCTTACACCTGATTGGGTGAAGTGAAACTTCACCACATTCACTAAACTCTGGGGAAATTTCCCCTGCAAAGTGCAACTTCCCCTGCAAAGTGTGCCTTTAGTAAATCAACCCCGCAGTGTGCTTTCAATAGGATGCAGTGATATACGTACTGTACATTAAAATCTTAAGCCCCCGGTCACCGATCGCGACATTGAAATTATGTTACTTCACTTGAAGCAGCATGATGTCAAAGTAGTGCTACTTCAGGTGCTACTTGGAAGACATCTGTGACTTCATGCACGGATTTCTATGCAAGTCGCACCTGAACTTGCAAAAAGTAGTGCAGGGACTACTTGACTGCTGAGAAGCATAGGCTCATTTATGAGCAACTGATAACCAATACCTTGCCCCCCAAAAAGACAGAGAAGCTGATTAAGTTGGAAATAGGGCAAGGCCACAGCTTTATTGAACTTTGCAAAAGTAACAACTTTCCAAATGTGCCAAACAACAATGCCAGTCATGGTTATACTGTGAGCACCCATAAACATAAACTCACATAGTCTAAGAGGCCTGTCCTTACCATCAGTGCCAGACAGGCATTAGACTGACCCGAGAATTTAACAAACAACAATGTCAGTCACGGTTATACTGTGAGCACCCATAAACATAAACTCACATAGTCTAAGAGGCCTGTCCTTACCATCAGTGCCAAACAGACATTAGACTGACCCCAGGATTTAACTTGAGGGCATAGCCCATAAAGCAACATCAATTGCTGGCAAGGTCAAAACCGCCAATAAAGCTGTGACAAAATATCACAACGGGCTGGGGGGGGGGGGGGCAACTCTTGTAACAGCTGAATCTCCTCAGAGCAGTTGGATGTGCCCCAGCGTAGTCTTTTCCTAGAGTTCAGGCTCCACCCAGTCACTTCAGGTCTTTGTAGCCAATCCCAAGGGAGCTACTTAACTTCTCTTTTAGGTTCACACCCACAGTGACGCCATGCTTCCAGAAGTCAAGGCTCCCTTTCCCTAAAGGAGGTTCAAGGGGCCTTCATTCAAAATTGGTGCAACTCTGACGGAGTTGTAGTCGCACCGAATTGACCGCTTTCAATATGGACAATAAGGTGTGATTTGTCATGTGATTTGAAACTGTCAAGATGCACTGGTGTGACCAAGGGCTAAAACTTCACTCAAACACAACAATAGACATGTTATTTTCCTTTTATCAACCTTTATAGCAAAGGCTAAAAAGGAACCTAAGACAATAGAAAATGTTAATTTACTCTTATATTCATATTGGAAAATGTTCACCTGTGGGTAGGCCTTCCCTGACACCCCTCTGTCAATTCTTCCCAGATAGCAAGTCGATCGGCCAGAATTGATTTTTCCTAGCTAGTTGCTATTGTCTTCCCCCAAAACAGACCAACATATCAATAGAGTGCTTCTCTTCTCCTTTCCATACATACAATACATGTTTGCACAATGCTTGATGGAACATTAACTATTTAACTACAGGATCTTGCATGATTTGACAGGCAGATCGTTAAAGTCTATAGGCACTTTACATTGTCAGATGCAAAAGAGCAACCAATCCCCATGTTACTGAGCTCTGTCCACCCATTCTGTGAAAGCATTGCAATACAAACCAATGTGACGCAAAGCAATTCCTATCGAATGTGGAAGCGTGCTTTGAACTATTAGGCTCAGTTGGGGATGCTTGGCAGAAGCTGAAAAATCCTGTGATAAACATAGCCTTTCTTTTAGATTTAATGACCCTTTGCCAACTAGGAAGCAATTGTCTGGAAGGATGCTTGGAGTGTATAAACAACCAAGACCATTGCTTACCCATGTATCTTATTAAATTGTTTAATGATCCACTTGTGCAGTACTCATGATAAAAAGGTGGACAGCAATATCAACTATCTACTCTATAAGAGTAAGCTTAGGAGAGATATTAGCTATCCACTTAGTATTTATTTGACAATACACGCTTTGGTACAGCTGCTTCACCTAATGGTGTGGCCAATCTGAAATATCTATCCAAAAGCTTTGTACCATATCAGTTAGGTGATTGGTTTGGACAAAGAACTTTTCATAGTTCATAAATAACATGTTTATTCAGCCTGTGAAGCCTAATACTGCCTCTTAAGCTAGCCATACACAAGTAGATTGTTGAACGAATGTTTGTATAAACAATCATCTGAAATTTTGTGTGAAAATTCTCGGTACATTTCACAACTTGATGAATGTTGTTCGGAAGTACTATAAGATCTTGTTTGCTTTTAACATTTGATTTTGGAATGAATGGGAAATCCTGAACAAAAAAACACATATATTTGTTCTAGAAAAAAATGTGTCCATCCCACTCCTTTACATTTCCTCTTCATTGCAGTCAAAAAAGATTCTCAATTTGACCCAACTATCAATTAAAAAATCTAACGAGGGCTCTTAAAGTTAACATTTTTTATTGAAGTTCTACTGGAGTATGCCCAGCTTTTGTATTTTCAGTGTTTCAGTTTCCTTTAAAAGAGAAAAAAATAAAATACATACTCACACAGGTGGATGCACCATAAGTCCGGTGTTGCATCTGTCCCCTGTCGCCTCCAAGGCTTCATGTACACATAGCCTAAAATGAAATGACCACCGGCCGAGGGAAAACATAAAACGCGGCTGGCGGTCAAAACGTTCCTATCCTGAATGCAATTCTACCGCATTCAAGAGAGGGAGGTTGGAGGAGGTTGCACCTTCTCTAACTGCAGCAGCTCCTAAACGACCCTCAAATCCTATGTGTACATGGGCACATAGGCTTTTATGGAGTTGAGTTTAGAAGCTTTGGCAAAAAAACGCCCAATGCTCCTAAACTCAAGTTTAGAAGCTGTAGTGTACATGAAGCTTAAGACCGAGAACTGAGTAATCAAAGACTGATGATTTCCCAACTCTCTGTCTTCAGTGAGCAGAGAGCCGGTGACGGTCAGCCAGTGGCTCTCTGCTCTACCATTCCAGTGCTCACTGGTTGTGCAAGGGGCAGGAGTGACTGGCTCGGGCTCTCAGCAGCTGAGAGGCTAAGTCAGCTGCTGTTCAGTAATCTGGGTGGATGCTGACTTTAAAGTCGGGATCGATCCGGAGCTTGGACTGGCTCAGTGACATCAGCCAACAGCAGGCTTCAGCCCACTGTCGCCTAAAAACGGGTCTCAAGAGTGCTTAGAACAAAGTGCGCTTCTGTGATCCATAGGAGAAGTAGGGCCAAAAGAGCTTTGACCATACTTCTCGTTTAATGCAGACCTTCAAAGACACATAAACTCGTTGCAGTTTTTTTTCTTAAAAAAAACATTAAACAGTGTTATCATTACAACAACCAAAGAGCTTAACAAGCGTTGCATTGAATGTGTTTACTTATTTGGTTGGTCCTTATCAATAAGCATTTTTAGTGCGAAACACTTTAAGGTTTTTAGCTTTGGTAGTTTGCATATCAGGATCTGAGAAGATCTGGAGTACTTGTGTTACCTCCGCAGCATTGTGTGGGGAAGCTAAATGCTTCCTCGCAGCAGCAGTTTTTGAAGAGAAGGCTTATTAGTCCGGTGCTGTCCCATGAATGAGTCACATGCACCTCTATCCCATCAGGTATTCTCCTTGGCTCCAGACACTGAACGGTGCAGTGGGGGACCAGGAATAGGTAAGTATAAACTGCTGCAATAGGCAAACCTATTGTTCTGCCCTAAACATTGCTATCAGCAGCAAGAGGATTAATGATAGTCTGATTTCCCCAACAAAAAAATAACAAACTAGCATGATACAAAATCTGCCAAAAACAAAACATGTTTTCCAATTTTTGTAAGTCACATTTTATTTTTTCTTTTGCTCAGGTGGATAAAAACAAAAAATTACAAAGCAAACAAGATCTGAACCAGAGTGTCCATCTTCAAAAAAAAAAGCCATAGTTCACATTTCTCAACTTGCAGCTCGTCACAAAAATGTGACCAACTTGAATGACTTAGTGAATGGTCAATGACACCTCCTCGTGACTGAACGAGAGTTACAGGGTAACAAGTTCAAATGTATGACACATGGCCTTACTTTATCTACTCAGGGAACCCATTTTACAACCGACCCATAGGTTACACAGTGCCATCGCCCTACTAATCAATAGCACTCCTGCTGGCTTTTTTGTGACCGTGTGGTAATGCTATCAATGTTTTAAAGTTGTGAAGAGCTAAATTACATCATTGCAGTGAAAAATTATTACGTTTGTCCTTAGAATGTGATATTTGTAATTCAAATCCTTTTTTGTATTACAGTAAACTTGAGCTAAGATAAATAAATGGGCTGCCTCTACAGGCCTCTATTATTTTTCTCTTTTTTGTACCATAGCAACCAACTGCAGCTTGTAATCAGTAAAGTTGCAGATCAGGAAATCTGACTTTGCAGCATGCTTGTTACAGGTCAATGACTCAGAAAGTACTGAACTCGCAGACATCTAAGATATTAGAGTTTTCAAATGCAGGTCAGTATTCCTAGTATAAGCTACCTTTAAATACCCATTTAACTGCAAACCTGCAGGATTTTTAAAAAAAGCTGTCAGGGTACTAAGATTTTGAAAAAATGTTAAGCATGAAAAGGACAAAGGGTGACCGATTTATAGATTATATTGGTTTCATGCACTGGGAGAGTATGACGATAAATCTGAGTTACAACTATCTTCAGAAATAATTTTAACCAAGGTATTAAAGATGAACCAGCATAATTGCATGAGGAACACTGGCAGAACCATGGACGACCAAACGGTGCTTTGATACAAAGGGCTGGATGCCATGCTAAACCTAACTTTGTCATGCACATCTATGGCACTGCAGTCCATGCTTTTATTAAGCGTCTAAGTCTGTTGTTCTAAAAAAAGGGACCTGCATGTCCCCGAAATGTCACATTGATTCTTTTGTGGATCACGTTCATTTATTCATTTCATCTATGGACTGACAGGGTGGAAGCTCAAGAAAGCCTTTCTTCGTTAGAAAAAAATAGAAAAAAAAAAAGTGTGAATGAGAGACGCACTCCAATATCTGCTTCTATCGGTTATTTTATTTGAACATCCATACAGTAGCTGCAACCATGGCTTTTCCACCCAAGGACCACCATCTCCTTGGTGTGTTTCATCAAGAAAAATGTTGTTGCATTGGACTATCAGTTTACTGATCATTTTCTTTACTTTGTGCATTACCTTACTACTGTGAAATAGGCTTCTGTATCTGTACTGGCTGAGGGGGTATGTGTGAGGGATCAACTTGTACTCTCAATAGTACCAATCCCAAGCAGAGGGAGTACTAAAGCTGCTCTATTGGCTGAGGGGGTATGTGTGAGGGATCAACTTGTACTCTCAATAGTTCTAATCCCAAGCAGAGGGAGTACTAAAGCTGCTCTATGGCACCTAAGGCTCCATGTACACTGGACGCTGGAAATGGCCGTTTAGGAGCAGTTGGGCGTTTTTTTCAGAAGCCCCTGAACACAGCTCCATGTTATCTTATCTGTCCATGTACACATGGTCGTTTACAGTCATTTGCAGGCAGTTGCGTTCAGGGATGTTTTTTAGAACGCAATTATTTGCGTTCGAACGTGTGTTTCCCAGCGTTTCAAACTCAAAAACGCGACCGAGCGCGTCCGAACGCGATGACCCGCGTTTAGCGTTCGCGTTTTTCCATTTTAAAGGGGAATAATTTTTTTGACCTCTAGGAACGGTTCTAAACGCAAACGCCCGCTAAACGCCCGCACAAACGCGACCGAACGGACGTTTCAAACGTCCTAAAAATTCCAGCATTCAAAGGGACTTTTAACAACGTCCCGTGTACATGGAGCCTTACTCTTAAACTTGGAAGTTTTGATGCCAATCGTTGCTATCACTGGCTCTTTTCAGAGGAAAGTAACATGTGCACTGGATAGTCAAAACATCCTAGACCCAAACAGTGCTCCAGACCCGATCCTTTACCTTGTCTATGGACTGGGTGCAAGCTCAAGAAAGCCTTTCTTCGTTCATCAATAGAAAAAAAAATTTGTTAATGAAAGACGCACTCCAATATCTGCTTCTATCAGTTATTTTATTTGAACATCCATACAGTAGCTGCAACCATGGTTTTTCCACCCAAGGACCACCATCTCCTTGATGTGTTTCATCAAAAAATGGCTTGATTACAAGGACAGGTTCACTTGATAACATGTGCCCTCTGTTTTGTAGACTGTCACCCTTGCTGTGTTTCCTCATGGTCCTGGTGGCCCACTGAGACCTGTTCAAATACGCTGTGCTTTTAGGTATAGGGGCAGGGCCGCTGATAGGGGGGGACCACCAGCCCTCTTGTAGGGGGCCCGAGCACACAGGGGGGCCCACACAGAGAGGGGGATTAGTGATAGACAACAAATACAGAAATCTTCCTCCAGCACCTGAATCTGATCCGTCCCTCTCCCTGCTATCAGCTTTTATCTGTTGAGAAAGAGACAGTCGTCCCTCACTAATCCCACTCCCTTGTGTGGGCCCCCCTCCCAGCACTTATCTCTGCTCAGGAGTTTATTTGTAAATTGTAACTTTGTTTCTCTCTCTCTGTCTCTCTGATCACTGAGCTCCAACTGCCCAGCCTGTATATTTTTCTCATCTCCTCTTCTTTTTTATTTAACATAGTTTTTTTTTTTTAGATTTAGCAGGAATTATGCAAGTTATGTTATATTTGTGTCTGATAATAGTGATTTTGTTGTAATTTTAGCTAAATACATCTTTAATATTTCCTTGGGTGGGCCCTGCGATAGTCTGTACGGGGGGCCCGCGATTTCTAACAGCAGCCCTGTATAGGGGAGCACTCGCTCCCCTTCCTCCCATGATGCAGTGTTTGGTTCCATAAATAGGCAATCACCAGACTCAAGTACTGTCACATGGGAGCCAGGGAAGTAATTAGGACTGTGCAAGCTCTAACAATGCTGAGCTTTTACAGGGCTTATTGGCTATCTATGCAGCAGGGGAGAATGATGAACATACTGTAAGTATTAGTATCGGAGAAAGTGAGTTATTAAGAGATCCAGTCACACTAAATCCTCTGAAATAATACACACAAAAGAAGATTACGGAATGCCTTTTTTCCTGCCTATATTTAAAGAACCCACGACTTTATATTTATTCTTGATGAGACCAGTTTAACTATACATTCAGCTAATCAAACCTCATTTTACTGCCAAGTTCAAGCCTTTTTATTATTCTTGCACAGTTTGACAACTTGAGTCAGCATTAGATTTGTTTGTTATTTATGGCTAAACAAATTACAATGCCATGTGTCTCCTAAACCTGCCCTATAAAATCTAATAATCTCATAAAGGCAAGACTTTGAGACCTTGGTGGGTTTTATCTGCTCCGTTTTATAGAACTAAAAGGGGATGGCAATTTGCTGCGTAAATGGAACAAGCAATCACATTGTGATTCCCAAGCTCTTTGCGTTCCTTTTGTAAAGGAACAGTGCGTGAGCTGAAATAGCTCCTAGCAATGGGAAGTGTCATTACGAAATGCGGGGCCGAGCTGCACAATGTCTTAAGTAAATCTGGCAAAGCTGAAACACAGAAAACATTCCACACTTATCTGAATTTCAATTGATTTGCTATCTGTGTGATAAAAGCAGCACACCCCCCTCATTTTCAGCGTCTGCTGGTTTTTGATGAAGCTCTATAGCAGAAGTGGGCAATCACAGAACCTACTGCTATTTCTGGGACTTCCAGTCCTGCAAGCACCATTGTGATTCTTCATTGTGATGCTTGTATATAAAAAAGACAATTTACCGGCCTGCCTGTCAGAGATCCTAAGGTCTGCAGGCCCACTATGAGGACACTATAAGATGTCTGAGTCTGACTGAGCTTCCAATGCTTTGTTCTTCCCCTTCCCTAAAAAGCCATAATGCTGATATTGCATGCGTCCATCTGGACTACCCAGGTATTAGTTCAATGTTACATAGAATCAAGCCTTGCCATCAGTTAGTAATTTGTTCTTCCCTCACTAGCAAGACAGGACTATCTAATATCTCAGCACTTGAATCGTTATGAGATACACACAGCCAACATGAGATTTAACTTTGCGCAAACTCTGAAAACACCTAAGAGTGTTTGCAATCGCTGTGAAGGAGGCTGTTGTCATACTTCATACTAGATGACACTACACCCCTGGTATTTTACATAGAATGTACCTATTGGTGACAGTTGTGCAAGAAGGTAAATCAGCACAATTAAATATAAAGTGGTATAGTGTTAAGACCCAATAATTTGGGATACAAAGAAAATACAGCAGCTATATAGAACCTCCTTCACTAACGGGAGAAATTAACTATAGACAAATATGTATACAGCGCTATATAAAATCAAATAAAGTGACAATGTGCATCATAATAAATCAATAAACTCGCTTACAATATATATTCCTCTTAGGTGCAATTTATAATGTCCATAAAGTGCATTCAAAGTAAAGTGCATAAGAGTCCACTAAAATATAAATATAACCGTGGTTTAAAATTCAATAAAGTGCTTGATAGATGTTTGGAAACATCTATGCACATTGTCACTTTATTTGATTTTATATAGCGCTGTATACATATTTGTCTATTGGTGAAAGTCACCTGCTTTAGAGGTTGCTTGGACAGGGGGACATTCCTCTATATTTGTTGGAGCTGTAGCTCTCAAACCCCTATGGTAACAAGCCTCCTCCACAGTTGCCCGTATTACTGGGTTACTTATTACTCTTACATATCTTATGTATCTATATTTTGCAGATTTACCAGAGGTCTCTCCCCCATGCCAGAATTTAGCCTATACTTTGTTCAGTGTTATTCACTGGATTATAGCCCTAAATTGGAGATCCCCTTCAGTTCCCTGATCCCAAGTTATGTATGGAGACAATCAAATTTATGGAAAGGGTACACCATACAGTTATGGATACCATGCATATATTCCATACTATATAATCAACATAGTCTACTTAATAATGGTCTCTTGATTTGTTAGTAATGTACTAGCCACTAGAGCCTTTCATTTTGGTGCTCCTGTACCCTAGTGATTTTTTAGCTGAGCTAACATAGATCTTGTTTTTTCTATGATATAAGGCCCCTTTCACACTTGTTTGACCTAAAAGTTGTCCAATTTTGCCCGGTAATTTTTTTGCCGCAAGTTTGACTGGACTTGAAGCAATGCCTGTGTAATCTTGAGGTCTATGGACCTCAAAACACATCAAAGTTGGACCAAAGTAGTGCAGGGACTACTTTGAAGTCGTTGCAACTTGAAGTCGCACAGATATGAACGGTACTCATTGGAAACCATGGGGTACGACTTGTCAAGTGACTTTGCAGCCCCAGTCATAGGACAAGTCACACAAGTGTGAAAGGGGCCTAAGGCTGATGGTTTTTTTTTATTAAATATTATGTTTTATTTTTCTTTTCTTTCCCTTGTGTTAAAAATGCTTTTTTGTTTTTTTTCTTTTCTTCTTTTTAGTCTTTTTTTACAAACCTGTAAAAGGCATTTCTTGCTGCCTGTGAGGTTTTTGTTATTTAGCCTGTACATGTATTTGTATTGACTGCCTCAGAGATGTAAGTGCTCGTCTCTTCACTTTCAATAAAATATTTTTTTATAAAAAAAAAAAGAAAAGTGTATGTGTAAAGCCACCCTGTTGACCATGTTTTAATCACTTCTCCACCAAAATACTCAGTGTTGGAGTACTGGGGAAGAACTGAAGCCACTAAGCCTGAGCACCGCCTCATCGGAGGAAGTCATACGCTCCCCCATATTAAGAAGCACCTGCACTGGTTGCCAGAGTGCAAGAAATTGTTCATTGCACAATAGTATCACTCTAGCCAAAACTTTTTTTTTTAGCTATGAGCAGAGTGAGAAAGGTATATAACATTCACCATGCAGGTTTTACTGCCCGTGACATCTCTAGGGAGATTTACCCTCACTTGAAACACCAGGAACAGAAATGAGTGGAATGAGTGTGGGAAAACAACTTTATACTGAACATTTTCAGTGGTTCCACGTTATACAAAGTGTGACTGCAAGTGCTGATTGGATGTTGGTTTTCCATCATGTCACTTCGACAAAAGTCAGTTGTTAGACCGGCTTCTATAAGACTGCTGTACACACTGACCAAAAGTCAGACGGTTTATGCTGAACTGGATGATTTTCAGTGTGTCCCCAGCCTAAAACTCCCAGATTTATCAAGGTTTAATTTTAAGTGAATAAAATGTAAAATGCTAAGGAATGTGCCAAAATGATGAAAAAATTAAACATGTATACTTTTTTTTCTTATGAGCTATAATACAGCAACACCGTTGCCCAAGCACTCTATATTTGGGTTATTTAGGTAAGGTGCCTGGTAGTTTTGACTGAAGTAATAAAATCTTGACAGAAGGTCTAATGCTTTCCCAATGTATCCAAAACAAAAAAAAAAAGTTTTGGCTGCATTTGGGCTCTAGATGAAAAGCTTGTGTTAACGTAGTTATGAAGCCTGAAGGTCTTCTTTTACCTTCGCGCAGTCTATGCATGAAGGTAAAAAAACGTTGGTATGCAGCTTTCCCCGCAGCCCTCTTAGTACTAACCTGAGCCTGATCCTGATCCAGTGATATGCACGAAAGCAGCTGCTGTACCGACCTCCTTTGTGGATCAGAGAGAGCAGTGGGAGTCATTGGCAGAGTGAGGTGGGAGTGCGGCTGAGCCCAGTTCTCTGTGTCTTCTGGACACAAAGAGTGGGCTTGGGATAGGGTTGCCACCTCATCCCTTTAAACCCAAACACACATTAATTACACAGCTTCTGAGCCTAGTTTAATGCAGGTAAGGCACTAAATGAGTTTAATTACCATCTTAATCAGAAACAGAACCTGTGTAATTAATACGTGTTCGGGTTTAAAGGGATGAGGTGGCAACTCTAGCTTGGGAGCGAGCACGCACAAATGCCCCCAAGGGAAGCAGCTTGCTATGGGGGCACATGGCAGGGGGAGGAGCCCAGAGCAAATGTGGGAAACCCGAGAAGAGGAGAATGGGGGCTGCTCTGTGCAAAACCCTTGCACAGAGCAGGTAAGTATAACATGTTTTTGTTTTTTTAATTTACGGCTTTGGTACCACTTTAACTGGCCATACACCGCTCAGGTGCAAGCTGTAGGTGGCTTTGTTGGCACCACCTGGCTCAACAAACTTAGTTCTGAAAATCAAAAGGAGCTGGACCGAAAATTCTCATCCAAACAATGAATGAGGGATTAGCAGCTGTAAGAGTACAACGTCCGGCAGGTGAGATTCCTCCATCCATACTGCTTAGAGTGAACAGGGGAAATCTACTGATGTCTGTTGATTAGTTTATGCTCTGAAAGAGAGAAATCTTAATGTGTATGGCTAACCTTAGTCATTATTTTGATGGCCCTTTAAAGCACTTTATGATTAAAGCACCTTATGATTAAAGCACTTAATGAAACTTGCCATCTGTATCCATTTTAATTTGTTCATTAACTAAAACTGCAGCGTGGGCCCTTAGATTAAACTAGGGGCCCTTAATATGAAAGCACCTCTCCCCCTTTGATCTAAACGCCACCCCCATAATTTGACTGCAGCCCTAGAGTCTGTAGAATCCAATAACTGACTGTGCCTAGAAAGTAAACCTGTGGACATGCAAACAATTTGCTGTAGTAGGTTCATTAACCACAAGGTAGCTGTGATTTGACTGTATTTGCCTATACGCCTTGCCAGCCAATCAGGTCCTGTCTTGTTTATTTAAAAGGCTTCAGATATGATATTACAATGTGCACATATTGTCAGCTCTTGTAAAGTTTTAGATAGGCTTCAGTGTTTTATAATGCTATCTTACACATAAAACACACGCTTGTTAAGTGACCGCTCAGATAACCTCTCTTTGCTGGGCGACAATTGAAAGGATATGTCTAGCGTTAGTCTAACAGCAAACGGCAATCTATAATCTAAACCAAGCACACTTAAGGTGATTTAGGGAGTAATGCAGGTTTAAACAGTCTTTTAAAGTGCCCCAGCAAAAAGTCCTTGTTGGACTAGCGATAATACTCAAACAGACTGATCTGGCAGGTTCTTTGACGCCAAAAAGGTGACAAAATTGAACCTTGATTTGAACGCACATGGCAGAGCAAATAAAACTCTAGATAAACATCCACTTTAAGCAGGATAGCCATATAGAGCTCACCACGTGAGTAGCAGATAGAGCCCCTTTTTTAGGCAGAGTAGGACAAATGGACACGTGCTCTGCTTTCCACCTATTCACCTACACGGATATCCAGGCCTGTCCACATACAGAACACATGCATGTACAGTCAGACTGCTACCCTTTTCATTGATTCATTGCAGATATTTTCTGACATGCTGGGAAATCTCCATACACAATAAGCACTTTGAAGCATTAAAAGCAATGGTCATAGCACCCTTACATAGGCCTAATATGCATTAAAACATATGTATCATATCGCTTGTAGTTATTGAGCTGCTGAAGGCAATCAGTTAGGATAAGAAAAATTGAAACTGACATTGTTGCCATGTTTTTTTAAGGTGCAGGCTCCAGAAAAGCCCAACACAGCAGAGGGACTCATAGATCTCAATATAGCACAAGTGTTGTTATGTCACCACACCACACTTTTAGTCCATTGATATTTCCTCCAGACCCCTAACGAAGATCTGTACCTCCATACGGACCAGGGGCGGGAGGATTGTGGTTGCAATGCTTTGCAGGCTCCAATACAAAGAAATTATAGCTGCCCATTCAATCCACCAGCCAATCAATGTGGGTGCATTTGTTATTTTTTTGCAGAAGGTGGACTTAGCTTTTAAAGACCACTCACTTTATAATCTAATTTAACAAATGCTACCATTGAGTATACAGTCTGAGGGCCTACCTGATTTAATAGCATACAAACAGTGCAACATTAGTAGCATTGTGTGCCCCTGGGCAAACGAATGCCCTAGGGCCCCTGCTTGGTAGATGGACTATGCAGCGTGCATAGTGCACCATGGCAAACAGTGGGTGTGGCTTAATTTGCTACATATTGAGCAAAAATACAGTTTACTATGCTTCAGTTATGAATGAACACAGTGAGTGATCGGTGGCAGAGTCGTTTTGGCTCTGTCTGCTTAGCAGCAGAGCAGCAGGCTAAATGTATATGTCCCCTGCTTCTCAGGGAGCAGGATTTGTTAGTCAGGCCTGCTCCGTGTGTCCAGTGTGTGATTTATCTGGGCTGAGAGAATGTCCCCACTGTGTCCAAAGGGGAGGCACATTGAACAGTGGAGGAAACCCAGCCAGTGACACACAGGCTTTGTTACTGCCCCAAGAATTGGCACAAACTGGCTGTCTTGGTGCATTATGGGGCAGGTTATATAAAGCCAAGGACACATGTGCTCGGGGTCTTTGAGCGGGAAGCCAGGTCCCAGAAGGAGGGTGACAGCTCTCTCCTCTTCTGCAGCAGTGAATGGTGGTCACAGGCGGTCGGCCTGGTGAACCAGAGTGTGTGGCTGAATCCGGAGGTCCAAGCAAAGCTGACTGGAGGAGTTGGGGGCATCGGTGACTCTGGAAAAAAGTGTCCGTGAGTACAGAGGAACTTGCCTGGGGGTCTGCCCAGGAAGGGGACCACTCCAGAGTGTAGGAGTCAGTGGACAGGGGTCAGCTACACAGAGAGAAAGAAAGGGGGTGCCAAGTTAGAACCCTGAAGATAATTACAAGTAGGAACACTTGTATTACCTTCATTCCAGTGGCAGAGTGAAGCAGCGGCCTTGTTGCATCCTCAAGTCAGATGTCCTCAATACTGTGAATAGTTATTAGTTGGAGTATTCCACTCATCCCTTCTCCTATCCCAGTTCAAAATAAAACTACAAAACAACATCCCCTGGACTGATTATTGACTGAGCCAAGACCTTGAAATACTACTTCTCTTCAACCAGTTGCTATGGGTATAACCCAGGGGAATCCTTAAACTGTAATACTCAGCAGTCCTCTAGGGGGCAGTGCTTCATCAGCATAGCGAGAGAACTGAACACGTTGTGCTACTGTTTAGTGTAGTCAGTTTTCAATCGGAAAGCAGAGGGACTAGCAGAATCACCAGTGAATTTACACAAAGGAAGCAATACAAAGAGAACAGGATACTTTCTCATATAAGTACATGGTACAGAAGGCATATATCAGGAATATGAAGTTTTGGAGTAAAAAACGCTTTAAGTCATAAAGCATTTAAGCCAAAATATTAGCACAACAGCCAGGCCATTAGCATCTTTAGAAGAAAAATCAGCAATGGAAGCCCATGTATTTCTCTCAATTGGCTTCCTTTAGCCTAACAAAAGCAAAACAATGTAGACTCTAAATGTAATTGGTTACATAATGTACAGAAAACAGATTAGGAACTGAAGGGCACCAGCCAATTATAAATTCATCCACAATGACTTTTCCCCCCTTAAATTATGTCTCCTTGAACTCCCAGCCCCGGGCAATAGCTCTGCCATCAAATTAAAAATGGAGAAAACGAGTCATTGGAGTAAATTCTTTGGAGGTTCAGTTCCACCAAGAACCTATTAACCGCAGTCACAAGACTGGCAAAGACAACAGTGCTACTCGTTTCAAAAGTGAGGCCAAGTCATTTTACGCAAGATCTGGTCATTCATTAATCAGTCTTACAATGAATAACTCGCCATCGTCGTGAAGCTTGCGGCACTGCGGAATACCTGTAATCTAGATCTATGCGAATGACCTGATAAAAAGTTACGAGAGGGAAAGAAAAAAATTCCTATCGGTATGCCACAGCTCTGAAGAATGTGACGTCGGTGGTAAAGTCATTCATCTTTGTAGATCTCTCCATTGCAAAGAATGACAAACTCTGGCTTTTTGAAGCTGATTCATTCTCTTCTCTCATTCGGAGAAGCGGGGATAAAGCAGCTGCAATCATACTGGGCCATTTCAATCATCAGTAAAACAATTTGTCTGCCCCCCTTTCCTCCCCTTGCTAATATGCGCTATGCATTTCATGAGCTAGGCATTACCGTTCAGTTATGTAAATGTGTTACGCCTGAGACGCAGTTTGTGTGGAACGCTCAGTGTCTCCCTGGCTCTGCTAGGGATGTAAAGCGGCAGATTTAGATTGCATTCCTAAGTGAGAAGACTTGTGAGTAATGTTGACTCAGCACCGTGTGGAGAGACTGATTACCGGGTGACACCTGCTGGTTGACAAAATAACAATGCTACAGGCGCTTTTTGTGAAGGCCAACTCCTGCCTTGGCCACGGGATGCTTTTAACCCTCGCAAGGCTGCCGAAAGTTGCCTGAAAATTCTAATTTGATGAAAAAGCGTGAAATCTTTGCACAATGTTTAAAATAAATGTCACGTTACGAATATGTAAAAGTGTGCGCGCACTGCAATGATGGTGATCATTAAATTATAATTAAAAAATCAAAATGACCTCTAACGTTTAAAGGTATGATAGGAAAAGGGTAGGCATTTTATATGCCTCCTTTTCCTCATGGGAGAAGTGGCGGGAAAAAAGCTCCCTATTTCATCTGGTCAGATTTAGGAGGGCTTTTCCCTTACTTTTTCCTCAGGGAAAAAGGGCGGGAAGAGCTGCCTGAGGTAGCCTGAAGGCTGAGGGGTCACGTGTATTGGCAGGTGACTGGATTCACCTGCGGGTGACTGGACTCACCTGCGGGGACACGTAACCTCTGAGGAAATTTCTGGAATAGCCTGGGGGGCCTATAAAAAGAGGGTTCCATTCTGCGGGGCTCATTCGCCTCAGAAGGCAACAAGCTGTGGTGTTCCCCATCCCTCCCTCCCTATATGTAGCAGCTGTTTTTATGTGGTGGGTCACCTTTGTATTTTTGCAAAGGGGGACAAGTGGTAATGTATTGTTAGTTGGGAGTTATAAAAAAAACAGATATTTTATTTATTGATACAGCCTGAGCCGTAGTGGCTAGGCTTTTTAAATGTTTTTTATATGGTTATTTGAATAATTAATAAAATATTTTTTAAACCAATAATAAATGGCCGCGGACAATTTTTTCCAAATTTGGTGCGTCTGCTTTATTTATTATATTGATGTGTTTTATGATTCAAGTTTTGTCTAAATATTTAAAGGTTAAATGAGTTAGACCCGGCCCACACTAGCGCGACTTGTCAGCCTGACAAGTCGCGCTCCCTCGCGGTCCATTGACTGCTACAGGACCCGTTCTAATAGGAGTGACGACTTAGAAAAAGGGTCCTGTACTACTTCGGGGCGACCTCGGAGCGACTTGCATAGACTTCCATTATGTGAAGTCCATGCAAGTCGCTCCGAAGTCGTGGTGCATGGGAATGCACAAGTCGCCCCCGAAGTAGTACAGAGTCATGCCTCCCCAAGGTGAACCGAGCCTAAGAGCTCCTGCCTACTATCCCATAACATGTTCTGCCATGGATTTCAAATTGTGGTTAGACATTTGCAGACAATCGTTGTTAGCAGATATGTACATATGCTGATATTGTATCTGCTCATATTGTGCATGCATGGAGGTATGTATTGCAATTATAATGTGTATAATTGACCATTGTCAATTTTACACAAATGCTGACTTTTGAAATAATTTTATTATCTCTATTCAAATTGCTCAGGTAAAGAAATCATAAAGTAGGTTCAAAAGTTGCGCTGCTGCAGATGTTCTTTTTTTCTGCATTAAAAAGAGATGGCAAAGAATTGAACGTGTAGTATTCACCTTTTCCTTTGAGATTTTGCCAGCTGTTACAATAAATGATCCTTTTACTACCTACAGACGTAATGAGGCACCTGGCCACATATGTGCAATTTGGGGGCCAATCTATCATATGAAAGATCATTCTACAAACAGGTGGATTTGTATTGGGGGAAATGTGCGTGTTTGTACCCATGTGAGAGGGAGGTGGAAAGTTGCAGGAAATCCAGCCCTACTGATCCATTGTCTCCTATGAGAATATTCCGTCGGCACATGTCTGCTGAAGGGGGGAAAGGGTGCCCAAACATAAGATCCTTTTTTGGCCCCACTGCAAAAAATATTCTAGGGCCCATTGACAGCACTGTGTATGATACAGCGTTGTTATGCTGACTTCATAAAAGTCATGTTAGGCCTGTGCCTCACACTTTTCTACTAACGTTTTGATCTTTAATTGTCCACCAATATGGTCTAAAATGCCATGATATTCAAAGTGTAGCCGAGTGTAATCCTATCAGATTTATTGTAGTCAGATCAATTCTTCTTCTTGTTTTGGGTTACTGCATGTGCCAAGTCATCACTGATCAATAAACCCCTATATGTGAAGCCTGCCATCCACAGAATAATTATTGGCCATGTCAGACCTACATAGACAATAATTTGGTTGTATAAGGGAAACTATCTATTTTAGTATCCAAACATTGTTCTGATATCAAACAAGCAAGATGGAAAAACTGTACATATAACCATATCTGGCCTTGAACATGCAACTTTTTGTAGTCGTCACCTCCTCCCATGCTCGCATCTAGGACTTCCCTAGAGCCTGTCCCGTCCTTTGGAATTTTCTATCCCAATCTGTTCCGCTATCTCCTACTCTATCCACCGTTAAACGATCCCTGGAAATCACCTCCTCAGGGAAGCCCATCTTGGTCTCCACTTAAAAATTGTACATTTAATTTCTCCTTAGACTCAGGGCCAGGAGCTCCTGACCATGAATTTTACTGTAAGGTCCTGTTCCCATATTGTGTATCAGGGAACGAGCATTCCTGCTATGTGATTCTAAAAGAGGGATTCTCACGTGATTTTGCATGGCGCATAGGGCCACCCAATTCACTTAAATGGGCTACTCTATGCACATCTGCCACCCAAAAAAAAGTTCCTGCTCGTTTCGGGGCGACAGGCTTCACAAGATTTTTAAAGGAGTGGTTTGCCACAATTACCTGCGTGATCCTGACGCTTGACAATCATGGCAGAATGACATCGCATTGGGGTGCCATTACAAGATAATAGCACCCAAACGCCTGTCACATGTTGTGCAGAAAATACCACGTGATTTGGAATTACGACAGAAGTGTGGTGATTCTGCCCACTATTGCAAATTGGAAAGAGTAAATGTTCATTTAGACTTGCAGTTGGGGGCGAGACGTTTTAGCATCCCCTCTTTAAGCTGCACAGGCAAATGGGATTGTTCACATGCTGCGGTCGCGATGCTTTGAGTCAACGGCAAAAATTGATGTCTCATGTTGCGTTTGGCGGGCAGCAAGCCAACCGAATGTGACCCATACAAGCAAATATGGAAGTATCACAACTGTGCCACGGTGGTGCAGCAATTATGGGGTTAAAACAGGTTGTTAGGAGGCATCAGATCACCTCCAAACGGCCTATTAAACACCTCTAAATAGTGATCTGCATTCGGTTTGGGTGTTAAGCCCCGTACACACGCACCGATTGTTGGCCGACCGATCGGCCGTCTTTTGTCCAGTGTTGTTGTGTTGGTTGAAATGTGCTCTAGACTGCACACGAATTTTGTCAGCCAACAACAGCCGACTGCAGAAGTGATGTCATGTTCTGGTCTACTTTCCGTGTGTTTTTTCTTCTCTGAGCATGCCCAGTCTTGCTCAACTGATTTTTGTCGGCCGAAATCTGTACTGACTGAGGAACAATCGGCCGTTCTGCTGACGGCCAACAAAAATTTTATAGCATGCACACCAGATTTTGTTCGGCCGAAAAGTCGCAGTCGGTTGTCGGAATCATCATACTAACAAGTTGATAATTGGCCGATCGATATACCTAGTGCAAACCATTCGGATGAGAAACACATTAACATTTGAATTTGTTGTTCATTCGACAGAAACTTTCCAAACTTGACCTTTGTTTCTTTGGCTCAAAAACGTTACGACTGATTACCGATTTGTGCCCATTAACTGGCCGAAAAATAAACAAACTGTCCAAATGACAGAAGTTCAAACGATTTTTCGTCTAGTGCACGGACACCATTCCTGTCTCCCTTTATATTGTGAACACTATTGCCGCTACACAAACTCTGCATGATAAGATTAACCATTTGTTCCCTGTACAATCTGAATGTTCATCAGTGGTGCCATTATTTAGAACTGACCGTGAGTATACATAAATATATATTTTTAAAGAGCAGGCCTCTCGTGATAATTCCATGTCGGATGGAGTGGATCAATCAGCCTGTGCCAGTTTTATCCGCCATAAAAGCGCACACCTTCTTCCTGCCGCAATAGCATAACGAGCTCCTCAGTCACACAAACTTGTCTGTGGCAATAAGGATTTATGTACAAGCGTACACAAAAGCCCAAGTCAAACGTGCGGTGATGCAAAGTCCTCAAAAGCCCGTGCCAGTTCTTCCTAAGCTTCCTAAAGCAAGAGCGTAACAAAGCTAGCCTTTGTGTATTGCCAACATATGCGTCCTTGCATGGGAGCAGGCGCAGCGGCTTCTGCACAGACAATATACCTGTTGTCATACCTGTACGTCCGAGTCTTGTGACTTTATTACTTTTTATTCCTATAAAGCAGTCAGCCAAGGCAGCCAGGCTCACTCCCACAAAAATGTGTTTAATTCCCTCGTCTCTGGAAACAACCGGCCTCCCACTGGCTGCAGCCGGTGTCACATAAACCAGAAAGACGCGGGCCCTGCCTGTGTCATGTGCCAGCGTGTGCATGTGACTGAACATAATGACAGTGGAAAGATGAATGAACTGTGTGCGTACAGGAAAATAATTGGAATTTTAAAAGGCAAGGTCACTCTTCTTCTAAAGTAAAATGGAATGCTTGCAAAGAGTGCCGCAGCTCGTACAAGAATGGCCGGAATGTAAAAAGAATATTACATTTCCACTCATGTCCAGATCTTGCAGCGTTTGGATTGGGAAGGCAAAATTAGCACTTGTAACAGATAATGAAAAGTCGAAAAGGAACCGCCTGTTACCCTGTCCAGCTCGCTTTCTTGCTGATCGCCTAAATGTAAATATACCTTATGTATTTTACATTACATTCCGGGGTTAAGGCAGCAGCTAGCTTCCATAAACCCAGTATCTTTTTTTCTACAGGCGGTCGGCTTTCAGATAGAAGCAATCCCTGCAGCGGATTCACCATGGGATCACTTTTATAGGCCATCGAGAGACGTGCAAACCCCCCCCCCCCCCCCCCCGGCATTTTCTGGTGGTTCCCGAGCTTACCAGAGCTGTCGGTAACCCGGTGTTTTGCCGCAAACTCAAACTCGCCAAAATCTCCAACCACGTCACTTCCGATGACTCTACAGCAGCAATAAATGGAGATTTCATCAAGTGGCTGTTTTCACAGAACACCAGCAGCCTATACAGTACAGTACACGCTATAATAAGTGGACATTGTTAGTCTGCCCGCTACTAACCAAAAACATGGCCACCTCCAAGACGGCAACAACTTTTTTCCTACTTACCCGGTGCTCTGTCAAAAAACTCAACTCATCGTGTACCGTACTGTATAGACTGCCAGTGCTCTGTGAAAAGTTGAGAGTGTTGTGTGTTTTGACAGAACACCGGGTAAGTAGGAAAAAAGTTGTCGCCGCTTTGGAGGTGGCCATGTTTTTGGTTAGTATAGGGCGGATGAACAGTGTCCACTCATTATAGCGTGTACCGTACTGTATAGGCTGCCGGTGTTCTGTGAAAAAAAAACTCATCGTAATCTCCAATCATTGCTGTTGTAGAGTCACCGGAAATGACATGGTTGTAGTTTTCGGCAGAACATCAGGAATCAATGGCTAGGCAAAATTACATTTTTTTTTTTGCTTTTAAAGGTAAATGAGCGATCTTGGGTGTTTTTTACCCCAG
Source organism: Pelophylax lessonae (assembly GCF_965119305.1). NCBI lineage: Eukaryota > Metazoa > Chordata > Amphibia > Anura > Ranidae > Pelophylax > Pelophylax lessonae. The sequence goes on along the minus strand of NC_138768.1, from coordinate 776,523,064 downwards.
ATTTAAAAAAAATGGGATAAAAAAAAAAAAAAAATTAAAGGGACAGTGTAAAAATAAAAAAAAATAATAAATAAGGAAAAATAATGTTTTAATCGCCCCAACCCTTCGAGCTTGTGGGCAAAAGCGAATGCAAATGCAAGTCGCGACCACATAGGGAAACAGTGTTCAAACCGCAGATGTAAGGTATCGCTGTGATCGTTAGGGCAACAGCAATAATTCTAGCACTAGATCTCCTCTGTAACTCTAAACAGATAACCTGTAAAAATGTTTAAAGCGTTGCCTATGGAGATTTTTAAGTACTGTAGTTTGTCACCATTCCATGAGCATGCGCAATTTTAGAGCGTGACATGTTAGGTATCTATTTACTCACTGTAACATCATCTTTCACATTATTAAAAAAAAATAGGGCTAATTGTTTTGTTTTAATTCATTACCCACTTCTGGACCGGAATGTTTAACCCCCTAATGACCAGGCCATTTTTTGCGATACGGCACTGTGTTAATTTAACTGACAATTGCACGGCCGTGCGACACTGTACCCAAATAAAATTGATGTCCAATAAAGCTTTCTATTGGTGATATTTGGTTACCTGTGCGATTTTTATTTTTTTGCGCTATAAACAAAAAAAAGAGTGACAATTTTGAAAATATATATATATATTTTTTTTTACTTTCTGCTATATAACATTCCCAATGAAAAAAAATAAAAAAAATGTAAAAATCAAATTTTTTCATAATTTTAGGCCAATATGTATTCTGCTACATATTTTTGGATCGGACACCTAACTGACATTTTTGACACTTTTTGGGGGACAAGTGACATTACTACATTAATCAATGCTAAAAATATGCACTGTTACTGTACTAAAGACACGGGCAGGGAAGGGGTTAACACCAGGGGCAATCAAAGGGTTAAATGTGTCCCTAGGGACACATTCTAATGGTGTGGGGGATGGGCTTGCTGAATGAACACAAAGACTTGTGTTCCTAAATAGGGGGAACACAGGATCCCTGTGTTCATCACTGACAGGACAGTGGTCTACCATGTTTACAACAGCAGACCACCGCTCTGTCTTCATGGGGAGCAATCGCTGGTGCCCAACGGACATCGCAGCCACCGTACCCGCTGACTGGCTTCTCCCGCGGCCAATCGGCTATCCCTGCCGGCGTGCGCCCCTACTAGTAGTCCCATGAAGCGACGTACAGGTACGTAATTTTGCCGGACAGAGCCTACCTGCCGCAGTAAAACTCTGGCGGCAGGTCAGCAAGTGGTTAATTAACTTGATGAAAGAACGCAGCGCAGAAACGGCATGACATAAAATATTGCATTGATCACCATTTTATTCTCTAGAGTCTCTGCTAAAAAAAAAAAAGATATAATATTTGGGGGTTCTAAGTGATTTTCCATCAAAAAATGCTGATTTTGCTGACAATAAATGTCAGAAAAAGCCAGGGTCAGCAAGTGGTTAAATGTAGAATGTCGGAGTGTAAATATGAAGGCTGCCATTGCTAATTTCTGTTAAAGTTCCAAGGTTATTTGGTGCATATAAGATATCCTGACATTTTCCTGGCTGCTTGATTTAGGTCACTAATTGATGAGGTAATGGAGCAAGTCATGTGACCAAAGGTATTTGGACATCTGATCTCGGATGAGAAGGATCGGACTTTGGCTGGCCCACCTCTTTGGGAGAAATCAAGTAATCAATTAACAAGGTATTTGGTCATGGGACCTTAATGTCATAGGAACACAGACCTGGAGTATCTAGGGTAAATAGAATTATTGCAGGACCTCAATTTAAAGCTGAACTCATTTTTGCCCAGGGGATTGAAGAGCAGAGACATACCTACCTAATCTTTCCAGCACAAGACTGGTCCCTGGGGCACCTGACCCCCCCCCCTCGGTCTAGCGATGTTGTGCAGTGGACTGATCCTGACGTCATCACGCCCATGGACCTATCATCCATCGCTGGATCTTGGGGGCCATTTGTCGCTGGAGCCGAGGATTGGGTGAGTATACGGGTTTCTGGTCGCCCCCCAACAGAACAAGCAGTTAACCTATGCAGTTCAGGCACCGCTCCACTGCTTGGGAAAAAAAATTGGCTTTAAGGAAGCATAGTGATCAGGATCGGGGGGTTTATTAGTTTACTGCAATCAGATCAGTGAAAGAATAATACTTATTGGTTATTGTTGGGATTTATTACATTACTAATTGTCATATTAAAGTAGAACTATGAGCAAAACAAAAAAAATAAAAAAAATACATGACATATATGATTTCCCCGTAACATAGTTTTATTACCTGTTGATCCTGCTAATAGTTCCCTATTTTTCAACTTCCTTTAACAGACCAAGCTGTTTAGCAAAAGTGGCAGGTAGGGGGCTGAGACAAAACATTTAACACTGACAGGGGTGCTGACAATGATCAGATTTTTTCAAGGAAAAATGCTCTATAATATAACTGCCTAAGGCCTCGTTTAGACTTAAAGTTGTGTTTTTGCCACCTGTCCCTGTCCCCCCCTCCCACCACCCCAAAGCTGCAATAAGCAGCAGAGGGGAATATTTACATGGAGCGGCTGCAAAGAATTGCTTTGCGACCACAGCGGAATTGACCCAACATGCAAGTCAATATGGAAACGCCGCAACCGTGGTGCTCTTGTCGGTAAAAATGGGGTTACAACAGTCGGTGAGGAGGCATGATATCGCTTCCTCCCCACCTGTCAGTAGCTTCTGGAGTGCGATCTGGAAGCGGATCAGACTTGAGAGTCAAGGGAGATTTATACACATGTCATAATCTACCCTTACAGAGGAAGTAGACTTTCCTCTCTAACTTTGGCCTATAGGTGAGCCTATGATAAGGCTTAGCTACAGGTACTGGAAATATCTCATAAACATGCACCGTTTAAGAGATATTTACTTTACATGCAGCCAGTGACGTCACTGGCTCATGCACTCTGAAGGATGACCGCCCGTGCATATCCATCAGAGTCTTGTGCCGTGAACAGCGGCTCCTGCATGCATGAGTGGAAGTGACATCATCGTGGCTCTGGCCAATCAGAAGGCTGGAGGGCGCAAACCCGGAATGAAGACGGGTGAACACTTTGGCCGTCTCAGCAGTGAAGGGCTTCATTCTAAGCTAAGTATTTCATAATGAGCTAGTATGGGATGCTAGCTCATTATGCCTTTTTATTACACGTTTTTATTTATTTTTTTTAGGAGGTTTACAACCTTTTTAAAGTGTTCAGCTCAGGCTTAAATTTATTAGCCCTTTTTGAAGTCCATCTAAAAGGTACTAATCCATCTAACACCATCTTCTCCATAGGTTGACAATACTGCTGTCCACAGCAGTGTCATCTTAAGAGCCTTATAGGCCCCCGGGCAATGCAGTGCACTGGGGCCCTACCTACACAATCACCCACGAGAATAAAATGGCAAATTATCGATAAGGCCATATTTATTTGTACAGCAGTGCCAGGCTAATGACAGCTTCCAAGTTCGGCGGCTGGGTCCGGTGAACACACACACAGACGGGAGTCAAACTCGGCTGTCCTGTGTGTACCTGTTCCCGTGGAGGTGGACAGGCATTCCTGCAGTTGTGGGCTCCCCCTCCACAGCCCAAGTGGCCTGACAGCAGCACAGGGCCAACAGGCGCTTGCCACCTGCTACATTTGGTGGTGGGATGTACACGCGAATTGGGACTAATGCTTGGCTGGGTCGCTGGAAAGGTGGGGTCCCCTGGGCAAGTGGGGCCCCCGGGCAACTGCCCAGTATGCCCATTCAGTAAGATGGCCCTGGTCCACGGGTGGCTAAGTTACTCCTTGGTAGACACAGTGGAGAACTGAGTGTAGCCAACCTAAGACAGGAAGTGTGTTACACGTTGGTTAAAATAAAGGGAAAAAAGCCTAAAACAAAACTAATGCAGTCACCACATCTAAAGATCAGTAAGCTACAATATATAAAATTTTTGTTTTTGGGTTTAGATATACTTTAGGTAAACCTATGTATTTTTTTTGCCTTCTCTGAAGACAACTGCTAAGCTATGCAGCAAGACATCCCACATCAGTAAAAGTGACACGTGTTTTACATGATGGCCATCTTTTCATGCAATGTAAATGGAGCAATCCATCTATACTAAGTAGATCTGAAATTCCTTGCTGCATTACTAAAAACAAAATGGTTAAAAATAAAGATGCCCTGTCCACTTCAATTAAGGCTTTTCCATCAACTAGCTGCTGTAACATAATAAGGCACGTGGCTAGGCCTCTCTCCTCCTTGTGTTCTTGGGGGTTTTTTTCATGCCAGGGTAGTGTTACACTGACAAAGGAAGCACTGATGAAGTTCAAGGGCAACAATTGATGCAGCTGTCTTGTAAGGCATTCCACTTTAGACATGAAAGTATTCCTTATTTGTCAATGTCTCCGAAGAGGATCTCCTTCCTATCATCTTGTGAAATGGAAACATTCATCAATAACACCAATTTCTGGCAATTGGCAGTAATTTATAGAATTTACCAATATGGTTTAACCAAAACGTGTCTCGCAAATTTATACAAACCCGGACCGTGAAAATTGAGGTAATGCCAAAACAGCTGTATAATCGGAATCCTTGAGGCTGCTTAGGAAAACTATAGAAAAAGAATACTGGAGCTGGTTTTTCTTGCTTCACAGACAGATAAAAGCAGAATTCCAGCCAGACAAGATAAGCTAACATTGAAGAACCCATAAAAATATAAAAAATGACAAAACCCGCTTTTACTTCACTGTTCAGCTTTAATCAAAAGATTCCCCACACATTACATTTTTTTGTCGCTAGATGTCTGATGGCCAGCACCTTTTAACACAAGTCATCCTGGACCTATCCCAGCCTGTGACTGAACAGTGAAAAGAGAAGCTGCACAGTGATGAGCTCACCTCACTGTCAACTTGCTTTCTCCTCCTATCAGCGTGCTCCTTTTAAGCATAGGAACTGATTGGCTCCTTGTGCTTCTTGTTCCCCTCACACTCCAGCTCTGCAGTAAATGGACTGCAAGGTTAATACCAAATAAAATTAAAGTGCTTTCAATTCTTGTATTTAATGATGTATAGTATCAATTACTACAGAGCTGCGTCTATATAGCTGCCTAATGTTCAGCTTTATTCCAATTGTTTAATTTATTTCCCAAGGAATAAAGGACAAAAGACCTGGGGTGGTTGCTTTAGGTCAGCCTTTCTCAGCCTTTACACCACAGAGGAACCCTAAAAATAACGTTCTGGTCTAACGGAATCCCTGCTAAAAATTATTATATTTACAACAATTATTATATCTACATTAGTATGATAGTCAATGGGAAGAATGCTCCTTACACTTGTGGTCATTTTGAAGAATTACCCCCTTACAGAAATCTAAAAAGATTATCGGTGTCAGTGGGAACTTATCCGAGAGGCAGAACCCCTAGCAACCTCTGGAGGAACCCTAGTTGAGAAACCTTGCTCTAGGCCAGGGGTCTACAAACTTTCTAAACAAAGGGTCAGTTTATTGTCCTTCAGACTTTAAAGGGGGAGGGGGGGGTCGAACTATGGCCAGCGGAAGTGGAAATTTTCCTGGCATTAGTGGGATTAAACATCACCACATAAGGGAATTGGGGGAGGAATAATGTCCCATCATTGGTAACATCGAGGGGGGGGGAGGGTGCCCCATCGTTGGTAACATTGGGAGGAATAGTGCCCCATCACTGGTAACATTGGGAGGAATAGTGCTTCATCATTGGTAAAATTTGGACGAATAGTGCCCCATTGTTGGTGTCAGTGGAACGATGAGTGCCCCAAGGGCCGGATAAAGTCAAGCAAAGGGCCGCATTCGGCCCCCGGGCGGCAGTTTGGAGATCACTGGTAACATTGGGAGGAATAGTGCCCCATCATTGGTAAGATTTGGATGAATAGTGCCCCATTGTTGGTGTCAGTGGAGCGATTAGTGCCCCAAGGGCCGGATAAAGTCAAGCAAAGGGCCGCATTCGGCCCCCGGGCGGCAGTTTGGAGATCACTGCTTTAGGCAATGAATTTTTGGTTCTGTTCTCTTAAATTAATAAAAAGGCAACTTCACTGTAACCGATACATTTTATTTAGGCACAACTATCCAGTGGCTTATCAGGGGAATACCTCCTGTCATAGCCACCTCCTAGCTTCTGTCTGTTCTGAACAACAGTCCCATTTTTAGTGAAACAGCCTTCACTCTTGTGTCCTTATTGTTTGAGGCTGATTTAGGCTCCATGTACACGGGACGTTGTTAAAAGTCCCTTTGAATGCTGGAATTTTTAGGACGTTTGAAATGTGCGTTTAGCGGGCATTTAGCGGGCGTTTGCATTTAGAACCGTTCCTAGAGGTCAAAAAAATGATTCCCCTTTAAAATGGAAAAACGCGAACGCTAATCGGTCGCGTTCGGCCACGTTTTTGCGTTTGAAACGCCGGGAAACACACGTTCGAACGCAAATAATTGCTTTCCAAAAAACGTCCCTGAACTCAACAGCCTGCAAATGACTGTAAACGACCCTGTGTACATGGACAGATAAGATAACATGTAGGTGGGTTCAGGGGCTTCTGAAAAAAAACGCCCAACTGCTCCTAAACGGCCATTTACAACGTCCCGTGTACATGGAGCCCTAAAATGAGCTTTTTCTTGTCCATCAACTATGATTATTTACCCACAACCACCAATACAATTCAGACATTTAGGATCTAGGGCAAATTCACATCCGATAGGTGGCTTTGGAAAAACAATACCAATTCTTCAACACGAGACTCTATGCCTCGTTTCCACTGAGTGGCACGGTATGGTTCGGTTCAGTACGGTACGGTACACATTGCGTTTCCACTGCCAATAGTACCCTTTCATGATAGGCGTGGTGTAGCAGGAAAGCTGTGATAGAAAATTCTCTGTCAACCAATCAAAGTTCTGCAGAGTGTAGATCCACCCAGTTGGTACGGTACTAATGTGCTTGGTACCCCAACGAAAGGGTACCAAAAAAGTGGTACGGTACGGTTTGGAATTAGGGTACCATTCATAATGGAAACGGCATAAATAGCGTACCGTACCGAACCGAACCGTACCAGAAAGCTCAGTGGAAACGAGCCATAAAGAGCTTTTCTTTATACAAATTCTTCATGGAAGAACTGTCAGAAAATAATGCATAACAACCAATCATATTCAAACGTTTATTTCCCAACTGACATTTTTCAGTTGCAGGTTTACATGTGATTGGTTCTTAAAAGCTGACTGCGATAGACAAGTCTGTAGACTGGTTTTTAAAAAGAGCACCATAGCTACAGATTAAGCGTCACTTGTTAAATTTAGGCAATGGGAATACTCTAAAATATTTTTCGGTCATGACTAGTATGAAAAAAAATGAAACAAGTTCTTGTCTCACTTCACTAGAATTTCACATCAGCCCTTTGCCAATGATTTTTCTCCATCCAAATATGCTGCATATTTTTAAAATCCTACATTTCATTTCCTCAGAATTACAAGGTATGCCCAAGGAAAAAAAAAGACCAGCCAGAGGGTACCGTCGCAGCTTTAATAACCTTCATACTTTTGGACAACAGAGCTCCTTCATTTTGTATCTCCAGAGATGCATCTGAAGTACTTCCCAAATGACTAGTGGGATATCAGGACCATTTAGCAAATTATGAACACAGAAACACTACCAGGAACCCAACTGGAAGGTCACGCAGCGCATGCCAAGGTGACAAATGCTTGTCTGGTCTAGCAACACCTGCATTTATATAAATTTCCCAACACTCTCTGTGCAAGCATCTTCCAAGAATACAATATTGAAACGACGTGAATCGATCCTCGGCTTCCACTGTTTAAAAAAAAAGTTTGGTGTGCATCCAAGCTGTCATATAATTTTTATCCTGATAAACAAGCTTGTAAACAACACGGAGGCTGTAAGCATAGACCAATAGCATACCTCAAATATGTTTGATGACTCGTTGCTGTATTGATTGGAAATGTTTTCTGATTGGTCACTGTACCACTTTAATCCACCCAAAAAGCTATCTGCATCCAAATCATTGACATCAAGTTCAGAAAGATCCAGCTCCGGAAGATCTGGGCAAAGGGGCTGGTCTTCACCAACCAGAGCAGCACACTGCAAGAGACAAAATGGAGAAAGTCAGGTCAATATCTTCACAAGCACCACAGATGATAACCTTTAATACATAATCTGCATCGGTAACATGTGATTAACTATTTTCTTTTGTGACTATCAAGGTTACGCTAGTCTTACACACTTTGGAAACCTTCCAGATTAGGTAATCATTCAACCATACCTGTGCCTATCAAAATGTCTCTCCAGGATAGGGACGGCTGCCAAATTCCATGGAGGCACATGCAAGGGTCACAGAGAACGTTGCTCCCTTTACACTTTATTTCTTATAAAGATACTGCTGACCAATTAAATATCTCCATAGAAATACATTTCTTGGTAGTTCATGACAGAATTAGGCCATGGTGTAATTTATTCCTTTTTATCTCCACACACTTGTCACTGAGTCCATAAAAACATAATGGCTAATCTATAGGGAAATAAAAGGTGTGGTTCCTAGTAGCCAATCAGATTTTAGCTTCTGTTAACACAGCTGGAAGCTATTGGGCAGCATGTCCACTTTATTATCATTCTCTCAGTTCCATTAAAGAAGAACTTCGGTCTAAAGTAGAAGTTTCATTAAACTTTTTTAAAAAAAGTTTTTTTAGTGCCGGGTCACACTTGTGCGAAGCAGGAAGGCTGCAAATTTGCAGGCTGTTCCCGCATCGCAAATGCACATCTGGCAGTTCACACTGCCATATGCGATACGCAGGGGGTGTCAATTAAATGTTAACGACACCCCCAGTTTGATCGCATATCGCAGTGCGATCTGACAGTTCGCACAGGATCGGATCGCACAAGTGTGAACCACTGTGCGATCCGATCCTGATGCGGCTGAAAAAAAGGGTCATGTGCGAGTTTTGTGCGGCTGCAGTACGAATTTAGCCATACAAAGTGTATGGCTGAATTCGCACTGCACATCCGATCGCAAGTAATGAAGGAGCAGTGTGCTCCGATATTACATGCGATCGCCGCAAACGCTATAGTGTGAACCGGCACTTAAGGGCAAATAAACTTAAAAAGATGTAAAGTTTCATAGTTGTTTCAGGTAGTGGCACGTATGCTGATTGGATGATTCTCAAAACCAGATTTTAGGAATATATTTATTTGTGCCCACCCTAAAAAAGTTGTTAAAAAAGCAATATTCACTCCTCCCTCATACAAGTAGCACACAAAAAAACAGACCCCCAGATGTAGACCAGGGGTGTCTAAACTTTCTAAACCATGGGCCAGTTTACTGTCCTCCAGACTTTAGGAGGGTTGTGACCGCTGAGAGTAGACAAGGTCCTGAAGTCAGTGGGAAAAAAAATGCCCCATCTTTAGTAGGGATGCACCGATCCGATATTTGGATCGGATATCGGCACCGATATGGCCATTATAGCTGGATCGCGGGATCGGTAACATTGATTGATCCACTGGCCGATCCGGTTTTTGCTTAGTAATGGCTCAGCCATCCCTTACTTGGTGCAGTAGTAGTATGGGATGGGAGCTGCTACTTCCTGTATAGTCCCGGCTCACAGGCGGAGTGATATCAGATGCACTCCGCCTGTGAATGGAGGAGCCGTACACATGAAGCAGCAGCTTTGCGCTGTACTGCAGCCGCTTGCTTTGTGTGTATCTCCGGATCGGTTCCGATATCGGTATCGGCGATTTCACAACGCCAGATATCGGTATCGGGTCCGAAAAAGTCGGATCGGTGCATCCCTAATCTTTAGTGTCTGTGGGAAGAACTGTGCCCCACCATTGGGTCATTGGGAGGAATTGTGCCCCATCTTTGGATTCATTGGGCCCCATTGTTGTATGTCATTTGGAGAAATTGTGCCCCTTCGTTGTTGTCACTTGAGGCAATTATGCTCGATGGTTGGTGTCAGTGGATGAAATAGTGCCTCAAGAGCAGGATAAAAGCAATCTGAGCCCCGACTCGCAGTTTGGGATCCACTGTTGTAAGCTATTCTGTTAGCCAACATCCCCTTCACTGCTGCACATGCTCCCATATCTCCAGAGATGTATAGTAACTAAGTAGAACTACTTCACTACTGTACTTAAGTACCGAAAGGCGGTATCTGTACTTTCCTAGAGTAGAATTTTTTTCTCCTACTTCCACTTTTACTTCACTACATTTTTTCAATGATTTCAATACTTCTACTCCAATACTTTTTTTTTGTGCTGCATAGTTACTCGTTACTATTATAAAAATTACCACTGCCAGAACAGTAGATGGCAGGTTTCATGAAGCTCAAAACATGTGTATTATCAGCGCATACGAAAATAAGTGCTACTGTATGTATAAATAAAAGCTGCATTTGAAATAATAAAAAACAATATGATGCTCAAACTTTTGACTTCTTTCTTTAATAACTACATAACACAGTACTTGTACTTTTACTTTCAGTGCTTGAGTAGCAATTTTTTTAAAAAAACTACTTGCAATACTGAAGTACAAAAAATGTTGAATACTTTAGTACTTCTACTCAAGTCACTTTTTGAGCGAGCACTTCCACTTCTACTCAAGTCACTTTTTGATCGAGCACTTGTACTTTTACTCAAGTATGGGTTTCGAGTACTTTATACAACTCTGCATAGCTCCCTTGCCAAACAATGGGCTGCCTATCTATCTGCTTCAAGCATACTAATCTCTTAGGTTATGTTATTGGCCAGCGCAGATTTGACTAGTGCTTGGCAGAATTCTTCCTTAAGGTACTGTATTTTTTAACTCAATGGATCAAAAATTGTCTTTGATGCCCCACAGCAATCCATTCGTTCAAAGAACTGGCAAAACAGATGGTTCTTATCTCAGACGCTTTCATAAATAGGGCCCAATGAGCTTCATTTATCAAAGTGCCTGAAATAAGACCAGTGTGTATTACCCATAACAGCCAATTAGTATCTCCATTTCATTTTATCTAGTACATGAAAGAATCTAATTCATCCCCAGCGCCATTTATAAAAAGGAACATCTTAGCTTTATAACACTATAATAGTAAGAATTTACAATGTAAAAAAAATGCTTTATAAACTTTCCCAGCCAGCAAGAAACTGTTAGTGTTGTTACATTGTATCAAAGTTCTTATAACTACAAAACAACTGCCACTGTTTAGCC